>NC_045449.1:61165656-61308842 GCF_002776525.5 Piliocolobus tephrosceles | reverse complement strand
AATAATAATAATAATAATAATAATAATAATAATAATAATAATAATAACAACAACACAGCCACAACAACAACACAGCCACAATATATAGATATAAGTGTTGGCCTGGGCACGGTGGTTCACGCCTGTAATCCCAGCGCTTTGGGAGGCCGAGGCGGGTGGATCACTTGAGGTCAGGAGTTTGAGACCAGCTTGGCCAACATGGTGAAACCCTGTCTCTACCAAAAATATAAAAAGCCGGGCATGGTGGTGCACACCTGTAATCCCAGCTACTTGGAAGGCTGAGTCAGGAAAATCACTTGAACCCGGGAGGCAGAGGTTGCAGTGAGCTGAGATTGCGTCATTGCACTCCAGCCTAGGCGACAGAGTGAGACTGTCTCAAAAAAAAAAAAAAAAAAAAAAAAAAAAATTAAGTTCTTCTAGTTCTTCTCATTGTATCTTTCTGGTCTAAAGGGATCATCATCCTTCTGCAGGATGACAAACAGCTTTCTTTTTTTGAGACAGAGTCTCAAGGCTGGAGTGCAGTGGTGGGATCTCGGCTCACTGCAACCTCCACCTCCTGGGTTCAAGCGATTCTTCTGACCCAGCCTCCTGGGTAGCTGGGACTACAAGTGCCCATCACCAAGCCCGGCCAATTTTTGTATTTTTAGTAGAGACGAGGTTTCACCATCTTGGCCAGGCTAGTCTCGAACTCCTGACCTCAAGTGATCCATCCACCTTGGCCTCCCAAAGTGCTGGGATTACAGGCGTGAGCCACCATGCCCGGCCAACAGATTTAAGTTTGGACAACCACTTCATTCTTAGAGGAAGTCTTAACTGTAACCGCATCTCACTGTGTAGCTCATTCCTGGAGGGAATCTCCAGTTAACACTGATTCCATCTGACTCTTCGGGAGAGAATGCAGTATTTTGGAAGAACAGGGTGGTTGATACCCAAGAACACTGTCCTACCCCGAACTCGGTGCCTGTTAATAACACAGTCTCCCACAAGAGGGCATCTGAAGGGGTCTGTATAGGCTCAACTCGTCTTGGTTGGATTCTCAAGTTCCTTGAATGATTAGTCCTTTCTAAATGCTTTCTGGATAATATTTGTGTTGAAATTATCCTCCAAGTCTGCTGGTGGTTCTTCTCTTCTTGCCTATTCTCTTCTAAATATTTGGAGACTGGACTCTTCAGATTTGTCCAAGGAGATTAACTCCCCAGTCTGACCCGAGGTGGCCACTGACTTCTCCTTCAAGTCAGAGAAAGACTGGTTCTTGGGTCAACTCTGATTCTTTCCACTGCTACTTGAAGTCAAGTGCCTCAGGACACTCCTAAAGCATTTGGGAGGGACAAGTGGACTGCCTCGAAATGAAACAGACAGTGGAGAAACAAGTTCAAGTTCAAGTGGAGAAATAAGTTGTGAAATAAAATACTGGGTCTCACACTGTTTGCAAGAGCCAGTCCCCCTGCTCCTTCTTTCTTTTTGCAAATCTCTTTTAAGTGTGAGCTAAGAGAAGAGAGACAAGTGCCTCATTAAGAAGACACACAGAGGCCGGGCACGGTGGCTCACACCTGTAAGCCCAGCACTTCAGGAGGCTGAAGCGGTGGGGGGAGGGGGATCACTTGAGGTTGGGAGTTCAAGACCAGCCTGGCCAACATGATGAGATGGTGAAACCCCATCCCTACTAAAAATAAAAAAAATTAGCCGGGTGTATTGTCATGCGCCTGTAATCCCAGCTACCTGGGAGCCTGAGGCAGAAGAATCCCTTGAACCTGGGAGGTGGACATTGCAGTGAGTGGAGATTGTGCCACTGCACTCCAGCCTGGTTGACAGAGTGAGACTCTGTCTCAAAAACAACAACAACAAAAACCACACACACACACACACAGAATACCCCAGAGGGAAATGAGCTTCCAGAGAGTAAATTACAAAAGTAGTTAAAAAGGTTTGACATTTATTGGTAGTAAAATCTATAGGACTCAAAGAAAGGGAACTAAGCAGGGATGAAGGGGGGCATGACAGGTTGTGTAGCTTTCCCTGATTTAATTCAAACATTTTATTGATCCCCCATTGCACCCATTGCAGTTTTCACAGTATTGCCTCAGTTCCAAAGTAGCCCTTACGCCTCTGCTCTGAGATCATGGACTGGACCCTGTAAGCATTTCTCCTTTACAATGAGCCTCATCAGTAGGGGGCCCTGGAGGGCAACTGCAAGAGGAAGGGATTTCTCCTTCAGATTTAGATGTTGCTGGGCTGCAGAGTCTGTCTGTGGGGACTTTTGGTCAGGCTCTGCCCCAGCCGCATGCCTAGAGTGCACGGTTGCTCAGTGACCTTGCAGCCCTAGCCTGGGCCCAGTAACCACTTCACGGTGGCCCTCCTGCTGCAGGCACTGCATGCTGCAGGCCTTGCACTGGCAGCGTGCCTGACTCTCTCTTCACACACACCTGTCTAGCAACCTCCTCAGGCCTGCACCCCAGAGGGCGCTCTGCTCCTCAACCACTGTGAACCAGCCCTGGCTCAGGTCAACCTCGTGAACTTCTCCACCATCCTGTGGGCTACCACCACACCTTCTCCAACGAAATCTGAATTCCAGCCATGCAGAGGGGCCCCTTCCAACTTTGTCCTTCCTGGGTATTCTCTCTTAGCCTTAGGGTACCCTTTGGAGCTCCCTTTACATCCTTATAGTTGCTCCTATCAGAGATCAATAATTCCTTCTATTACATTTCTCCTATTCAAATTACTATGTGGTTTCTGTCTCCTGATTGGGCCCTGACTGATATACCCATTGTATGCAAAGTGCTGCCCTGGGCTTGAGGGACTACAAAGATAGCCCTTGAGAGATTATCATCTAGTAGGAGTGACAGACTGGGGAGCTATTACCAAAAATACAAGGCAGAATAGAGTATGTGCTGCAAAAGAAAGAAAATAATAGGCTGTCAGCTGGGTGCAGTGGCTCACACCTGTAATCCCAGCACTTATGGAGGCCAAGGCAGGTAGATTGCTTGAGGTCAAGAGTTCGAGACCAGCCTGGTCAACATGGTAAAACCCCAGCCGGGTGTGGTGGCACATGCCTGTGAACCCTGCTACTCGGGAGGCTGAGGCATGAGAATCGGCTGAACTCGAGAGGCAGAGGTTGCAGTGGGCCGAGATTGTGTCACTGCACTCCAGCCTGGGCAACACAGTGAGGCTCCATCTCAAAAAAAACAATCAAACAAACAAAAAAAGAAACAAGAAGAAGAAGAAAAAGAAAAGAATAGGCTGTAAAGCTAGGGAAGGGAACCATTAATGTTGCTTTAACAACATTACGACCATAGTAATATTATTACCTATTCCTGCTTTTCAGATGAGAAAACCAAGGCTGAAAGAAGTAAAGAGCCTTGCTCAAAGTCACAAGGCCAGTCAGCAGAGAAGCTCAGATTTGAGGACAAGTCTATAGGCTTCACCAGGTCCTTCCATGATTAAAAGAAGGAAAGAAAGAAAGAAACAAACAAACAAAAACAAAACTGCCTCTTAGCATCCAACCACTAAGAAAAACATTAATTAAAACCGCTACCTGCGTCTTTCTAGAAAGAAAAATTCGGAATCTGAGTCTCCTGCTACTTAAAAAGTGTGTGTCCTGAGAAACTGTCACAGAGAACCTCCCAGCGACATGGGAGTCTTCTGTTCCTCTGTTGAATAGCTAAGGCTACAGTAGAAGCCACGTAGGTGCCCTTTAGTCCAATCCCTGGTCTCCTTCATGAACAGCATGCCTAATTCTCATGCCAAAGTCCATGGAATAGCAAGCATGAGGAAGCTCCTTTACTTGAACTTTGCAGTAAATATTTCAGGGTGGGGTACCCACCATCTGAACAAATCATAAAAAAATCACATTGAGGAACCCAATATCCTCTTCAGGCTTGAGATCATGAGTTTTAATTTCTTTTCTTTTTTCTTTTTTTCTAAAATGAAGTCTCGCTCTTGTCCCCCAGGCTGGAGTGCGATGGCGTGATCTCGGCTCACTGCAACCTCTGCCACCTGGGTTCAAACGATTCTCCTGCCTCAGCCCCCTGAGTAGCTGGGATTACAGGCGCCTGTCACCACACTAATTTTTGTATTTTTAGTAGAGATGGGGTTTTACCATGTTGGCCAGGCTGGTCTAGAACTCTTGACCTCAGGTGATCCGCCCGCCTTGGCCTCCCAAAGTGCTGGGATTACAGGCAAGTTTCAATTTCTAATAAATAATGAATCTCCCAGTGATTAGAGGTGAAGAGATGCTCATAGGCGCTCAATAAGTGCCTGGTGAACTAATGGAAGACATTAGCTTCTACCTTCCAAAGAGGACTCTATGGCAGGAATACTGCTTACTCATTGATCTTAGTTGTTTTTTTTTGTTTGTTTTGTTTTTCATGAGTCTGAGATCCTAGTTCCTTGGCTGTAAGCACCCTAATTTCCCACAATTGCCGCCATGGGGCTTAGTGCAGGGTGACAACCTCCTACTATGGGCTGATGGGTCCTACATTGGCAATCAGGAGAGCTGAGTTTAAATTCAGTTATCTGGCCGGGTGGTGGGCTCACACCTGTAATGGTGTGGTGGGCTCACACCTGTAATCCCAGTACTTTGAGAGGCCAGGTGGGCAGATCACCTGAGGTCAGGAGTTCAAGACCAGCCTGGTCAACATAGTGAAACCCCATCTCTACTAAAAATACAAAAATTAGCTGGGTGTGGTGGCGTGTGCCTGTAATCCCAGCAGGAGGGAGGCTGAGGCAGGAGAATTGCTTGAACCCAGGAGGCGGAGGCTGCAGTGAGCTGAGATTGCGCCACTGCACTCTAGCCTGTGCCACAGGGCTTGACTGTGTCTCAGATAAATAAATAAGCAAGCAAATAAGTAAGCAAGTAGGTAAGTAAGTTCAGTAAATGTTCTGTGTAACCTTGGGCTATCCTGCATCTTCTTTGGGCCTCCATGTCCCTGTTTGTAAATTAAAATCTTAGTCTAACTGGGCACAGTGGCTCATCCCTATAATCCTAGCACTTTGGGAGGTTGAAATGCAAGGATGGCTTGAGCCCAGGAATTTGAGACCAGCCTGGGCAACATGGCAAGACCCTGTCTCTATAAAAATTACAAAAATTAGTTGGGTGTGGTGATGTACACCTGTAGTCCCAGCTACTCAGGAGGCTGAGGCATGAGAATCTCTTGAGCCTGGGAGGCAGAGGTTGTAGTGAGCCAAGATTGTGCCACTACACTTCATCCTGGGCAACAGACTGAGATTCTGTCTCAAAAAAACAAAACAAAACAAAACAAAAACACAACTTAGTCTAGATGAATGGGTTTCAGGGATTCTGGGAGATATCCTGGAATTTGGGAAGGTGTAGTTTTCTGGAAAGAGAGTTCGACCACTTTCATCTGATCATCAAAGAGATCTGTGGCCCTAAGGAGACTGAGATCAAGTGACCCAGGTGACCATTAACATTCCTTCCAGTTAAAAAGCCTGTGGTGTTAAAAGTGGCCTCTGCATCCTATTAGTCTCCTCCGTCTTGCTCCTTGGCTTGTTCCTTCTCTGTCCTATCATCCCATAGTTAGCCAACTTGAGTGGTACACAGAGGGGCTGCCACCGAGCAGTGGGAAGTGGCAACAGTCCTGATGTGGTGTAATCAGAGAGCATGGACAAGGTAAAATGGTCTCATCTTCACATTCAGTTCAGGGCAGGAGCCAGAATTAAGCCAACACCGTTAAAAACAAGCAGAGGCTTCACCGGGCCCCAAAGGAAAAGACTCAGTCACAGCAATGATTCATTTGGGCTCCCCGATGGTGGCAGGTGCAGCTGCCAGAGCTCTGGTCCAACTCCTGGCTCTTGGAGGTGGAGGAAGAGATCTGCTGAGGTTGCGTTAGGATGTGAATGCCTTTTGTTGTTGCACCAAGCCAAAGCTTTACAGGGGTGTACCTGACACTGGAGTGCTGTGACCTTCATGGTCTCATTTGCCCTTGGGCTGAACTTGTCTCCTGAGATGGGACCTGGGTGTGGGAGGTCACGGAGGCACTTTTCCTATATCACCTATAATAATGTTCCCCTCTTTGGCTATTTATCAGAGACAGGGAGAAGGAAAAGTGTTTATCCTCTTTCCCTTCTACTGTCTACCCACAAATCATCTGCAGTGGATTTGGGTGTCAATCTGGTTGACTGCCCTGGCCACCCCCGCCATACACACACTAGAGAGTGAATGCTCAGTAGGAAACATTCCTTTAAATATGAACCTAAGAATGCTACATGGGGAAGGCAAATCTGGATAATTACCATCTTACAGATTCCAAAATTAAAAGGGAGTAATTTTCTCTGTTTTGTAAAGTATTAAGAATAGTAAGTATCAAGTGTCTTACACATCTTCATATACTTTGACCTAGTAAGCTTACGTTTTGAGAATTTATCTTAAGAAAAGAATGTTGGTGGCCAGGCACGGGCTCACACCTGTAATCCCAGCACTTTTGGGAGGCCAAGGCAGGTGGATCAGTTGAGGTCAGAAGTTTTAAGACCAGCCTGGGCAACATGGCAAAACCCAGTCTCTACTAAAAAATACAAAAATTAGCTGAGCATATTGATGGGCGCCTGTAGTCCAGCTACTCAAGAGCTGACGCAAGAGAATCACTTAAACCCAGGCAGAGGTTGCAGTGAGCCAAGATGGCATGAGAGTGAGACTCTGTATAAAATAATAATAATAAAAACCAGAAAGAAAGAAAAGAATCTTGGCAAGGCACAGTGGCTCACACCTGTAATCTCAGAACTTTGTGAAGCTAAGGTGGGAGGATGACTTGAGCCCAGGAGTTTGAGACCAGCCTAGACAACATAGTGATACCTTGTCTCTACAAATAATTTAAAAATTAGCTGGGTGTGGTGGCATGGATCAGGAGGCTGAGGTGGGAGGATTGCTTGAGCCTAGGCAGTGGAGGCTGCAATGAGCCGTGATTGTGCCATTGCATTCCAGCCTGGGTGACAGAGTGAAACCCTAAAAAAAAAAAAAAAAAAAAAAAAAAAAGGAAAGAAAGAAAAAGAAGAAGAAAAGAAAATAATCTTAAAGACTTACGCACAAAGATTTTTATTGCAACATTATTATAATGTCAAGACAAAAAAGATTGAAAAAAGGGCTGGGCGCGGTGGCTCAAGCCTGTAATCCTAGCACTTTGGGAGGCTGAGACAGGTGGATCACAAGGTCAGGAGATCGAGACCATCCTGGCTAACACAGTGAAACCCCATCTCTACTAAAAAATGCAAAAAAACTAGCTGGGCGAGGTGGTGGGCACCTGTAGTCCCAGCTACTCGGGAGACTGAGGCAGGAGAATGGTGTGAACCCGGGAGGCGGAGCTTACAGTGAGCCGAGATCCGGCGGCTGCACTCCAGCCTGGGCGACATAGCGAGACTCCATCTCAAAAAAAGAAAAAAAAAAAGATTGAAAAAAGAAGAAAACAGCTTAAATATCCTACTATGGGAGAATTGCCAAAGAAATTAAGGTAAATCCATTTCATGAACCAGTACGTGCCATGTGGTCATAATAGAGAAGGGAGAGGTACACTGGTAAGTATGAAATGTGTCTTATCAGCCTAGATTTCTCTTTGAACAGAGGTGTTTTTCTAAAATTTGTAATTGCTCTTGCTTCATTTCTAGATTTGTTTCTAGATTTTGTGATTTCTCTTGATACAATCCATCAAGATCACTACGTAGGGTGGCTCTTCATAAATCCACAATTTTGGGAATCATGAATTCTGCAGCTCTTTTCTCTACAACAGAAACTTTGATGGTTTAAGATCCAAGCTTAGATGAAAAACGTCTGTACTTTCTGCACAATTTTTCTGTAAACCTAAACTGCTCTAGAAAATAAAATCTAGGGTGGGTGTGGTGACTCATGCCTGTAATCCCAGCACTTTGGGAGGCCAAGGCAGGTGGATCACCTGAGGTCAGGAGTTTGAGACCAGCCTGGTCAACATGATGAAACCCCGTCTCTACAAAAATACAAAAATTAGCTGGGCGTGGTGGCGCATGCCTGTAGTCCCAGCCACTCGAGAGGCTGAGTGAGGCAGGAGAATCGTTTGAACCCGGGAGGTGGAGGTTGCAGTGAGCCGAGATCACGCCACTGTACTACAGCAGGGTGACAGAGTGAGACTCCATCTCAGAAGAAAAAAAAAGAAAAGAAAATCTATTATCCTTTAAAAATTGAGGGGCTGGGCAGGCGGGGGGAAGGTGCAAGCCTAGTGGCTGTGTAGATTTTTATCTTCCTGCCATCTGTACAAGCTACTGAGGATACAAGGTAGAGGTGGCTGATTAGGAGGGATTTTGAGAAAAGTCTACCAGTCATCTTGTCTTATGCTTCAGATACGATTAAAGAGACAGAGAAACCTAGCCAAACCACTGTTCCTCTCTACTATAACTTTATTTTTTGGCTTTTGGGAGCTCGCTGGGGGAAGCAATTCAGGAAGACATGCCAACAAAGTACAGGTTCAGCCAGTAGGAACGCTGGAAGCAGAATTCATGTTTTAACAATGCTGTCCTACTCATGCTGTGCATCGGCAAAGTGGCTAGTGGTTTGGGGGAGAGAGGGGATACTGGTTGCTAGTTAATACTTTAAGCATACGGGTCTAGCGTTGGTTCATGGTTTTTTATTATTATTATTATTATTATTTTAAGACGGAGTCTTGCTCTGTCACCCAGGCTGGAACGCATTGGCATGACTGCAACCTCTGCCTCCTGGGTTCAAGTGATTCTCCTGCCTCAGCCTCCCAAGTAGCTGGGACTACAGGCATGCGCTACCACGCCTGGCTAATTTTTGTATTTTTAGTAGAGATGGGGTTTCACCATGTTGGCCTGGTCTCAAACTTCTGACCTCAAGTGATCCAACCGCCTTGGCCTCCCAAAGGGCTGCAATTAACTGCACCTGGCCAGTTCATGGTTTATTGATTATTTTCTAACAGCAGCATATTCAGTTGGGGAGAGCCTGAAAAGAACTAATGGCTGTTAAAAAAAAACAAAAAAAGTCCAGGTTACCAATGATGAAAACCATCTCTACTGGTCATCTCACTGAGAACATTATCCCAGCTACACAATTCAGTTGTGACTGTTTCATAAATACATACATAACTATTTATGAATATATATATGAATATACAATCCAACCCAAGAGTATTTCAACTTGTCTTCTACATGGTCATTAAGATAGGAATAAAAAGGATACTCTTCCTGGGGCTCTTCAAAACCATTTTCTTTTCTTTTTTTAAATATTACGTTGGTGCAAAAGTAATCATGGTTTTTGCAAATAGATACAGGGTCTTGCTACATTGCCCAGGTGCATCTCAAACTTCTGAGCTAAAGTGATCCTCTTGCCATAGCCTCTCAAAGTGTTAGGATTACAGGTGTGAGCCACTGCACCCGGGCTCAGAACCATTTTTGGTCTCTATTCTTTTTTTGTTTTGCAGAATAGAGAGTTGGGTAACTGTTATTTGTTCTTTTGTTTTTTTTTTTTTTTTTTTTTTGAGACGGAGTCTCGCTCTATCGCCCAGGCTGGAGTGCAGTGGCCAGATCTCGGCTCCCGGGAGTGCAAGCTCCGCCTCCCGGGTTTATGCCATTCTCCTGCCTCAGCCTCCCGAGTAGCTGGGACTACAGGCGCCTGCCACCTTGCCTGGCTAGTTTTTTTGTATTTTTTAGTAGAGACGGGGTTTCACCGCGTTAGCCAGGATGGTCTCAATCTTCTGACCTCGTGATCCGCCCGTCTTGGCCTCCCAAAGTGCTGGGATTACAGGCTTGAGCCACCGTGCCCGGCTATTGTTTGTTCTTAAGATAGAATTACTGTACTTAAGGACAGCACTCTAGAGAGGAAAAGACTGAATGCCCACCACTCAATGAATCGGCAAATATTGGTTAAGCATCTACTGTGTGTTCAACACTGTGCCTTGGAAAAATGTGTAAGAGAAGGTCTATTCTCAAGGAGGCCATGATTTTGTGGAGACTAGATTTAATACGCAGTTTAATCAACATTATATAACATATAATCTATATATGACTGAAGTACTAAAATATATGTTTCAGGCCAGCTGCGGTGGCTCGCACCTGTAATCCAAACACTTTGGGAGGCCGAGGAGGGCAGATCACTTGAGATCAGGAGTTTGTGCCAGCCTGGCCAACATGGTGAAACCCTGTCTCTACAAAAAATACAAAAATTAGCCAGGTGTGGTGGCACACGCCTATAGTCCCAGCTACTGGGGAGGCTGAGGCAGGAGAATCACTTGAACCTGGGAGGCAGAGGTTGCAGTGAGCTGAGATCGTGCCACTGCACTCCAGCCTGGGCGACAGAGTGAAACTTTGTCTCAAAATAAAATAAATAAAATAAAATAAAATAAGATGTGCTTCAGACAAGAGTACTCTAGTAGTCCAAATTCAGCACGGAGGGAACTCAGTACAGGTCCATAGTGGTTGGGGTCCAAGATGATTATTTGGCCAGCAGGGATAATAGAAGAGACTGGCCGATTGGTGTCATGAAGAAAGAATCCAATCCCACACAGTGCCTGCAGTGTGGTCCAGAGACACCAGGCCAGGAACATAGTTCAGGGCTGCTGAGGTTTCCATCTGGGGGCCCCAGAGAACTGCCTGCTGGTGCGGGGGCTCTAGGGCAGTGATGACCCCAGATCCACTCCTGGACTGACCTTGGTCTTGGAAATGGAACTGAAACCCCATCTCGTAATACAGTGGGAGGTAAACTGCTTTTATTTAATCCCCATCAAATGTTCCACTTGCCACAGGATTTCGGGGTTATTAAGGCTGAGTAAAGGAAACTCATTTACCAGGGTTAGGCCAGATCGTCTTAGCTGCTGGGTAAACTTCAGTGCTTCTCTGGAGAACCCTTTCTGGTGGACAATATCATTAGGCCTCTGGTGCAGAGGGGAAAATTGTTTTTCCAGAGCCAGCAGGGAGTTGTGAAGCAAACTGAAGGCATAGGTTTCAGGCCTGAGAGTGTCTGAGAAAATCCTGTCCCCAGTGAGGTGGTGACGAGCCTATGCAGCAGGGATACAGAAGGGTGAGGGGCTGGAAGGGGAGCTCCGGAGAACACCTCTGTGGATCTCCATGAGACTGGCTCGCTGTGCCCTTCTGTTTTCCTCACACTGTCCCGTGTCCTTTGAGTGACAGCTCAGTTACCCTCCAGTGTACTGGGTCTGAGTTTTAAAGGGCTCTAAGGCCAGGTGCAGTGGCTCACGCCTGTGATCCCAGGACTTTGGGAGGCACAGGCAGGAGGATTGCTTATGTGCAGGAGTTCGAGACCGGCCAGGGCAATATAGTGGGACCCCATCTCTAAAAAAATTTTAAAAATTAGCCAGGTGTAGTGGCAAGCATCTATGATCCCAGCTACTTGGGAGGCTGAGGCAGGAGGACCTTTTGAGCCCGGAATGTTAAGGTTGCAGTGAGCTGTGACACAGCCACTGCACTCCAGTCTGGAAGACCAAGTGAGACCCTGTTTCAAAAAACAGCAACAAAAACGAACAAATAAAGGGCTTGAAACAGAGGAGAGGAAAAGGGAGGCTAAGAGACTGAGAAGTAATTTTCAGAAGGCTGTCTTTGGGCCTTGGCGACACTTCTAGGCTGTTTTGGTTATGGGATTTTGGGAAGGAGGGTGAGTGCATGAGGACATGGTCAAGCTCTCAGGGGTGTGAGCTGGCAATGTGAGGACTCCTCTGAGGCTAAGAGTGGCTCACCGCTGCAGAAAAGGGTGAAATATTGACATGCACCCACAAGCCTGCAGATGGTACTGGGGGCAGATGGCACTGCAGATGGCCCTGGGTGGGGGTGGAGGGTGAGCTGGGAGCGGGGAGGGGAGGGGAAAGCTCTCAGAGGAGCACCTGATGGTGGAAAAGCTTTGATCAGAGATGAAGGTGGGGTGGAGTAAGGCAGCTGCCCTCAGCATCGTCTGCGGGCGCTGTGCATTGTCCTTGGGTCCCTGGCAATAAGCGAGGACGCTGGCACACACGGGGTTGGCTAGGGCTCTGGAGAGGGATGTTGAGCCCCTAGTGGAGTGACTGGCAGTAGAGTGAGAATGCCTGTGGGGGTCCTCTTGGGGGGCCAAGAAGCACAAGTAGAAAAGAGCCCCTGGATCTTGGGCCACTTTGAGGGAGCCAATGAAAACACATGGGTATTCATGGTGTCAGGAAAGGAGGCTCGCCTGACTCTTTTCCTAGTCACTGAATAATGTTTCTCCCTATTAAACAGAACTACTTAAACTTCCAGATAGAACTCTTTGTCAAGAAGGCTGGCAAGATACAAGTTTAGGGAAATTCAGCATCAGGGTCATTCCCAGTTTGAGCACACAGAAATAAGTGGTGGACTCCTAAACTGTTCAATCTGATCCCGTCATGAATGTGCCTGTTAGAAGGCATAAAGTATATCCTCTAAGGTTGGTTTCTTTTCTTTCTTTTTAAAAAAGTTTCTCAGGAACTAGATGTTTTTATTTTATTTTTTTATTTTCATTTTTTTTTGAGACAGAGTCTCGCTCTGTCGCCCAGGCGGGAGTGCAGTGGCGCGATCTCGGCTCACTGCAAGCTCCGCCTCCCGGGTTCATGCCATTCTCCTGCCTCAGCCTCCCGAGTAACTTGGACTACAAGCACCTGCCACCACGCCCGGCTAATTTTTTGTATTTTTAGTAGAGACGGGGTTTCACCATGTTAGCCAGGATGGTCTCAATCTGCTCACCTCGTGATCTGCCCATCTCAGCCTCCCAAAGGGCTGGGATTACAGGTGTGAGCCACCACGCCCGGCCCATGTTTTTATTTTTATTTTTTTCTGAGACGGAATTTTATTCTGTCACCCAGGCTGGAGTGTAGTGGCATGATCTTGGCTTGCTGCAACCTCTGCCTCCCAGGTTCAAGTGATTCTCCTGCCTCAGCCTCCTGAGTAGCGGGGATTACAGGCGGGCGCCACCACACCCAGCTAAGTTTTGTATTTTTAGTAGAGATACGGTTTCACTATGTTGGCCAGGCTGGTCTCGAGCTCCTGACCTTAAGTGATCCACCCGCCTTGGTCTCCCAAAGTGCTGGGATTACAAGTGTGAGCCGGCCAGGTTTTCATTTTCATAGGGTCAATACTCAGGAGTAGGACTGCTGGGTTGTATGGTGTATTGATTCTCCTCTACACGCAGAGGCATCAATATACTCCTAAAGTAAGTTGAAGAGTATCCCTCCGAATCTCATGTCTCCCAGGAACCTCAGAATGTGACCTTGCTTGGAAACAGGGTCTCTGCAGATGTAATTAGTTCAGGATCTTGAGATGAAGTCATCCTGGATGTAGGGTGGCTCCTAAACCCGATGACTGGTGTTGTTACATGAAGAGGACAGGACACAGATATGATGAAGGCACAGGGCAGTTCACACAGGGGGAAGAAAGTCATGTAAAGAGGGAGGCAGAGATTCGAGTGTTGCAGCCACGAACCACGAAATGCCTGGAGCCACTAGAGGCTGGAAGTGGCAAGGAGGGATCATCCCCCAGAGCCTGACCTTGATCTCAGACTTCTGGCCCCCAGAACTGCAAGAGAACCAATTTCTGTTGTCTCAAGCCACCCAATTTGTGGTGATTTGTTTTGGCGGCTGTGGGAAACGATTACAACTCTCTGGGTTTATTTTGTTTGTTTGTTTTGAGACAGAGTCTTTCTCTATCACCCAGGCTGGAGTGTAGTGGTGCAAACTCGGCTTACTGTAAACTTTGCTCCCGGGTTCAAGTGATTCTCCTGCCTCAGCCTCCCAAGTAGCTGGGTTACAGGCATGCACCACTATGCCTGGCTAATGTTTATATTTTTAGTAGAGGCAGGGTCTCACTCTGTTGGCCAGGCTAGTCTCAAACTCCTGACCTCAAGTGATCCACCCACCTCGGCCTCCCAAAGTGCCTGGGATTACAGGCGTGAGCCACTGCGCCCAGCCAACTCTCTGGCTTTTAAAGGACTTCTTTCTTCCATTCTCCAGATTAAGACTGTCCCTGTAGCCAGAAAAGCTGGCCTCCTCTGAGGTTTCACCGTCCCAAATATTCATGAATGAAGGCAGCTAGGCTTTTTTTGGTTCTCTGTTATTAAATGTGTGCAGGCAGAGGGAAGGGTTAGAACACTCAAAAAGAACATATTAAATGTGGCGTTCAGAACAGCCAGTGGTGGACATTTGCCCTTTTTTTTTTCTCTGCCCACCCCAAAGGTCACAGAAAATTCAAAACAACAGATAAAAACCTGTCAACAACAATACACTGGAGAGAAAGAAGGACAGGAATAACTGCGGGCATGGCTCATCTGCGAAGTTTAACATAAAAAGCTGCTGACAAACGCACCAGGGGAAAACGAGAACAGCAAGATGAAAAAGCAGAGGCTGCCTGGGAAAGTGGTGAGGCAGAGATCTAAGGGTAAAAAGGATAACAAAGTGGACAGGAATCCACAGTGGGGTCCCTTTGAGAGAAAGGACACGTTTATTCCAGGGTTTGTGTCTAAAAAGAGCATCAGCAAACCGGTGCAGGGTTGAGAACCATTTTGTGCCACGACCTGAAGTCCCACATATGGTAAACCCTGGCTCATCTGGGTGAAATAAAGGGTGAGGAAGAAGATTCAAGAGGCAGTCATCAGAGTGATACTGTGACCCATGAGAAAAAGATGCTGTTTGGAAAAACAACGTTCTAATCAGGTGCTCTAGGGCATGGTAACACAGGCCGGGGCGCGGTGGCTCACGCCTGTAACCCCAGCACTTTGGGAGGCCAAGGCTGGTGGATCACCTCAGGTCAGGAGTTCGAGACCAGCAGAGCCAACATGGTAAAACCCATTTTGTACTAAAAATACAAAAATTTGCTGGGCGTGATAGTGCATGCCTGTAATCCCAGGTATCCGGGAGGCTGAGGCAGGAGAATCGCTTGAACCCGGGAGGCTGAGGCTGCAGTGAGCTGAGATCGTGCCATTGCCCTCCAGCCTGGGTGACAAGAGTGAAACTCCATCTCAAAAACCAAACAAAAAAGAGGACAGAAAAGTACAGAAAAGCACCAAAGTACATGCGGAAGGATCACAAATGCTATGACTCAATTCATTTACTAAAAAGGCTGTATGGGCACAAAATCACTTCTAAGCTACAGTTCCCAGGGCAGCTGCAGCAAGGGCCCTTTCATGAGCTTGGTCTAATTTCGGTGCAAATTAGCCTCCGTCCGAATTCTCCTCTGGGCTGCAGCCTCCCTTGGACACACAGACGGTCTCAGGAGTCTAGGTCAACACTTCACATGTGCACATGTAGATACTGGCACCAGCGATGCAGAACGGTTTCCCGAAGTATGATCAATAATGCCTCCTAAAATAAGCCTCAGAAGCTGAGCTTAAAAATAGTTCCAATTTCTCCCCGTTCCTTCTTATTTCAATTCACAGGGTGGTCTCTGGGAACTAGAACTGCTGGTTTTCTCTACAATTGATAAATCGATATTGAACCTGGAGACACTCACAGGCCAGCCTTTCACAGCCTCAGTGTTTGGTGTGTGCCATGTGGAGGTGAATCTGATCCTCATCCTTCTCAGAACAATGAATTCTTTGCACAAAGAGGCAGGGCTCCTGACACAGCCACTACACTAGCTCAGCCTCAAGAGAAGAGAATGAAATACTGAGACAGATGGCTGGCTACGGCTCACGCGGTGGGGCAGCCACACCGGGTATCCAAAGACGAGGAGGCCGGCAGCTCTGCTCTCAGTTTCCTTCTCTTGTTCACCAAGCAAGCGCCCTGAGGTACTTCGGGGCTGTGTCTCCTTCCAGCTCATTCCTGGTGAGCCTCTCTGGGCAAAAACAATAGAATAGGCACCAGCCCAAAAACACTTAAGAGTCATGATAGATTGCATCTACTGTCAGAAAAAGCAAAAGCAAGGAACAAATTGTTCCATGTTCCTGGTAGGCTGTGTTTGGTTTGGTTTTCGCGGCTATGTGGATTGACTGTAATAACCTTCCAAGGCGAACTCCAGGCCTCCTGGCTGAGCCCCACGGGCCCCCGTTCCCCAGAGCAGCTGCCCAGAAGACTCCAGAAGGAACCCTCCAGGCCCGGGTAAAACAGGCTTGGGCTAGCAGGTGGGGAGGGTTTGGCTTCCAGAGCCCTTCCCAGGGTTGTGGGAGAATTAGGTCTGAGGCGCCTGGATGGGCCTGTTGTTTCTATTTTTCCCCAGTGTGGAGCAACCTGCCACCTCATCCTTGCCTTCACAGACCAGCCCTCATATACACTCTCATGAATCAGTTCTGGCTGTGATGTCATTAAAAGCATTTTTTTGTTTTTTTTTTTTTAGTAGAGACAGAGTCCCACTATATTCCCCAGGCTGCTCTCGAACTCCTGGGCTCAAGCTGTCCTCCTGCCTCAACTTCCCAAAGTCCTAGGATTACAGGTGTGAGCCATTGAGCCCGGGCTGTGATGTCATTTCAAATTTATTTCCATTTATTTTATTTATTTATTTTTGAGACGGAGTCTCACTCTGTCGCCCAGGCTGGAGTGCAGTGACGCAATCTTGGCTCACTCCAGCCTCCGTTTCCCAGGTTCAAGCGATTCTCCTCCCTCAGCCTCCAGAGTAGCTGGGACTACAGCCGTGAGCCACCACACCTGGCTAAGTTTTGTATTCTTAGTAGAGATGGGGTTTCACTATGTTGCTCAGGTTTCACTATGTTGCTCATGAGCTTAAGCAGTCTCTCCACCTCGGCCTCCCAAAGTGCTGGGATTATAGGCATGAGCCACCGCGCCCGGCCAATTTTTTTAAATAACATTTTCTTTTCTCCTTTTTTCTTATCACAATCATACTAGTTCTTTATTTTGGGAATAATAAAGAATCTTTATTCTGGAATCTCATCTGTGATTCCATAATAGTCAGTTCGCCCCTCACTGGGTGGGAGAGAAGATCTGAGGACATAAAGTAGGGAAAGCCCACTTCATTTTGATCTGGCCTGGGAAGTGCCTTGCCAGCGACAGATGTTAGTATCACCAAGGAAGGGAAAGCACCCACAAGCCTAGCGCTGTTTTTTCTTTTCTTTTTTGAGACAGGGTCTTGCTCTGTTGCTCAGGCTGGAGTGCAGTGGCACAATCACGGCTCACTGTAGCCTCATCCTCCCTAGGCTCAGGTGATCCTCCCACATCGGTCTCCCGAGGTGCTAGGAATACAGGCTATTATTATTATTATTATTATTTTTGAGATAGGGTTTTGCCATGTTGCCCAGACCGGTTTCGAACTCCTGGGTTCAAGTGATGCTACCACACTGACCTCCCAAACTAGTACTCCTTTTTTTTTTTGAGACAGAGTCTCACTCTGTTGCCCAGGCTGGAGTGCAGTGGTGCCATCTCAGCTCACTGCAACCTCAGCCTCTTAGGTTCAAGCAATTCTCCTGCCTCACTCAGCCTCCTGAGCAGCTGGGATTACAGGCCCATGCCACCACACCCCGTTAATTTTTGTATTTTGGTAGAGATGAGGTTTCACTATGTTGACCAGGCTGGCCTCGAACTCTTGACCTCAAGTAATCTGCCCGCTTTGGCCTCCCAAATCCAGCACTCATTTTTAAGGTCTGAATTGCATTTCAATATATGGCTGTAACATAAATGAGCCAGTCTGCAACTGTTACATGTTTAAGACCTTTCCTTTTTATTTTTCTCTTTTTTAAAACGTTATTTATAATAACACAGTGAATATCTATAATAAAATGTTAACATTTGATCACTGATGACCTAATGAATCTCCTGGATATATCTCAGACACTTTTCCTGAATTCCAGATCCATTGATATCAACTGGCTATTAGACATATTCGAAGTTACATTCATCATCTCTACCTTTACCGTTTTGGCTCTAAGGTTTAAGTTTATTTTTCTCTGTGGTCCTTTAATCATCCAAGGTCAAAACTTGGGTGCTATCCTACCCAAGACTGTACCAAGACTGTAGCTATCCTACACTCTTATTTCTTTTTTTGATCGCTCTTGCTGCCCAGGCTGGAGTGCAATGGCATAATCTCGGCTCACTGCAACCTCTGCCTCCCGGGTTCAAGCGATTCTCCTGCCTCAGCCTCCTGAGTAGCTGGGATTACAGGCATGCACCACCATGCCCAACTAATTTTTTGTATTTTTAGTAGAGACAGGGTTTCTCCACGTTGGTCAGGCTAGTCTCGAACTCCCGACCTCAGGTTATCTGCCTCCCTCGGCCTCCCATAGTGCTGGGATTACCACTGCGCCCGGCCATTACACTCATTTCTTTCTCATTCTCACATGTGGTCAGGCATGCAGTTTTATTCATTCCACTGCCTCTGTATCTAACAAATCCAGCTTCCTGATAGACGTTTGAAACCCCACCTCACCTGCACAATTGCTGGACTCTTAACTCTTTTTCTCTTGAGACTCTGATCTCTACATCCACCCATCCATCATCCATCCATCCATCCATTAGTCTGTCCACACGCCAACCATAAGTTTTCTTCCCAATATGCTAGGAAGCTTTCTTCAATGCTCCTGGAACATATCAGTTTATGGTGGGAAGAGCAGAGTCCAGAGGTCAGAATATCTGGACTAATTCTAATCCTGGCTCCAGCACTTACGAGTTGTAGGACTTTAGAAACTCCTCCAGGCCTCCATTTCATCACCTGGAAGTGAGGACATTAGCTGTCCCACCTCATCACTGAGCTAGCAGGACCTGGCGAGGTAGTGAGTATCAAGGTGCTTTGCAAACTCTCAAATATTACCCTCATGTATGGACTTAGTACACTTGCCTCCTCTCATCAACTCACCTCCCTGGATCATCCTTCTTTCTCTCTTCCTTGCTCCGGACCTGTCCCCATGACCCTGTGAAGCCTGAAGCTTCCTCTCCACACCCTGCTCACCCTTCAGCCTTCAAGACTCTCACCCTTGCTCCTCCCTTGCCCTGAAGGCTCTCCCCACCCTGTCTGCCTGGCACACACCAATTCATCTTTCAAGATCGTGCTCTGCCAAGGCTTTCTTGATCACATTTTAGTAAAGATTTTAGCAGAGCAACAATGTGTATAATCAATTTAGATTTTGAATAACATTCAGTTGTTGTTTAATTCTTAGGCTCTCAAGGCCCTAACCCTTAACTCCCTGATAGAATTGCCAGGAAACTCTACTAAGTGGCTCGTCTTAGCTGTTGTTACTTTTGTTAAATTAGGACGTCATAAATCACTTACATTCCAAGAAAGGTTGAACCATTACCCTTAAACTCCAAGCTTTTAAAGTTTCTCCTCCTAAAACCAAAGCCAATACAAGGCAACAAGCTCATTGTGATTTTTGTTTTAAAAACTATTCATTGGGCCAGGCGCGGTGGCTTACGCCTGTAATCCCAGCACTTTGGGAGGCCAAGGCGGGCGGATCATGAGGTCAGGAGATCGAGACCATCCTGGCTAACACAGTGAAACCCCGTCTCTACTAAAATGCAAAAAATTAGCCGGGCGTGGTGGCGGGCGCCTGTGGTCCCAGCTACTTGGGAAGCTGTGCAGGAGAATGGCGTGAACCTGGGAGGCGGAGCTTGCAGTGAGCCGAGATTGTGCCACTGCACTCCAGCCAGACTCCCTCTCAAAACAAAAACAAAACCCATTCATTGGCCAGGCGGCTCACGCCTGTAATCCCAGCACTTTGGAAGGCTGAGGCAGGTGGATCACCTGAGGTAGGGAGTTCGAGACCAGCCTGACCAACATGGAGAAACCCCATCTCTACTAAAAACACAAAATTAGCTGGGTGTGGTGGTGGCACATGCCTATAATCCCAGCTACTCAGGAGGCTGAGGCAGGAGAATTGTTTGAACGTGGGAGGCGGAGGTTGCAGTGAGCCGAGGTCACGCTATCACACTCCAGCCTGGGCAACCTGTGTGACAAGAGCGAAACTCCGTCTCAAACAACAATAACAAAACCATTCATCTATAGATCTGAGGAATCCAGAGTAAATGTCCTGGTTATATTGGTTTGGATAGTCGTCTGGACACAGAAGATGAAATCAACTTGACAGGTGAGAGCAAAAGACATTCATTTTGGTCAATCCTGCAAATCTGGACTAGTAGCATCCCAAGGATTCTAATAAAAGGATGGTCATTGCTGAAGTACCATTCAGTGCTCCAGTACGTAGGCACATGTGGCCTTAGAGTCATGGGGAACAAGCTATATGATATAGCTCATTCATCTATGCATCCCTCGGATCTTCTAGTATCTCATACATTAATAGAAGCTTAACACTCAATGTTTTAATTTTTATTTTTTGCTGTTGTTGAACTGAACTGTTAGACTGAACACCAGGTATGTTGAATTTTAACATTACCATTTATTTGCTAGTAGTTGACTCATTTTGTTTGCCAGATGACATCTTGTTAGCCAACAAGTAGCAGCAGATGTTAAAGTTTAGAAAATAATTTTTTTCTTTTCTTTTGTTTTTGGATGGAGTCTCACCCTGTCGCCAGGCTGGAGTGCAGTGGCGCAATCTCAACTCACTGCAACCTCTGCCTCTAGGGTTCAAACGATTCTCCTGCCTCAGCCTCCCGAGTAGCTGGGACTACAGGCGCGTGCCCCAGTGCCCAGCTAATTTTTGTATTTTTAGTAGAGACGGGGGTTTCACCATGTTGACCAAGATAGTCTTGATCTCTTGACCTTGTGATCTGCCCACCTCGGCCTCCCAAAGTGCTGTGATTACAGGCGTGAGCCACCACGCCTGGCTAATTTTTGTATTTTTAGTAGAGACGGGGTCTTGCAACACTGACCAGGCTGGACTTGAACTCTTGACCTCAAGGTGATCCGCTGGCCTCAGCCTCCCAAAGTGCTGATGTGTGCTGGCACCATGCCTGGCCCAAAGTTTAGAAAATAATTTGTAAGAGAAAAAAGTAAAAATAAAATACAGGGAAGGCTGTGCACAGTGGTTCATGTCTATGTTCCCAGCACTTCGGGAGGCTAAGGCAGGAGGACGGCTTGAGCCCAAGAGTTTGAGACCAGCCTGGGCAACATAGGGAGACCCTGTCTCTACAAAAAATAAAAATAAAGATAAAAAATAAAAATAATAAATAAATAAATAAAAATCACAGGGAAGCCATGCATGTTGGGGAAAGGATATTTTGAAAGTCTACAAGGACTCAGTATTGCTAATATAGAATTCCTGCCAAAGATGCACAGTCTGAATCTAATCTCGAGAGCACAATGGGGAAAACTCAGCGACGAGGACATGCACAAAACCGGTCAGTGCTTTGCAAAATGTCAGTGTCATGACAGACAAAGAAAAGCTGAGAAACAGGCCAGGTGTGGTGGCTCATGCCTCCCAATGCTTTGGGAGGCCGAGAAGAGCAGATCACTTGAGCCCAGGAATTTAAGACCAGCCTGGGCAACACAGTGAGACTTCATTTCTACAAAAATAAAAAAAAAAGATAGGAAAATTAGTCGGGTGTGGTGCTGCTTGTCAGTAGTCCCAGCTACTCGGGAGGCTGACGTGGGAGGATTGCTAGAGCTCAAGAGGTGGAGGTTGCAGTGAGCTCAGATTGCGCCACTGCACTCCAGCCTGGGCAACAGGAGTGAAACTCTGTCTCAAAAAAGTAAAATAAAAATAAAAAAGCCGAGAAACAGCTCCAGATTAAAGAGGAGACTAAAGAAAGTGACAATTAAATGCAATGTGTGAGCCTCTACTGGAACATGAATCATGAAGATTTATTTATTTACTGATCTATTTTTTAAGAGATGGGATCTCACTATGTTGCTCAGGTTGCACTTGAACACATGGGCTCAGGCCATTCTCCTGCTTCCGCCTCCCAAGTAGCTAGGCAAGTCATGAATTTTTTTTTTTTAATTGACATTTAATAATTTCTTGAAGTTTTTGTTTGCAATTGAAAAAAAAAACGTTTTGGGATAATCAGCAAGATGTAAATATGCCTCTATATCAGATAAAAGTATCGTATCAGTGTTAAGCTTCCAGAACCTAAGCACTGCACTATGGTGACGTAAGGGAAAGTCCGTGTTCTTAGAGCACAATGAAGTATTCAAGGATAAAGGGTCAGGCCAGGCGCAGTGGCTCACGCCCGTAATCCCAGCACTTTGGGAGGCTGAGGTGGGTGAATCACCTGAGGTCAAGAGTTTGAGACTAGCCTGGCCAACAGGGTGAAACCCCATCTCTACTAAAAATATAAAAATTTAGCTGGGCGTGGTGGCGGGTGCCTATAATCCCAGCTACTCGGGAGGCTGAGGCAGGAGAATCGCTTGAACCCAGGAGGCAGAGGTTGCAGGGAGCCAAGATTGCGCCACTGCACTCCAGCCTGGGTGACAGAGCAAGACTCCATCTCAAAAAAAAAAAAAAAAAAAAAAAAAAAAGGTAAGGAGTCATGATGTCTGCATATAACTCTCAAAGGGTTCTGGGGAGTTGGGAGAAGTGATGTAAATGTGTATGGAGAGGAAGAGACAAAGCAAATGGAGAACAATGTTAACAACTGGTGAATCCAGAATCACTGCGCTCTTCTTACAAACTTCTCTGTAGGTTTGAAATTTTCCAAATACAAAGTGTAAAAGAAGGCTACAAAAAATCTCGTGCTGGTTTGGAGCAAGCAGCAAGATTGAGCACGTCACCAAGCCTCTGAGAGTTGCTTACAACAGAGCACCCCCTGCCCATCTGCAGTGGTCAAGCTATGGGCAGTCATTGCTGCACGGCCAGGATGGGAGAGGGAGAGCTCAAGGGGGCAGTCCCCAAGCTCATCTGGAAAATGCCACCTTTGCTCTGCTGCATCATACAACTCCTGGGGCTGGTGCCCTCTCTTGAAATCTGAGATTTCAGAAGGCTGCACCTTAAAGAGAGGAGGTAGTCAGAAAAGCACCATCTTGCACAAAGTCAAACTGGGTGCTGGAATGACGCTCTGCCAGTAGGAAGACTTCCAACCACAGCACGTCTCTTTCTATAGCAGCGCAGGGCAAGAAGGTAGCAACCCAAAGCTGTGCTCACATGGTCTTTCCTCTAACTCCAAGTGGAAAAAATGAACCTTGCTGATTATTGTTTTCCCCGTGCTGGAGGTCACACGCTCCATTCTGCACACGGGCCAGCCAAGGACGGGAGAGCAGAGCAGGTTGGAAGGGTTATTGCAGAGACCATTTTAAGGTCAAGCGACTCCCAGGTTTTCAGACAGGCAATGGTTTGCTTCTGTACTTATCTGGATAACCAAGGAGAACAATCTCAGGAAGGGTGGCTAAACAGGAATCCTTTTGCACCTTTCCACCTCTTTTTATTTCTTTCTCTCTCCCTTTTTATTATTATTTTTTAATAAAAAGGAAAGAAAAAAAAAAAAAAAAAACCCTCTTCTGGCCCTGAGCCTAAAATCTCTTACTCGTGATGCTAATCTTTCCTCGCTGGCTCCACGCCACTGCTATTGGCTCCATGCCTGTTTAATATCGTGGCTGCTGATAGCAGGTTGTGGCCGTGTTTCCATTATAAAGTTCGGCTTTAAAAAGGTTTCTGAGATGGAGACACAGCCTTCCAGGCAAAGGGTCCTCACTTTACGCCTCGTCATCCAAGTGTGGGCCAGGGGTCTCCGGCCTACATTTGCAAACATCTCGGACTTAGCCAAATTTAAACGTGCTCCTTTGGAGCTCTTTGGAAAAGCTGGGTTTTAGTGCGAAACTTCACTCTCTGAGAACATTGTCCCATCTCTTTGAAGGCAGTTGAATTTGGGTCTGGGTAAAAAAAGGTCCCTTGCCTTAATAATAACAACAAAAACGATACATACTGCATTGGGTCTTTGAGGAAAAGATGCTTTTCCCCAAGGTTTGATAAAGAAAATACTTCTGTCTTGTCCCTCTTCTCTCTCATTTCTTTCAATCCCATTTTTCATGACTTATGTAAGACATATTTACATGCTGAAGACTTTTTTCAACCAAACTACGAAATAATTCCCTCGCTTATCACCCATTGTTCCATTAATTCAGTCAGCCAGTTGAGGGCAGAAAGCTTCTATCTCTGAGGCTTCCTACAGAGGTCCATTCTGGCCCCCGGATCTGCTTCTGAGTCGCTGAGGTGGAGTGTGGAAAGAGAAAGACACATCATCAAAAGACCCTCGACCTCAGTTTTGTCAGCTATTCATTCCGTGGCCTTGGGCAGTGTATTAAAAACATCTTTCAACCACAGTCCCCTCATCTGCAAACTGAGCATTGAGCTTATGTGCTGCTATGAATATTAACTGAGATAATACTGAGTACGATGCTCTCTTAACTAGAAGTGGTAGGTATTATTCTTTGGTGCTGGGACTTGAAAGGAGCTCCACGAGTGTTCACTGGCTTCACCTGATTTCCTGATAACAGTGCAGGGGGCTGGTTTCTATCTGGCACTGGAGGACTTTTCTAACCTGGTTCTAAGAGCGTCTTCCTGTCCATTACTTATTATTTTATTGTCCATTATGATTCCCAGGAACAGCCCACAACGGATAAAAGGACTTACTGTACTCTTTTTACTCACAACTAACATAATTTAGAAGGTTGACAGAAATACACGAGCCACTAATGCAATTTCCCCCAGCTAAAATCTTCATTAAGGAAAGGTCGGGAGGTTTTCAGGATGAAGATGCAAAACCAGGGAAATTCACAATAAACCCCAGGAGGACTCGCCACAGTCCAGAGCAAGCTCTGTTCCCAGGCTGGACAGCAGCTGCCAGTTGGCAGGCAGCGTGAGTCCAAGGTCTTGCAGACCATGGAAAATCCATAAACGGTTCAGGACAAAGACTTGCAGAGCTGTCTCCTTCTCCACGCAGGGAGCTGTGCTGAGAAGTTTTGGCTGTGGGTATTTTGAGATGTCCTCTGCACTTGATCTCAGCTGAGGAAGGCACATGGGGACTGTGAGATAGGAAAAATAAATTATTCAGACACAGGGCTCTAGGAATAGAGCTCTTGGTTCAGCTTTGCTCCTGCCAAGAAGCCCCTGGGTTTATCATTAGCCTTGTTTTATTTTATTGTTTTGTTTTATTTTATTTTGAGACGGAGTCTCACTCTGTTGCCCAGGCTGGATTACAGTGGTGCAATCTCGGCTCACTGCAACCACTGCCTCCCAGGTTCAAGTGATTCTCCTGCCTCTGCCTCCTGAGTAGCTAGGAGTATAGGTGCATGCCACTGCACCCATCTAATTTTTTATTTTTAGTAGAGATGGGGTTTCATCATTTTGGTCAGGCTGGTCTCGAACTCCTGACCTCAGGTGATCCATCCGCCTTAGCCTCCCAAAGTGCTGGGATTACAGACGTGAGCCACTGCACCCGGCCATTATTTTTATTTTTATTTTTTTTTAGAGGGAGTCTCACTCTGTTGTCCAGGCTGGAGTGCAGTAGTGCATTCTCAGCTCACTGCAACCTCTGCCTCCTGGGTTCAAGCGATTCTTGTGCCTCAGCTTCCCAAGTAGCTGGGACTACAGGCGTGTGCTTTCACGCCTGGCTAATTTTTGTATTTTTAGTAGAAACGGGGTTTCACCATGTTGGCAAAGGGGGTCTCAAACTCCTGACCTCAAGCAATCCACCCACCTGGGCCTCCCAAAGTGTTTGGATTACAGACATGAGCCACAGTGGCCTGGCCTAGGACTGTTTTATTTTTAACTTATTTCTTTTGCTTTTGGGTCTCTGAGGCCAATCTCTCTGGTGTTCCTACCCAGATTCTCTTTCTCTGAGAATCTGTTTTCATAAGAAACATCCCCTCCTGCATATGTCACTAGCATCCTGCTATTAGCCTACCAGCCTCCCCTTCTAATCCAGGGAAGCTGACTTGACCCAGACTTGAGGCAACTCAGCTCTGCCTTCCATCCATGTTTGAAGATGTATAAAAACTGGACACACGGCTGGAAAGTCATTTTCCCTTACTATTCCAGTTGATAAACACCCACTACGCGGCACTAAATCTGAGAAAATTCCTAGTAATAGAAGTTTTTGAAAAAAATAAGGTAAGGGATTTTATTACCATGATAATTCCTTTCAGAATATTTGCCTCCCTGCAAAACTTGGAAGGAGAAAAAATTCCTTTGACAATGCTTTGTTAAGATGGGAGTGACTTATTTCCCTTTCCTCACTGTGAAAATTTAAACCTTCAACCACACTTTAAAACTAGAGTAGCTGACTCCACGTGCAGTCTTTTGTGTGTGTGTGTGTGTGTGAGACAGAGTCTCATTCTGTTGCCGAGGCTGCAGCAGTGGCACTATCTTGGATCTCGGCTCACTGCAGCCTCCACCTCCCTGGTTCAAGTGATTCTCCTGCCTCAGCCTCCCCAGCAGCTGGGATTACAAGCATGCACCACCACACCCAGCTAGTTTTTTTATTTTTAGTAGAGACAGGGTTTCACCTTGTTGGCCAGGCTGGTCTCAAACTCCTGACCTCAAGTGATCTGTCCACCTCGGCCTCCCAAAGTGTTGAGATTACAGTAGAGCCACCGCGCCTGGCTCTACCTACAGTCTTATTTCATTTTTAAAGCCAAAGATAGCAGATTAGTTACATGACAGCTCGTGCTCCAAGGTTAAACTAACCTAGAATTGAGTCCTAGATCTGACACTTGCTAGCTCTGAGGCTGTGTAGACCACTGGGTCTCACTAAGCCTCAGTGTCAGTTGTAAAATGAGGATATTAATATTTGTGAGGATTTCATGAGACTGTAGCTATCTATAGACAGGCTAGCAGGATGCTGGGCTCATGTAAATATTCCTGCCAATATCCGTCTGACCGTCACTATTATTACGAGTCAATATCCACATGGCTGCCATCATGATTACTATTCTTGAAGATGTTACTTCCTAGCCGGAGCCTGCTGGTCTAAACTGTACCCTTTTTGCCTTGCTTTTGATGAGAAAAGGGGCACAGGCGAGCCTGCTTGCTCTAGCTGTACTTTGCAAAAAGGCCATTAGATGGGGCCCTGACATAATCACTCAAGTCAGCAAGTGGCTGTGACTTTGAAACCTGGGGAAAAGGTGTAAGAAGACAATTGAATCCTGTGAGTGCTGCTCAGATTGATCAAATGAACCCACTGGCTCTGGTGTAAGAGGTGACCCAGGGTCCTGGTGTGGTAGCTCATGCCTGTAATCCCAGTACTTTGGGAGGGTGAGACAAGAGGATCACTTGAGCCCAGGAGTTGGAGACCAGCCTGAGCAACATGGCAAAACCCCATCTCTATACAAAAAAATACTAAAATGAGCTGGGCATGGTGGTGTGCACCTGTAGTTCCAGCTACTTGGGAGGATGAGGTGGGAGGATCACCTGAGCCCAGGAGGTCGAGGTTGCAGTGAGCCAAGGTCGTACCACTGCACTCTAACCTGGGCGACAGAGCAAGACCCTTCCTCCACACCACCCCAAAAAAAAAAAAAATTCCCGGGGTTAGTGGTTACTTGTAGAATGACTGGCACTTTTCCAGGGCCCTCCTCCTCCAGGCTCATGCTTTCTAGCCACACGCCTCATTGATGATTGATGATGACTGCTGTTATTTACAAACCACCTGACCCCTGGCTTCATGAACGCTCTGGACCATGCCCAGGATTCCGCTTTACCCTAACTTATATCCACATCTTTATGATTTCAGTGTCCACATGGGCAGCCCATCAACACTATAGGCCCAGCCTCCTAATTCCTTTTCCTTTCCTTCTCCTCTAACAACCTTCACCTCCACTCCACCTCTAACCACTTCCCTTCAAGCTCCACCGGGGTCTTGAATCTCCTGGAATTATTTCCACTTCTGAAATCTGAAAGCTCTGGTTACTTTTGCTCCAACCCCAACCTGTATTCTCTTACTCTCACTCCCAGGACACTTTCTCCTTGACCCCACCAAGCTCTCCAAATCCCAAGTCTCCACTGGACTCCGAAGCTCGTTTTGACCTTCACTTACTCAATTTTTCCATACTCTGCTGAACCTACCCTGAAGACAAATCCTGAATCAATTCAACCATTTCCTGTGCTCCTACATGCAGGCTGCAAAGCATAGCTGGGAAAACGCCACAATTATCTAGGCTGATGGCACTACTCATTCAACATTTCCCAAATCACCAGACTGCCAAGACTTTCGAGCAATCCTTTCACGCTTCTCATCCATTTCCCGCAAAGGTTATCTTTGACCTTTATTACCCTCCTTCAGTCCCTTCTTTCCTGACCCCTTCCTTTACAGGAGATGACCTTTCTTCCCACATTACTGGAAACAAGAGACCTTCTGTGTGTGCTCGTCACTCTCTGCCCCTTCTCCCCCTCCTTACCTGCCCTGCTTTTCCTTCTATTTCAGAGGTTCATGAAGACCATTCACTTCCTGGCTTCTTGGGGCAGGCTCTTCCTCTTATTTTCTTTCCTTCCTTTTTCTTTTTGAGACAGGGTCTTGCTCCGTCACCCAGACTACAATGCAGTGGCACAATCATGGCTCACTGCAGCCTCAACCTGTTGGACTCAAGGGATCCTCCCACCTCAGCCTCCCAGGTAGCTGGGACTACAGGTGCGCACCACCATGCTTGCCTAATTTTTAAATTTTTTTGTAGAGACGGGGTCTCACTATGTTGCCCAGGCTGGTCTTGAGCTCCTGGGCTCAAGTGATCCTCCTTCCCCAGCCTCCCACAGTGCTGGGATTACAGGAATGAGCCACCAGGTGCCCCGCTGCTCTTCCTCTTGTAACTCCAAATTCCTCACTGGCCTACCGGCTCCTTCCTCAGTATTTCACAGTTGAGTTAATGTATAACACTGTATCATTTGATGGGCCCACATTTGTTTCTTGTGTTCTATGCCTTGCCCTGGGCTTTAGAATCTGTCCTTTCATTGACTCGCATCTGTTGTTGCTAATGAGAAGTCCACTATTAGGATGAGGGTTGTCCCTTTGTATGTGATCTGTCCTTCCTCTAGGGGAGCTCTTAAAAAAAACTTTGATAATCTGCAGTTTCATGACCATGTGTCCAGGTATAGATTTATTTTTAATCGCTTTAGGATTTAGAGAAGTATTAGAGGTTATCCAGGCTGCTTGGGGTCAAATCCCACCACCCAGTTGTGTGACCTTGGGCAAATTACACACATTCTCTCTTTTACAGTTAACTCACATGTAAATTACTCTTATCCCAGGGATATTAGAGGATTAATGAGTTAATACATAGCATATAGAATAGTGTCTGGAATATAAGGGCTAAATAAGTGTTTACCATTATTGTTATTGCTCAAATATACTTTGATGTAAGGATTTGTGTCTATCTTCAATTCTAGAAAATTCTCAGCCTTTATTGTTTCAAATATTGCTTTTCTGCTATTTCCTCCATTGTATGGTTGGTGCAAAAGTAATTGCATTAAAACTAATGGCAAAAATCGCAATTATTTTTACACCAACCCGATGTTTTTCTGCTCCTGTGAGTTAACTATATGGCAACTCTCATTCTCTCTCCCTAATTTAACAATTTATTTAAAAAATTCTTTGTATTTCTGTGCTATGAAATGGGTTGTATTTCTCAATACTATTACTATCTTCCAATTCACTAATTATCTCTTCAGTTGTATCTAGCCTAGTTTATCTTATCCACTTAGATTTCATTTCAATGATTCAGTCCCTCAATTTCAAACTGGTTCTTTTTCAAATCCTGTTCTTGTTTCTTTTTTGTTTCCTAATTTCTCATTCTTTTAAAATGAACATTATTGCTTTACTTTTCCCTCTGAGCAGCCCGAACATACTATTTTAATCAGGTCTATCTACAAAGTTATTTTCTTTGGCAGCAAATTTACATTCTGACTGTTGATACCTTGGCTGTCTTTATGAATGTTAGATTTGCGGGGTTGTTTTTGAGTGGGAGGCTTTGTTGTTATTGTCACTGTTGCTGCTCTATTTTTCTCCACCTCCACTCCCTGACTCCTCAAACCAATCTCTAGGTTTTACAGTTGCCTTCTAAGAGCAAAACTACTGCTATAAGCCATGGCCTCGGCATTGGATAGAGGGGATTCTTTTTAGGTTCCTTTCACCTGAAAGAATGAAAAGAGGGTAGGAAGCCCTACCCCAGGCTCTTTTTTCAAACAGTGAGGCTGGCTCTGGTCCCCCCGCTTGCATTGAGTACTTTTAGTCCTATTGCCATAAAAGACCTACATCAACACCTGCCTGCCCCCAAGACCCAGATTCCAGTCAATCCAGGCTACCCTCATCCTTCCGAGTTTTTGATCCACGAGTCCAGCTGTATCACTTTGGCTTTCTCTCTTTGTATTTTATCTGTCACTGCTATGCGTTTGGAACAGAGGAGGTGCATCCGAACATGAACCTCTTTTCCACAGAGATGGGAAATCTTGCAAAGGCTTCTCCCTTCCACTCTGAGTCCCCTTCTGATCCAATTCTTTTCCTTCCTTCCACAGCCAAGCATCAAAGGATACTGCAAGCTGGCTTCTACCTCCACCATGTCACTCATTTTCATAAAGGTCACCAATGACCTTCTTATTGCTCATTCTCACAGGACGTTTTAAATTCTGTGTTCACGGAACTCTGTTGCTGTTAATGGTAACAATTTCTTCCTTGGTGTTCTCACTTTCCTGGGCCTTTGTGACTCCCTAGCATCCCGATTCTCCTTCTAACTCTCAGAGCGTTCCTTTCTCATCCATCTTTATGAAATGCTCTTCCATTTCCCTCCCGTTAAATGTCAGTATTCCCCCAGGTTCCATCCTTGCCCTTCTTTTCATTTTATCCCTCATGTATCCTTTGGGTAATATCCTCTGTTCTTATGCTTTCAAAACTACCTTTATGATTTCCAAATCTGTATCTCTAGGTCTCAGCTTTGGATTTATACACCAAATTCCCTACTGGTTATTCCACTAAGTTTTCTATGAGTACTTCAAACTCAACTGGACAAAAACTGAACTCATTCACCTCACCTGTCGCAGTCTGTTTGGGCTGCTATTAGAAAATGCCATAGGCTGGGCGCAGTGGCTCAAGCCTGTAATCCCAGCACTTTGGGAGGCCGAGGCGGGCCGATCACAAGGTCAGGAGATCGAGACCATCCTGGCTAACATGGTGAAACCCCGTCTCTACTAAAAATACAAAAAAAAAATTAGCCGGGCGTGGTGGCGGGCTGCTGTAGTTCCCGCTACTCCCTGGGCGGCAAGAGCAAGACTCTGTCACAAAAAAAAAAAAAAAAAAAAAAAATGCCATAAACTGGGTAGTGTATGAACAAAAGAAATTTATTTCTTAGTTGGGCACAGTGGCTCATGCCTGTAATCCCAGCACTGTGGGAGGCTGAGGTGGGTGGATCACCTGTCATCTGAAGTCAGGAGTTGAAGACCAGCCTGGCCAACATGGTAAAAAAAAAAAAAAAAAAAAAAAATTTCTTATAGTTCTGGGGTCTGAGAAGTCCAAGACTGAGGCAGATTTGGCATCAGGTGAGGGCCCACTTCCTGGATCATAGACAGCACCTTCTTTTTTTTTTTTTGAGACGGAGTTTCACTCTTGTCGCCCAGGCTGGAGTGCAATGGCATGATCTCAGCTCACTGCAACCTCCACCTCTCGGGTTCAAGCAATTCTCCTGCCTCACCCTCCCAAGTAACTGGGATTACAGGTGCCCACCACCACGCCCAGCTGACTTTTTTGTATTTTTTTTGTAGAGACGGGGTTTCACCATGTTGGCCAGGCTGGTCTTGAACTCCTGACCTCAGATAATCTGCCTGCCCTGGCCTCCCAAACTGCTAGGATTACAGGTATAAGTCACCGTGCCCGGGCAGATAGCAACTTCTAGTTGTGTCCTCACATGGTAGAAGGGACAAGGGGTCTATCTGGGGCCCTTAAGACCTAAGGGGTCTCTCTGGGGCCCTTAAGACCTAAGCACTTTCAAAGGCCTCACCTCCTAACGCCATCACCTTGTGGGGATTAGGATTTTAACATAGGAATTTGGGGGTGAGGGACACCATGGCATCTCCTAAACCACTTAAAAAAAATTCCTTGTCTTAGTTGGTGGCAGTAACACCCATTCATTACAAAAACCTGAATTATCTCCGACCGCTGAGCCAATTGCTCCATCCTAACGAGGCACTAATCTCTGTCTCTCTTCCTAATTCTCTCCTATTTCTTTTCTTTTTTTTTCTTTTTTTGAGACGGAGTCTCGCTCTGTCACCAGGCTGGAGTGCGGTGGCACGATCTTGGCTCACTGCAACCTCCGACTCCTGGTTCAAGCGATTCTCCTGCCCCAGCCTCCCAAGTAGCTGGGATTACAGGCACATGCCACCACTCCCAGCTAAGTTTTGTTTTTTTAGTAGAGACGGGGTTTCACCATGTTGGCCAGGGTGGTCTTGATCTCCTGACCTCGTGATCTACCTGCCTCAGCCTCCCAAAGTGCTGAGATTACAGGCGTGACCCACCGCGCCCAGCCTCTCCTCTCTATTTCTACTGTCACTGCTTTAAATCTTGGGCTGCATTCTCTATCATCTGATCTACTGCAAAAATCTCCTGCGTTCTCTACCAGTCTCTCCCCGCATCACGATCTTGCCTGTCTACCCATTCTCACCCTCTAGCGTGTGTTCTCCATAGAGCCTACCCCATTGTCTTGCAATGACAGTACCTGCCCCCACACCAGCCTGACAACCTCTGGTGCCGAATAGATGTTTAACAAGTGTTTCTTGTACAATGAATTAAGGTGCCATTAAAAGCATCCTATCTTTTTAATGTAAAACAAAGGACTTCTCAAATTTCCACTAGGAAGTTAACACAAAGGGATTGAGGAAGATAACTGTTTTTTTCTTTTTCTTTTTTTGTTAAGATGGAGTGTCACTCACTCTGTCGCCTAGGCTGGAGTGCAGTGGCACCATCTCCGCTCACTGCAACCTCCACCTCCTATATTCAAGTGATTCTCCTGCATCAGCCTCCTGAGTAGGTGGGATTACAAGTGTGTGCCACTGCGCCTGGCTAATTTTTGTATTTTTAGTGGTATTTTTTAGTGGTTTCGCCACTAAGTATTTTTAGTGGTTTCACCATGTTGGTCAGGTTGGTCTCGAATTCCCGACTTCAAGTAAGATACCCACTTTGGCCTCCCAAAGTGTGGAGATTACAGGCGTGAGCCACCGTGCTCGGCCTGAGGAAGATAATTGATATTTACTAAACATCTGTGATATGTCGGAACTATGATAAATGGCTTATATAAATTATTTGGGGCCAGGCATGGTGGCTCCTGCCTATAATCCCAGCAGTTTGGGAGGCCAAGGCGGGGGCATCACTTGAGCTCAGGGGTTCAAGATCAGCCTGGGCAATATAGGAAGACTTCATCTCTACAAAAAGTTAAAAAATTAGCCAAACATGGTGGCAAGTGTCTATAGTCCCAGTTACTTGGGAGGCTGAGGTGAGAGGATCACTTGAGCCCAGAAGGTGGAGGTTGCAGTGAGCTGAAATTGTGCCACTGCACTACGGCCTGGGTGACAGAGAAAGAACCTATCTCAAAAAAAAAAAAAAAAAAAAAAAAAAATTGGTTCAGAACACTATCATTTTAAAAACAAACCCAAGGGAGTACAGAAAATCAAGGGGGAAGAACCTTTAAACCATAAGAATTTACTTGGCCCTAGCCAGGCGCGGTGGCTCACGCCTGTAATCCCAGCACTTTGGGAGGCCGAGGCAGGTGGATCACCTGAGGTCGGGGGTTCGAGACCAGCCTGACCAACATGGAGAAACCCCGTCTCTACTAAAAATACAAAATTAGCCGGGCATGGTGGCACATGCCTGTAATCCCAGCTACTAGGGAGGCTGAGGCAGGAGAATTGCTTGAACCTGGGAGGCGGAGGTTGCAGTGATCCGAGATCGTGCCACTGCACTCCCACCTGAGCAACAAAAGTAAAATTCCGTCTCAAAAAAAAAAAAAAAAAAAAAAAAATTTACTCGGCCTCTAGGGAATTAAGGAACACCTGAGGAACGGTCAGTCTTGAAACCAGATGACTTTACATTTTTATCAGTTTAGAATAAAGGTTAGGAACAACATGAGCAAATCAAGTCTGATCTTCCATCTCTCAAGCCAGGCGTGGTGGCTCCCACCTGTAATCCCAGCTACTCAGGAGGCTGAGGCAGGAGAATCGATTGAATTTAGGAGGCAGAGGTTGCAGCGAGCTGAGATTGTACCACTGCACTGCAGCCTGGATGACAGAGCGAGACTCCATCTCAAAAAAAAAAAAAAAAAAAAGAACAAAAAAAAAATTGGGAACAGTATGCAGTTATCTAAACTCTTAGCCAAAGCAGAATGTTGTCACCCATGAGTACCACAGGATCACTTTTTTTTTTTAAAGCAATACTTTTTTTTCTATTTTAAACTGTCACCAAAAGCCCCCAATAAAGACATACCATGTGTGCAACTAGTGTATCTGGTTTAACATTATCTATTCCAAGAGACCCAGATGATTCTAAGCAAATATAGCTGGGTGCTGAAAACAATGCTTCACCCATAGATCAAAATTAAGTTACTAGAAAATTCAGTCTTTCCAGTGTCCTTCATTCCCAAGGACGCTCCTTAATATGTTTCACATTTCATTTCAATATTTCACTCTAGTTTTGACATCCCAACCAAGGTGATGTTGAGTTTATAACAAACCCAATCTCATGACAGATTTCTGAACCTTGGTAGGAGTGATAATGAAACATTTCAGCACCAAATGGTCAATTATTTGGTTTTACCCCTGAGTGTCTCTTCCATGATGGCATTTTGCTGAGGCTTTTCAACATCTATTTATTAATCATCTGATCGGCATAGCTAAAGATAATTAAAATTACTCTAGATACTGGTCTGCATAGTCCGAAGGTATTTATGACCATCTCTTTACGGGACTGGGAACAAGATGAAACATTTTCAGAGGAAGTTCCATGAAGTTTATATTTAACTAATTTATGTACCAAATGGCCATAAAAATCTGATGGACTATAAACAGGCCTTCGCTAGGTATTCGTGGAGAAATAGGATTTAAATACGATTTAATAGCTTAATATTATTCAGAGAGAATCACCATCAGTCTCAGAAGATCAAGTACAGAATTTGGTGGGCAACAGCTGACACACTGCATGGTTAAAAAGCAGTACCTGTGTACAAGTAGGGGCGCAGATGAAAGCAATGATTTCAGCTCATCAAAAGGCAGAAATTGCTTTGAAATCATGTCCATTGGAAATCATTAACTTCTTTTCCGTAAGCTCGGCTTCTATTATCCCCTTGCCCCACATTAAAAAAAAAAAAAAAAACTAAAATACTAGCTGAGATTTTGTCCTTGAAGGTATATCAGATAGATGGCATCCAGGGATTTTTAGTAAGAAATCCATTTTATAAAGATGATGGCTCTGAACGTACAAGGGGAAGAAGATTCAATGGTTCCCTTTTCAGAACTCTATCAAGTCATTTGCATTACTAGGAAGCCAGCCAGTGCCCTGGAAAAAGTTAACAAATAACCTTCCAGGCCTGAACAACTGAATAGCTTATTATTCAATGACTTGACTTTGGCAGAATTCAGTTCAGTGTTCACATTTGATATGCAAACACTATTCAGTACTGAAATGCACTTATGATGTACATCTCAATATCCTATGCAAAAGGGGATATCATGCTGAATTAATTCATTGAATCTAAGTTGCCACCAACTATACCACCAAAAAAGAAAAAATGCTGCCACTTGTAATTGTAACATGCCATCAACTCTAATATGCGTTTCATTCGTAAAGTTGTTAAAACATGAAAAACAATGGCTATGTTATAACGTGCTGAATGTCTAAAGTGTGTACCAAGCTCTATTCTGTGCACTTTTCAGGCTTAACACATTTAATCCTCACAAGTACCCTATGAGTGGGAACTATCATGATACTCATTTGACAGGGGCACAAGGAAGTGAAGTAACGTGCCTTAACTAGCTGCTGAAGAGCGGACTTGGGATTCAAAGACACCTAGTTTGACTCTAGGGCCTACAGTCTTCATCTTTTCTCCATTCTGCCACGGTTCTGTTGATGATTAACTTGGAACAACAGCATACATGGCTCTCACCTCTTGGAACAGAGCTGTGCCAAGCAGGATCCCTTACGGGTGAGAAAAACCCAAGGAAGGACTGTGTCCGAAACCAGAATCTCCAACCTCCAGGCAGGAGGCCACAAGGCAGAGGGTCTGCTGCTTGCACCAGTAACCACTCCTTTCTCCACTTTGGAAAAGTGAACTCAAAAGCCCCTGAAGACATGACTTATCAACTCTTGTCTGAGGATGCCTCCGGGTGGTGAAAAAGGAATAGGGACTGCACACTTCAGAAACATGAGAACTTGGTACTTGCCCTCCAAAAGGACTCCCCAAGTTACACTGAGTTCCCCATTTGTGGATCTCCAAGAGTCCACTCTGAAGTGGTTCCCATGAGGTATAACTGAAGTGAAAGAAAAGAGAACTATGGTTTATGAAGCATTTGACATGCAGCATCTCATTGCATCCTCCCAATTCTCTCTGAAGTGGGTGCCATTTTCCCCTTTACACAGCTGGGGAAGTTCGGAACAGCGAAGTCCGTTATCACTCGGCTGCAGAGCCCTGCTTTGAAACCTATTTGGTCGAAGGCTGGTGAGTTCTCTGATTCTCGTACAGAATCCTACTAACTGGGCCTGATCAGCCGCTAGCTTTTGGCAGATTCCTTAAGTGTTCTCCACCAAAATGCTCCACCACCCAAGATTGCTGTCCATCCTCTGTCATGAGCAATCCACCCACCGAGGCACCAACCACTGGACTCAACAAACATAAACACAAAGCTCTAGGTAAATAAACAGCAAAGCTGTGCCTTATTTTTTTTTAAGTGACGTACACTGTATTCCCACAGTAATTATGAGGGGGAAAAGAAGCCAAACATTTGAGAAACAACTGCAGAGCCAGTGACTGAGGCTAACAATGGATCACAAAGAATTAAAGAGGTTTGAGTTTCATGGAACAGAAGACTCAGATGAATATCTTCTTTTTCAAAACTCAAAAGACCCATATCAAGAAGAATATAAAAAATCGTATAAAAAACATGGCTCATGCCTGTAACCTCAGCACTTTAGGAGGTCAAGGAGGGCAGATTGCTTGAGCCCAGGGGTTTGAGACCAGCCTGGCCAACATGGTGAAACCCCGTCTCTACTAAAAATATAAAAATTAGCGTAGTGTGGTTGCATGCACCTATAATCCCAGCTACTTGGGGGGCTGAGGCAGGAGAGTCGCTTGAACCCAGGAAGCAGAGGTTGCAGCGAGCCAAGATCACACCATGGCACTCCAGCATGGGCGACAAAGGGTGATTCCATCTAAAACAAAACAAAACAAAAAACCAAAAAGCCAAAATACAGCCACTATCCACCACTCGAACATATGTAATTATTTTGTCATATTTGATTCCGATTCTGTTCCTACTTAAAAAAAAAAAGAGAAAATTTCACACTTATAGTTGAAATCCCTTCCTCTTCCACACCTGGCTGACAGCTATGATAAATTTATTGTGAACCTAGTCCATATTTTAAAATGAACTTCATATTTTATGTAACATATAAATGCATCTACATCCATAAATAAGATATTCTTAAATGATCTTAATGGTTTCCATAGTCAGGTTTGTAAAATCTTTTGGAGATTTTTTTTTAATATGGAGTGAGGTAGGGATCCATTCTTTTCTTTCTTTTCTTCTTGAGACAGGGTCTTTCTCTGTTGCCCAGATGGGAGTGTAGTGGGGCCATCATGACTCACTGCAATTTTGACCTCCCAGGCTCAAGTGATCGTCCTGCCTCAGTCTCACAGGTAGCTGGAGCTACAGGCCTGCATCATCATGCCCGGCTAATTATTTTTATTGTTTGTAGAGATGGGGTCTAGCTATGTTGCCCAGGCTGGTCTTGAACTCCTGGACTCAACTGATCCTCTTGCCTTGGCTTCCCTAACAGCTGGGATTACAGGCATGAGCCACTGTGCTTGGCCTATTATTTCCCTATGAAATGTCAACTAACTTAATGTTATTTACTGAGAAAGTGTTCTTTCCTTCCCACTGATTGGAGATACATTATCTATTATGTATCAAATTCACATGATCAGTTTACATCTATTTCTATCTTTGTGCCAATACCACATTCTTTCATATGATTTTGTTATCAGATATGATGAACTTCACCTCCTTGTTCTTTGTTCAAAATTTCTCTCAGTTATCTTTGGACTTTTATTTTTCCATCTGATCTTACAATCTGTGACAATCCTGTTGAGATGTTGATTGGAATTACATTTAATTTGGAGACTGATTTAGGAAATCACTTATTTCTTTACAGTATTTAGTTTTTTGATCCATGCACATGGAGTATTTATTACTTGTTCAGGTCTTTGTTAGGTCCTTTAATAATAATTTTGTCTAGAATAGTTAGATTTGTTCTTGGGTACCTTAAAGTTGTGTTGCTATTGATAATGGGATTAATATTTTCTAATTGTTACTTATATATGGAATATTATTGATATTTGTAAGTTGATCTGATATCCAGTAACCCTTCTGAACTATAGCATTTTAAATCATTTTTAACTATTTAGTATTCTATTTAAGATAATTTGTAAATTCTCTTAGGTTTTCAATTTAGACACACTGTCTGCCTATAACAAAATTCTTTTATTTTTGGTTACATTCCTTATACCATTTTTTGCTGTTTCAATTTTAATTTAAAAAAATCATTGTGCTGGGTGTGGTGACTCACTCCTATAATGGCAGCACTTTGGGAGGCTGGGGTGGGAGGATCATTTGAGCCCAGGAGTTCAAGACCAGCATGGGCAACACAGCGAGATGCCCATCTCTACAATTGAAAAAAAAAGAAAAAAATAGCTGGGCATGGTGATGCGCTCATGTAGTCCCAGCTACTAAGAAGGGTGAGATGGGAGGACTGCTTTAGCCCAGGAGATTGAGGCTGAAGTATGCCGTGATGGTGCCACTGCACTCCAGCCTGGGTGGCACAGCAAGACCCTGTCTCCAAAAACAAACAAACAAACAAACAAATAAATAATTGTGACTTTAAATCTTAATATAATGTCAAACATGTCAAAAAATTGCAAGAATATAAAAAAAATCAAGAAATATCAGAAAAATTCCTGAACACCCTTTATCCAGATTCTCCAGCCATTAACATTTTGCTTCTTTTGCTTTGTCTTTTATATTTGAGAGAACGTTGCAGATATGTCCCTTGACTCCTAGATATTTCAGGGTGAATTTCCTAAGAACAAGAAGAGTCTCTCACCTAATTACAAACCAACGATCAAAATCAGGAAGTCAAACATTGATATAACACTATTATCTAATCCTCAGTCCCTATTAAATTTTGCCAATTACTGAGTAATACCCTTTGGGCTCTTTTTCTCCAGTTTAGGTTCCAGTCCAGGATCACACTGTGTTTAATTGTCTTGTCTCTTTAGTCTTCTTTAATCTAAAATAATTCATCAGCCTTTCTTTGTCTTTCATGACCTCAACAATTTTGGAGAGTACAGGTCAGCTATTTTATAGAATCCCATCAATCTGAGTTTGTGTAAAGTTACCTTATGTTTAGATTTAGCTTATGGGGTTTTTCTGTTTGTTTGTTTGTTTGTTTGTTTTTGACAGGAACACCACAGAGATGATGTGTCTTTTTCAGGACATCATATCATTTCTGATGCTAGTTTGTTCCAGGATTGATAACGTTACAGACATTTGGTTAAGGTGGTATACACCAGGTTTGTCTACTGTAAAATTCTTTCTTTCTCTTTTTTTTGAGACGGAGTTTCGCTCTTGTTGCCTGGGCTGGAGTGTAATGGTGCAGTCTTGGCTCAATGCAACCTCCACCTCCCAGGTTCAAGTGATTCTCCTGCCTCAGCCTCCCCAGTAGCTGAGATTATAGGTGCCCGCCATCACGCCCGGCTAATCTTTTTGTATTTTTAGTAGAGACGGGGTTTCACCGTGGTCTCCAACTCCTGACCTCAGGTGATCCACCCACCTCCGCCTGCTAAAGTGCTGGGATTACAGGTGTGAGCCACCATGCCCGGCTGTCTATTATAAAATTATTTCTATTTCCATTTTCCATTAATAAGCCATTTGCAGAGAAATACTCTTAGTCCATGTAAATATCCTGTTCCTCATCAAACTTTTCACACACCAGTTTTAGCATTCAATGATGTTTACTATTAAATCAATTACTATTATGATGGTTGCAAATGGTGATTTTCTTCTACAGGTAGGCCCTAGGGTTGTGTATTTGCTCAGACTTACATTACACAAAAAATAGTTTCAGTACTATTAGCCCATACTACAGTAAGAAACACACTTATGATTTATAATTCAATATTTGTTTACAATTCTTATTGTCTTCCGACTGCGGATATATAGTCAAAGTGCTGTGTAATTGCGAATTCCTTGGGAAAGGTCTTTTTCTCTCCTTTTCAGTGTGGCTATTTTATTTCTTTTAAAATACAGTTAGGTTCGTTTATTTCTGTTTTAATTCTACTTTAGTATCTTCCACCCCACCAACCCCCTGCCTAATCCCTGTCGGTTCGGTTTCATTATTTTTGAGTGGGGAAAACATTAACATGATTTCAAAAGTTGAATGATTCAAAAGGGTATACTCCCAGAGGTAGTGCTCCTCTCTCCATCTCCATTCTGTTTCCACACACCCCACCTGCAGGCAGCCAATCTCATTATTTTCTGGTTTGTCCTCTCTGTATGTCTTTCTTTTTTTTCTCTTCTTTTCCTCCTTTCCTTTCCTTCTTCCTTTTCTTTCCTTCCTCCTTCCCTTCCCTTCCCTTCCCTGCTGGAGTGCAGTGGCATGATCTCGGCTCACCGCAAACTCCATCTCCCGGGTTCAAGAGATTCTCCTGCTTCAGCCTCCCGAGTAGCTGGGATTACAGGCATGTGCCATGACGCCTGGCTATTTTTTGTATTTTTAGTAGAAACAGGGTTTCACCATGTTGGCCAGGCTGGTCTCGAACTCCTGACCTCAGATGATCCACCTACTCCAGCTTCCCAAAGTACTGAGATTACAGGTGTGAGCTACCGCACCCAGCATTGGTGGTGATATTTTGAAACGGTGTAATATCCTGTCCCCAACACTTGTTTTTCTCAATAGTCTTAGCATCCATTAATGGTTTTTTTGTTTGTTTGTTTGTTTTTTTTTTTGAGTCAATTATTACTATAGTGGTTAGAAAATGGACATTCAGACCTTGATACTTGGTATTGCCTCTCTAGCCCCAAACTCCAGTTTCCCAACATGATTCAGCACCAGGTCTTTGCTGACAATGCTTTTGACCAGTTTGGTTAACTGTCTCCCTCACGCTTGATACTAGCACATCTGCGTAGGCAGGTCCTTTTGGATTTATCACAGCACCTGTGAACCAGGCCTAGACAGAAAGCAGACACTACTTTAAGCTGTCTTCTACTAAGGATTATCTGTGGTAAGTTCTCGCTTCTTTGAATGCAGAGGTAAGCTGTGTTGTCACTATACCTCTGAGAATCAGAAAGCAAGCCCTTGTGTGCTGGACATTCTTTTTGCTCATGTGTTTTTTACATGCAGGTCTCAGATCACAAATTGTACCACAAATAGCAGTGGCCACATCTTAAAGAATCAAACATGATCTGTCTTCCATTGTCCTCAAAATGATACCATTAGACACAGATTGAATAAGAACATTAACTTTCCACTTCACAGACCAAAGTAGATAATAATCCTTCCACACTGCAAAGGGGAGTGTTTTGTGCAACCTCCTTTTTAACAGGTGCTGACTTATTAGAGAAAATTGCAGATTTTGTAGGTGGCTGGTTATAATAATCTAAGGTTAAAAACAGAACGATAAAAGTTGAAGACATCAGAGATCACGTCTAAAAATAAAGCAAATGCTTTTTTTCTTTCTGTAATCCTCAATTAGAAGCCATTTAAGGAAAAGATAATCAGCTCCAGAGACCTGTAAATATGGATTCTGCAGTTCCCACTGGCACTCCTGCTTTACAAATTAATTTTAGTACATTTTGCAATGTGTTAACATCCATCCATCTATGTTGTCCTCTTGGAGTTACAAATACAAATGCAGTTGTCCTCGACCTTGGCCGAGGGGGATATATTCTGAGACTCCCATTGGATGCTTGAGACCTCAGATAGTACCAAACTCTAGATACTCTCCTTTTTTTTTTTTTTTTTGATGTGATAACCGAGACAGCTACTAAGTGACTAACAGGTGTGTCGCATGTACAGAGCAGAGATGACGGACGAAGGGAGGCCTCGTGCCCTGGGTGGGATGGGGCAGGATGGTACGCGATTTCATGTTGCTCCTCAAAACAGCATGCAATTTAAAACTTATGAATTGTTCTTTTCTGGAATTTTCCAGTTAATATTTTTGTACCGCATTTGACTGCAGGGAACTAAAACTGCAGAAAGTGAAACCTCGGAGAAGCAGGGACTACTATGCTAATTAGAAAACAAACTTCACAGCTGGGCGCAGTGGCTCATGCCTATAATCCCAGCACTTTGGGAGGCCGAGGTGGGTGGATCAATTGAGGTCAGGTGTTCAGCCTGGCCAACATGGTGAAATCCCACCTCTACAAAAAATATAAAAATTAGCTGGGTGTGGTGGCGCACACCTGTAGTGCCAGCTACTCGGGAGGCCGAGGCAACAGAATCATTTGAACCCAGGAGGTGGGGGTTGCAGTGAGGCGAGATCGTGCCACTGCACTCCAGCCTGGGTGACAGAGTGAGACTCCATTTCAAAAAATAAAAAAGAAAGAAAACAAACTTCATGATGACTATTGCAACAGCAAGCTTCAATAAATATAGCTCTCCTGAAATGATAAAATTCCCTCTTTGTCAGCTGGTAACTTCTAGGGGAAGCTACTTGTAAGTCAGGAGGAGAACGTTTTTCTCCAAAGCCATGCAAGTTGAGTCCAGTAAAGACATTGAGATGTTTATGCAATTTACCCGAAGGAGGCACCCAGAGGGAGAAATTAGATCTCTCTAAGTAAATCTCTGTGGTTAAATTAATGAGATCGTTTATTTCCTAAAACCAAGCACAGCCCAGTGATTGAAAATTGAGTCTTAACCAAGGAATAAAGATAACAATGAGAAGCTGGACCTGGAAGCCATCAGAAGGTCCCTCTTAGGACCTGGGCATTCTCTATCTTGGAGCATCTAGAAACTTCTCTTTTCTGTCACTCCTCTTCCTAGATAAAAATCATGACCCACATCCCTCTCTGAATGCCAGATTCATATATATATATATCCAACTTCTTCTTCTTCTCTGTTGCCCAGGCTGGAGTACAGTGACTTGATCATGGTTCACTGCAGCCTTGGCCTCCTGGGCTCAAGCGATCCTCCCATCTCAGCCTCCTGAGTAGCTGGGACGACAGGTGTGCGCCACCATGTCCAGCTAATTAAAATTTTTTTTTTGTAGAGATGGGGTCTCACCATGTTGCCCAGGCTGGCCTTGAACTCTTGGCTGTAAGCAATCCTCCTGCTGTGACCTCCCAGAGCACTGGGATTACAGGTGAGAGCCATCACGCCTGGCCAATATCCAACTTCTTACCCCTCATTTCCACTTGGAAGTCTCATTGGTATCTGAAACTCATCATGTCTAAATGGTGCTCTTGCTTTTCTTCTCAGAACCTGCTTCTCCTCCACTGTTTCCTGTGGCAATGGCACCACCACTTATCCAGGGCCTCTAGGCAGAGCTAGAAAGCCTGAGATCATCCCACATCAATTCTAACACAAAGTCACTCTGTTTTCAAAATAGATCCCTTCCTCCCCTCTTTATCCTCTGCCATCTTTCCAGCTCAAACCACCATCTTGATCTGGATCATTCCAATAGTCTGACAACTGGACTCCCTGCTTTTGGTCTTTCCTTTCACTAATTCTCCACAGAACAGCCAGAGCAAACATTTTAAAAACATAAATCACCCAGTGTAACGGGCTGTCCTAATCTGGATTCTGGAACAGAAGCAAAAGTACATTACTAGGAAAACTGGTGAAATCTGAATAAAGTCTGTAGTTTTGGCAGTGGAATCATGGTTGGGTAAGGGGAAACTGGGTAGAGGGTACTTGAGAACCCTGTGCACATTCTTTGCAAGTTTAGTATAAATTTTTTTTTCTTTCTGAGATGGAGTTTCGCTCTTGTCGCCCAGGCTGGAGTGCGGTGGCACAATTTCGGCTCACTGCAACCTCCGTCTCCCGGGTTCAAGTGATTCTTCTGCCTCAGCCTCCTGAGTAGCAGGGATTACAGGCATGCACCACCACGCCCAGCTAATTTTTTTTTTTTTTTTTTTTTTTAAAGTAGAAACAGGGTTTCACCATGTTGGCCAGGCTGGTCTTCTCAAACTCCTGACCTAGGTAATCTGCCTGCTTCAGCCTCCCAAAGTGCTGGAAAATGAGCCACTGTACCCAGCTAACTTTAGTATAAATTAAAAATTATTCCAAAATAAAAAAATTTTAAAAACTCCATGAACAACATCTTGTCACTCCTTTGTTTAAAATCCTTGAATAAGTTCCCACTGCACTGAAATCCACACTCTGCCATGGCCCCATAGCTCTTACATAATCTAGCTTCTATTACATTTTCAACCTCAGTTCCTGCCAGTCTACTTACTCTCACTCCTAATGCTCTAGCCAGCGGTTTTCCAACAGTTCCTGGAATATGTGAGGCTGTGTCAGGGGCCAGGGCCTTTGTTCCCTGCATTAGTTCATGGGGTCAGCCATAACAGAACACCACAGATTGGGTGGTGTAAACAACAGAATCTAATTAATTGTCTCACAGCTCTGGAGGCTGAAAGTTCAAGACCAACGTGTCTGCAGGGCTGATTTCTTCGGAGACCTCCTCCTTGGCTTGCGGATAGGCTGCCTTCTCCCTAAGTCTGCACGTGTTGCACCCTAAGAGTCTGTTTGTTTGTTAGTTTTTGAGACAGGGTCTCTCTCAGTCACCCAGGCTGGAATGCAGTGGCATGATCTTGGCTCACCGAAACCTCCGCCTCCTGGGTTCAAGTGATCCTTCCATCTCAGCCTCCAGAGTAGCTGTGACTACAGGGGTGCGCCACCACACGTGGCTAGTTTTTGCATTTCTTATGTACAGATGGGGTTTCGCCATGTTGCTCAGGCTGGTCTTGAACTCTTGAGCTTAAGCGATCCGCCCGCCTCAGCCTCCCAAAGTGCTGGGATTCCAGGTGTGAGCCACCGACTGCATCCAGCCTAGAGTCTCTACGTGCCCAAGTGTTCTCTTCTTATCTGAACACCAGACAGACTGGATTAGTGCCTACTCTAATGGCCTCATTTTAACTTAATCCCCTCTTTTAAGGTCCTGTCTCCATGAATAGTCACATTCTAAAGCTTCCACATATGAATTTGGGGTGGAGGAAGGTATATCTCATCAGGCTGGCTCCTTCCCATACTCGAGCCTCACACGGACTTTTGTCTTCCCAGAGGCCTTTCTGACCACATGGCCTCAGGATGAGCTCCCTCTAGCCTGTTTACAGCTTACCTAGCAGTTAGCACTGCTGTAATTCTTTTGTTTACTTGCCTATTACCTGCTTCCCCCACTCCATGATTAATGGAGGGCTGGTTTGCCTTTTTTATTTTTTTGTGACAGAGTTTTGCTCTCGTTGCCCAGGCTGGAGTGCAATGGCACGATCTCAGCTGACCACAACCTCTGCCTCCCAGGTTCAAGTGATTCTCCTGCCTCAGCCTGCCGAGCAGCTGGAATTACAGGCATGCGCCACCATGCCCAGCTAATTTTTTGTATTTTTTAGTAGAGACGGGGTTTCTCCATATTGTTCAGGCTGGGCTCGAACTCCCGACCTCAGGTGATCTGGCTGCCTCAGCCTCCCAAAGTGCTGGGATTACAGGCGTGAGCCACTGAGCCCGGCCTGGAGGGCTGGTTTGTCTTAATGCTGTATCCCCGATCCTTCTCCTAATGCCCAGCTCATAGTAGGTGCTCAAAACTTGTTGAACAGCAAATGGTTTATTGATACTGGAGACAAAATTCGAGTCTCATTGGGAAATCACCATGAGTGCAGTTAATCCCGAGGTGTGGCCATCACAGTAATCGTGTCTCATATTTGCATAGCACTTTACAGTTTATGAAGTGCTTCCGTGTAAACGAACCTCTATGCATCCCCCACACCCTGATGGAAGCATTATTTATTCTATTTTTTTTTTTAAAACAAAGAAACCAAGCCTTGCTTGCTTACACTGATAACTGGAACTTCAATACTGATCTTTCTGTTTCACAAAGAACAACTTTGTGTTCTTTCATTACCACACAGAGGAACTAGAAATGAAATACATTCCAGACACTTCTTTTAGGCAGCCTCCAAGGAGACCTCTGTGAAAGACAGAGCTTCAGGTTTCCAGGAACTAAACTGGACATTCTCTCCATTTTATCAGAGGAGTTTCTTTGCCAAGGAATAACGTCCTTGGTGATATGTGGCTAATGAGAATACATATGTTACCCAGGTCTTTTTATTGTGTGAGTGGGAGTGGAATGGAGTGGGGTTTATATGTGCCTTTCGTAAACTGTCATATTTCCAGGAGTATAAAGAAGTGAAGACATTTGGAGAACCTGTTTCTGTTTTCCTAAGTGTTGGTTTTAAATAGTACTTACTATTTCCTTAAATCTATAGTTCTCAGTCTTGTCGCCCCTCAGATTCACCTGGGGGAGCTGTAAAAATCCCAATGCTGGCTGGGCACGGTGGCTCATGCCTGTAATCCCAGCACTTTGGGAGGCTGAGGCGGGTGGATCATGAGGTCAGGTGATCGAGACCATCCTGGCTAACATGGTGAAACCCCGTCTCTACTAAAAATACAAAAAAAAAAAAAAAAAAAAAAAAAATTAGCTGGGCGTGGTGGCGGGCGCCTGTAGTCCCAGCTACTCAGATGGCTAAGACAGGAGAATAGCATGAACCCGGCAGGTGGAGCTTGCAGTGAGCCGAGATCATGCCACTGCACTCCAGCCTGGGAGACAGAGTGAGACTCTGTCTCAAAAAAAAAAAAAAAAGGAATCCCAATGCCTCAACCCCACCTCAGACAAATGAAATCAGAATCCCCAGGGCTGGGACCGCAGCCTCAGTGATGGCTAAAGCTTCCCAGGTGATTTTTTTTTTTTGGGGGGGTGGGAAGGAGACTTGCTCTCTTGCCCAGGCTGGAGTGCAGTGGCGTGGTCTGGGCTCACTGAAACCTCCGCCTCCCGGGTTCAAACAATTCTGCCTCGGCCTCCCTAGGAGCTGGGATTACAGGCATATGCACCACCATACCCAGCTAAATTTTGTATTTTTAGTAGAGACGAGGTTTCACCATGTTGGCCAGGCTGGTCTCAAACTCCTGAGCTCAAGCCATCCTCCCTCCTCGGCCTCCCAAAGTGCTGGGATAAAGGTGTGAGCCACCCCACCTGGCCCTGGTGATTTTCATAGGCAGCTGTGATTGAGAACTGCTGGTCTAGATCTTCGCGGTGCTGGGGACAGCATAGCCAATGTCTCCTAAGGGAACAGATCAGGTTCAGCCTCAGGGTAGACTGTAAAACTTCTCACACTCCCAGCTGGAGAATTCGGTGTTCTGGAAGGAAGTGTTCTGTCCTTCATGCTCATTGGCTGGTTTAGACCAGCCTGCACCCAGGACCCGTTAAACAAAAATCCCAGGGGGCTGGGACTCAGGCATGCGTTGTTGAAACTTCTCAGGTGGGTCCAATGTGCAGGCAAGGCTGGGAAGCACTGCTTTAAATGGTGCCTGCTTTGTTTGGAAGAGGAAGTAAAGTAGCAAGACTGCCCCCATTAACCCCATTGAACACCAGTAACCTGGCAGCTGTCACCACATGAGCAGCCTCTCGTTCAGCTGAACCAGGTAGTGCTAAGCACCGACTCTCCCAGGTCTAGATTTATGGCCCTGGACAAACAACAGAACCTTACCTTGGCATGGTGCCGTCCTCCCTAGCACTAAGGAAGGCCCAAATAATTCTCATAAGTATGTGCATAAAATAAATGGGCCTCAATTTAAGACAACTTCCCCACTGCATCCTGGTTAATGTAATCACAGTTTGCAGGTTTTCACAATCATACGTATACTGGTTTTATTTTTAACAAGGAAGAGAAGATATTTATATCTACTCATACTGCCACTATTTTTTTCTTACTAGATACTGGGTCGCGTCAAAAAATTACTTATATGGTAATTGATAATAGGATAACAACATGTACTCAATTCAACCACTATCATCAATATGACTATCAGTAGCCTCTTTCAATTTAATTATTGCTTCTTATCGTCATCAATTTCATTAAATTTTTGGCAGGTACGGGAGGAAACAGTGTAGATAGCAGTATGAAGATGGTAGCTGAATGATAAGAGTGTACACCCAGAAAGTGCAAAGAAATGAACTGAGTTTATTAAATAGTTTGGAAATGTGGTGAGACAAGAGAATGATCCACTACTGCACTGCTTTCCTTAGCAACTCTGCCTCCCACCAAAAACTCCACACTCAACCCAGGACAGAAAAAGAGCACACCAGCATATGCCTTGGCTTAAAACACCAGTTTTGAATCCCTGGCTAGATAAAGCTAGCGTTTAGTAATTAAAGAATTGTTAGATAAATATATATTTCTCATGTTCAGATTTTGAAGTATTAACAAGTATGAATGGAAATGGATGCGGCCCTCCTTTTCTTCTCTTTTCTTTTCTTTTTTTTTCTTTTTTGAGACAGAGTTCCATTCTCGTTGCCCAGGCTGGAGTGCAGTGGCACGATCTCTGCTCACTGCAACCTCTGCCTTCTGGGTTCACGCAATTCTCCTGCCTCAGCCTCCCAAGTAGGTGGGATTACAGGTGCACGCCACCACGCCCTGCTGATTTCTCTATTTTTAGTAGAGATGGGGTTTTGCCATGCTGGCCAGGCTGGTCTCAAACTCCTGACCTCAGTTATCCACCCACCTCAGCCTCCCAAAGTGCTGGGATTACAGGTGTGAGCCACTGCACCTGGCCACAACCCTCCTTTTCTGCCTCTCTGGGATCAACCTTGAACCTGCTGGACAACCAATTGCTGCTGAATATGTAAATTAGAGGAGGGCAAATTGGCAAAGAAGTCTAACAAAGTGGGGCTGGGCTGTGTGGTCCAATGGCCTCAGGAGCAAGACCTGGGGTCCGTGGAGCAGAGTCAAGCAGAGCCTGGGGGGGCAGGAGGTGGGAACTGGGCCAAAAACACATTTAGGGCCTCTTCAGTGTAACAAAATGGCAGGACTGGGGCTTGGGCAAGTTGGGTGCCATGACAGGGAGACAAGGAGCAGGTCCCCTGGGCAGTTCCAGAGTCCACAGGCTGGGGAGAGGTAGGCAAGCGGGGCTACAACAGCTGAGATTTCTCCTAGAGAAAGCAAACTGTGTCCAAGGACCACTCGGAGTGAAGAGATGATCGGTGCTTCTCTTGCAGGCCAGCCTAAGTCTCAAAGGGGCCTGGCCCTTGGCGTGGGCCTGGATCCTGATTGTAAGGTGGATAACCTGTTATTTTAAATTCCTAGGAGGGTAGTCAAAAAACCTTAGCACCTACCAAAAAAGGGATATATAATAATACATAATCACCATATGAATTTTGGGGACTATTTGAACTGGGCAGAGGATAAACCAGATTACAGTGGCCCCACCAATCTATAGCAATCACAGTGAGGGCACGTGTCCCCTCTGTGCCTCTTTTTTATTTCTAGGTGTCACTGTGTCACCCAGGCTGGAGTGCAGAGCTGCAAACATGGTTCACTGCAGGCTTGACCTCTTGGGCTCAAGCGATTCTCCCACCGCAGCCTCCCAAGTAGGGAGCTGGGACCACAGGCGTGTATGCCACCATGCCTGGCTAATTTTTTAATTTTGCAGAGATGGGGTTTCCGCATGTTGCCCAGGCTGGTCTCAAACTCCTGACCTCAGGTGATCTGTCCACCACGGCCTCCCAGAGTGCTGGGATTACAGGTGTGAGCCATAGCACCTGGCCTCTCTATACCTTTTCAAGTGGAGAGCTGTTTTGAATGAACTCATGGAGACAGAGACATAGAGAAAAAGACAGAAAGCAAGGAAATTTGTTTGGAAAGACTAAAAGATAATTTAAAATTTTTTTTCCAGCCAGGCATGGTGGCTCACGCCTGTAATCCCAGCACTTTGGGAGGCCAAGACAGGCAGATTGCTTTAGTCCAGGAGTTTGAGACTAGCCTAGGCAACATGGTGCAATCCCATCTCTAAAAAAAACACAAAAATTAGCTGGGCATGGTCGTGTGTGCCTGCAGCCCAGCTACTCAGTGGGGCTGAGGTGGGAGGATTGCTTGAGCCCAGAAGGTGGAGGCTGCAGTGACCCGAGATCGTGCTACTGCACTCCAGCCTGGGTGACCCTGTCTCATAAAGAAAAAAAAAAATTCCCCCATATTTTCATATTATGCCAGGAAAAGCAATTCAGGCAACTGAACTTTATTATCCTTTTCATGAGAGTCCACAGCTACACGAAAATAGTCAAGCTTACTTCAATATCCAGTGACCAGGTTTAAAGAAGTACACTGAAATACAGAAGGTGGTACAGCCAGGAAAAATCATTATGGGGAAGCATACTTCATGGCATGTTAAAAATAACATGCTTTATGATTCAATTCAGGAGGAATTGGTTACAAAATAAATTTGTCCATAATCTGCAACATGAACCAAATTGCTAACAGAAGTCATCTCTAAATTGTGGGACTGCTATTGGTTTTTCCTTTCTTTTTTTGATACTTTCTTTTTGCATTTTCCAAGTTTGAATAGCCATGTATTAACTTTTTTTTTTTTTTTTTTTGAGACAGAGTCTCGCTCTGTTGACAGGCTGGAGTGCAGTGGTGCAATCTGGGCTCACTGCAACCTCTGCCTCCCAGGCTCAAGTGATTTTCCTGCCTCAGCCTCCTGAGTAGCTGGGACTACAGGCATGTGCCACCACGCCCGGCTAATTTTTTGTATTTTTAGTAGAGATGGGGTTTTGCCATGTTGCCCAGGCTGCTCTTGAACTCCTGAGCTCGGACAATCCGCCTTGGCCTCCCAACATGCTAGGATTACAGGCGTGAGCCACCGTGCCTAGCCTACTTTCTAATCAGAAAAAAAAAAATCACCATTTTATAAGGATTCAGGTTTAAACACAGTGTGACACTGTTTTAGACATGGTGGTTTTGACGAAGTTGGCCAGCAATGCACCTGTGATTTCGGCCTGTGACAGGAAAATGGCCCTAAACATTCCCCTTTGGGCTGCCACTTCAAGGAGACACTAATGATGGGGTTCCTGAACACAGTGGTAGGATAGTACTTTTGCCAGCTGTATACTCTCCTCTAGGAAGTTCCATGAACTCTGGGGAAGCCCTGAAGCTTCCAGATCCAGGTTCTTCCTTTCAGTGGGTCCTGAGGGAACCCACAGCCTAATCCCAGGTGAGGCTTTTGGTAGGTCAAAACAGTCACCCCCAAAGAAAAGAGAACTTAGAAATGCACTGCCCCAACAGAAAGAGCCTGGGGGTAAAAGCCAGGTCAGAAGATGGGTTTTAACCAACACTAATAAGCAAAATGCTTGGTTGAAATTTAGTAAAAGTCAGAATGCCTCAGGAGGTAAATATTTTGTAGGGGTAGCACCTGATTTTAAGGTAGGATGTGTGGGTGTATACAAATACCACATGTGTGTAAGTAAGCATATATGCAGTATGTACACATACATCTGATTCTATTTCCTTTTCTTTCTTTTTTTTTTTTTTTTTTTGAGATGGAGTCTCGCTCTGTGGCCCAGGCTGGAGTGCAGTGGCGCAACCTCGGCTCACTGTAACCTCTGCCTCCCAGGTTCAAGCAATTCTCCTGCCTCAGCCTCCCAAGTAGCTGGGATTACCGGCGTGCCCCACTATACCCAGCTAATTTTTGTATTTTTAGTCGAGACAGGGTTTTGGCATGTTGGCCAGGCTGGTCTTGAACTCCTGATCTCAGGTGATCTGCCCGCCTCAGCCTCCCAGAGTGCTGGGATTACAGGCCTGAGCCACTGCACTGGGCCGGTATTTCCTTTTCTGTTCACACATATCTGACTATATTTCCTTTTCTGTGCACACATATATTTGGTTGCATTCCCTTTTTGAAGAAAATATGAATAGGCATTGAGAAGATATGTACTCCGTCCAATGATCAGAAACCAAATCTTGCAGTTCCTAATACCCTGTCATCCTCTCCACCTCCATGACAGTCACCCCAGGTCAGAGGCTTCTGCTCAGAGGCCCATGGAAAGTACATAAACATGAGAAAGAAAAGCTAGACAACCAAAGAATTCCAGGGAAAAGTCCCAGGGAAATAACCCTCAGAAGCCAAAGGCCAGAGCATCTCTGCGGTCCCAGGCACAGGTCCCACCGCTGGCCCCGGTCACAGAGGGGCTGTGAGAAGTGCTGCAATTTTCAGAGCCCAAGAGGTGAGCACAGCATGGAAGGAGGGGCTACTCACACGGTCGTTGCTTCCTTTGTTGTCCTCATACTTGGTTTCTATATGAATGGAGAATTTCGGCAGAAAGGAACACTGTGGGAGAAAAGCAAACTTTCATTAGCATGACATTTTTTCTCTCTTCCTATGTTCAGCAGAGCTTCTGAATACTTCCCTGGCCATGTGGTTGGGAGCACCGCAGCAGAGCAGACATGTTAAGATACTAAGTCAATATCCAAATTCAGACAAAGGAAAGCACCTTTAGGACCATGAACACAGTTTCATCCAGACAGAGGTCAGGCCACAGAGAATAACCAGCAATAGAGGGCAAGTCCCTGAAGAGGACATTTCCAAAAGGAATATGTTCTGTGACTCCTAGTGTAAGCTTTAGAAAAGCAAACCCCTAAATCACACCAGTGCCAGTTCTGGGGAGTTTACCTTTGGGGAGCAGCTGCCATTGCTGGATTCCTGGGGACCCAGTCTTAATCTTTATATAAATGCTCATATAACATTAGCAAGGGGATATAGTAGAACTTTAAAATCATAGATTATTGAAGTCAGACAGACCTGGCTTTTATTTTTAATTTTTGAAACATAAATTTATTTTTAAAGTCAAATAAAAAAATTTTTAAAAATTTTATTTGAAAATTAAAATTTAATTTTTAATTTTTAAATTTTATTATTTTTTAATGTCTTGAGACAGGGTCTTGCTCTGTCGCCCAGGCTGGAGTGCAGTGGCGCGATCTGGGCGCACTGTAACCTCCATCTCCCGGGTTCAAGTAATTCTCATGCCTTAGTCTCCCATGTAGCCCGACTAATTTTTATATTTTTAGTAGAGATAGGGTTTCTCCATGTTAGCCAGGCTGGTCTCGAACTCCTGAGCTCAAAAGATCTGCCTGCCTTGGCCTCCCATAGTGCTGGGATTACAGGTGTGAGCCACCACGTCCGGCCTTCTTTTTCTTGTTCTTTTTGAGACCGACTCTTGCTTTGTCACCCAGGCTGGAGTGCAGTGGTGTGATCACAGCTCACTGTAACCTTGACCTATGGGCTCAAGCGATCCTCCCGCCTCAGCCTCCCAGGTAGCTGGGACTACAGGTGTGTGCTACCATGCCTGGCTAATTAAAAAAAAAAATTTTTTTTATAGAGGCAAGGATCTCTCTATGTTGCCCAGGCTGGTCTTGAATTCCTGGCCTTACATGATTCTCCCGCCTGCATCCGGCCGAGACCTGGCTTTTAATATGTAATTTGGATAAGTCATTTAACTTATCTGAACCCCAACAGAGTTAAAACAGGAATAATAATTATTACCTAAGAGCAACACTGTGAGGGTTAAATATTAATAAAATGATGTTTTAAAAATGTATAGTACTGGGCAGCAAGAATGCATTCAGCAGACAGCATCCATGGGTAGAAACTGAACCAGAAAAGGCAGCCCCTCTCTCTGCCCACACGAGGGAGAGAAACCCCAAATGCAACCCAGCCCTACGGCCCCAGTCTCGCTGAGTCAAGTTCTCTGCATTCAGTAGATGTGAAGGGTTAAGGTGGCTTGAGAAGAGAATTTTGATGGATGTTGATGTAACCACGCTCTGGCTAGCACTAAGCTGGGCATTAACTTTCTTGGCCACCAGAGATAGGATTGATGGCTAATGGGCAAAATGACCCAGCAACTCCATTGGGATCTGTGGGTGTTGGGGAAACCAGACTTGGGCTGATCGCATTACAGTAACAAGAGGCTGGATCTCTTATACATGTTCCTGGCACTCGTACACTGTCTGTACCAGACACTGCTACAAATGCTCTGATGTGCTCACTCATTTATTCCTGGCAACCACCCCATGAAGGAGGTACTATTACTATCCCCTCTGCTTTAAAGATGAGGAGATGGAGGTACAGAGAGGGTAAGTAAATGGCCTACAGTCATGCAGCCAGGTGGCCTGGTCCCAGTGTCCATACTCTTCACCATACTGAGTGGTTCTCAAAGAGGAGTTTCTGGGCCAGTTCCAGCAGCCCAGAATTGTTAGAAATGCAAATACTTGGCCAGGCACGGTGGCTCATGCCTGTAATCCCAGCACTTTGGGAGACCAAGGCGGGCATATCACCTGAGGTCAGGGGTTTGAGACCAGCCTGGCCAACATGGTGAAAACCCGTCTTTACTAAAAATACAAGAATTAGCCGGGTGTGGTGGTGCACCCCCTGTAATTCCAGCTACTTGGGAGGCCAAGGCATGAGAATCGCTTGAACTTGGGAGGTGGAGGTTGCAGTGAGCTGAGATCGCGCCATTGCACTCCAGCCTGGGCAACAGAGTGAGACTTCAACTCAAAAAAAGAAAAAGAAAAGAAAAGAAATGCAAATTATTCAGCAGACCAACTCAATCAGAAACTCTGGAGGTGGGGTTCAGCAATCTGTTTACCACGCCCTCCAGTGTATGCTGAGGCATGCTCAAACTGGAAAACCACCTGGCTATAGCACACACATGCTTTAGCCGCACAATGACCATGCTCTCCTTTTAGCCCGGCTGAGATCCCTGGTGGCACCCGCACAAGAAGGCAGAGGCCTGGGACGTACCATCGATAATTCTCCTGACATCACATGCCAGGGCGCGTTCAGCACGCATCTGTCTTAATCTGAGTGAAACAAGCCATCTGAACCGTGACTAAGGAAACATGGGAACAATCAATCCCAGTAATTGCCTTTATGGAGAACGAGGCCCTGCGATTATTCATTAACACCTTCTCTGCTGTCTCCTCTCAAACTTCTCACTCCATAACCGCTGCCCTCACACCCGGGTCCAGGTAGCACCAAGGAGCAGCTGCTCATCTTAAATGAAGACGCTGGAGGACTCGAAGCCCCACAGCAGACACGGGAACGTGGGGGGATGCCCTGGCTGAGACCCTCTTAGACATGACAAGCCTTTAGGTAAATCAATTTTGTATTTTTTGTCCCATAATTCACATGAGAGTCAACCCAAGGAGTGGGGAGAGCACAGAGTTGTGGAGCATGGGTGCGGGTCTCGGTGCACCGGAGTGGAACACTGTGAGTTTTTGCCCACTGAACCTCTAAACCACTTAGCTAGCCTAACACATGAATTTTAGCATTTGCATATTAAACCCAGTTATGAAATGCAAAACTCCCACGCAAATTAGCAGATGTTATTTTTGAGTGGGGACTTTGGTTATTTTCCTATCAGAATGGCAACCTTGCCACGAGGCTGGGAGTGCACCTGGCTTCAGCAGGGTGCTGGGCGGAGAACAGCTCCTCGTAACTCCAAGCGGGTCAGCACTTTCTCCTTGAGCAGGTGGTTGGGGCTGATACTCCCCTTGGGATGTCTGAGGACTCGCTCTCAGAGCCCTGGGGTGTGCGGGTGTCTTGGGTTAAAATCAGAATTATCTGTGGCTCTGGGCTTCTTCAGTCACTGAAATCTCTTCGGGGAGATGTCCGCGTTAAGATAACCTTCTGCCTCCCCCATGCAGGCTGGTTTCTCCAAAAATCCAGCCCACTAATCCTAGCGGAAGCTCAGCTTTACAGCAAGGTCTTTGATTTCCTCCTGATTGGCTCCCTGTTATATCTCACCCACTGATCTATCCTAAATCCCTTCCCCTCTCAAGGTCCCCTGCCTGGCTTCACCCTTCTCCCCTCTGCCTCGCAGCTGATCACTTTCTTGAGTTATAGTTTAATGAGGACACGAACCACATGATAGAAACACTGACACATCCCTTTCCTCCATAACAAATCTGCTTATTTCTTTAAGTTTCTTATTCTTTGTGAGTCAGAGAAAGATATACCCTCCTCTTTTTCAGTGGAGAAATATTATAATGAAAAGCACTGAGACATTAGAGCCAGCTAACTTGGGCTCAAATCCAAGATGTATTAACCTGGGCAAGTTATTTCACTATGCTCAGCCCCAGTTGCCCCAGATGGAGAATAGAGACAATCCTTCTCCACTCTGTAGGAGTGTTTGGAAGATCAGTGAGATCACACAGCTGAACCCCAGCACAGCGACTGGCACATAGTAGGTGCACAGTACAAACTATTTGTAAGCTCTTCTCTAGAACCTTGTTTCATTGATTATTTGCATCTTCTCCCTGCTTCCTTCCCACAGCCTAAAAATATAATTAAAAGTGTCATAGTCTTACAAAATAAATAAGCACAAAGTTCCCTTGATTCTATTTCTTCCCCCATCTATAATCAATTCCATATCTCTCTCTGTCTTCATAAAAAAACGTATTAAAAGAGTAGTCAGTGGCCGGGCGTGGTGGCTCACGCCTGTAATCCCAGCACTTTGGGAAGCCGAGGTGGGTGGATCACCTGAGGTCAGGAGTTCAAGACCAGCCTGGCCAACATGGTGAGACCTCATCTCTACAAAAATACAAAAATTAGCCAGGCATGATGGCAGGTGCCTGTAATCCCAGCTACTCAGGAGGCTGAGTGGGGAGAATCACTGGAACCCGGGAGGCGGGGGTTGTAGTGAGCCAAGGTTGCACCTCTGCACTCCAGCAAGGCGCCGTCTCGAAAAAAATAAAAAAATAAAAAAAAGAGTATTCGATTTCAGTGCTTCCTGTCTACTTTTTTCCACCTCCCACCTGATCATCAAAGGATTTCCAAACCAGCATCACTCTTCCATGTGCACCCTGGAGACCTCTCTAGGCTGCAATACGGCTGAGCAAGTTCTCCATCCTGAGCAGCAGTTCAGCCTTCTCTTCCCTCCTCCACTCCTTCCCTGCAGGAGATCCCTCAGGTCCTACCCTACCTACAGCCTCTTTTCTTGATCCAAACCCTCTCCCCTGGTGATCTTATCTGCTTCTGACTTTTCATGATTTTTTTTGGCAGATGCCTCACACATCAACATCTCAAATTCCAACTCCTCTCACATTTCCAGGTGCCCACTGGCTATCCCCAACAAACGCCCTACAGGTTCCTCAAACTTGAAAGGACCGGACTGAACGCGAATGTTCTCCCTGACTGTACTGGTACCCTAGAGTTATTGTAGCCATTTCCACAAACTGGGTGGCTTAAAACAGCAGCAATTCATTCTCTCACAGTTCTGGAGGCTGGAAGCCTGAAACCAAGGTGTTGGCAGAGCCACACTCCCTCTGAAGACTCTGGGAGAGAATCTGTCCTTGTCTCCTCCAGCTGTTGGTGGCCCCGGTAGTGGGTGCATCACTCCAGTCTCTGCCTCCGTCTGCACATTTTCTTCTTCCCTCTGTGTCTCTGTGCTCTCTTCTCTTCTTACAAGGACACCAGTCATTGGATTTGGGCCCACCCTAAATCTAGGTCCACTCCCCCTTCCCTGGAAAACTTCTTGCTACCAGGCTTTTTGTTGTTGTTGTTGTTTTTTGGCCCATGGTACTCTCAGCCCAAAATTTCTTTCCTAAATCTTACTCAAAGACCATCTCAAGTACCACTTTGGAATGATTATCCCACGCATGTGGCAGTATTCCGTTTATCCCTTTATCACAGCACGTATCTCCTTTGTCACCATTACCATTAGTTATATGTGTCCCAGGCTCACCAACCAGGTGGTAAGCTCACACCCTAACAGGAGGGTGCCCCCCCAACACCAGCACCACTAGCAATGGTGCACGTCAAAGTCGCCCCCCTTTTTCTTTACCCCCCTTCTTTACCCAGCTTCTTCGAGTGTTAAAGCATCTCCTTTAGTTTAGGTTTTGCTCGAATAATGTTTTCTGTAACCAAGACTTTTGCTTCCATTAGGAATATACCATCTAACCTAGTCATTCTCAATGTCAATGGGGAGAGGGGGACCCCACCTCCTAACCCTGGACTTTTTCTCAAAATGTGCGCTGTTCCCTAAAGATCCTGATAAACATCCTTGAGTGGAGGAATTCTATATCACCGAGGGATCTGTCAGGAGTGTGGGCATGGAGAAAATGTTGGGAACCCTGATGTAACACACCTGAACTTGCTCCAAGAAGAGAGACACTAGGGTTGTCAGTCACTGGCTAAAACAGGAAGATGTCTAAGGGCTTCTGAAGCATCCAGTGCTCTCTAAGGAACAGTCATTTGGAAATGCTGAATGTTGAAAGTCCCATTTGGCCCACAGCGTATGAAGGAAAGACTGAAAAACCCACTGCAGACAGAATTCTGAGACAGCCTCCAGAGTCCCGGCCACTGGTGCACACATCCTGTGTAATCCTTCCCCTCGGGTGTGAGTAGGACCCAGGGATATGATGGGTTGTCACTCCCCTGGTTGCCCCCTAGAACCTTCAGAGGGAGCGTAGCCTTTGATGGATAGCAAAAAGACAAGACAGTCAGTCACTCCTGAGACTGTGTCTCAGTATATAAGACTTCACTTTAGAAAAAGCAGAGATTCTTTAGTTGGCTTTGAAGTTGTGAGATAGCCACGTGGATAGGACCCAAGAGAGGTCTACTGGGAACTGAGAGTGACAGCTGGAGAGGGCCAGCTAGAAAACACGATTTCTGTCCTACAATCACGAGGAGTGAGTCCTGCCAACCACCAGTGAGCATGGAAGAGGGCCCCGCATCTCTGGTGAAACTAGAACCTTGGCTGATGCCTTGATTTCCACCTGGGGAGTCCCGGAGCCAAGGACCCAGCGGGCCTGGGTTCCAACTCCTGACCCATGGAAACTGCAAGATGACAAACTTGTGTTATTTGTATTTTCTTTTCTTTTTTGAGACAGAGCCTCATTCTGTTGCCCAGGCTTGAATGCAGTGGTGTGATTATAGCTCAGCTCACCGCAGCCTTGACCTCCTGGACTTAAGCAATCCTCCCGCCTCAGCCTCCTGAACATCTGGGACTACAGGCATGCACCACCATACCCAGCTATTTTTTTTTATTTTTAGTAGAGATGAGCTCTCACTGTGTTGACCAGGTTGGTCTCAAACTCCTGAGCTCAAGTGATCCTCCAACCTCGGCCTCCTAAAGTGCTGGTATTATAGGCATGAGCCATTGCACCCAGCCACTTGTGTTGTTTTAAGTTGCTAAATTTGTGGGAGATTTGTTACACAGCAACAGAAAACCAACACAACACCCAGGCTGCTGGCTGCCTTCTTCCAAATCGCCCATCTGGCTTTCATCTGTGTAAAGCATCACTGACTTTGAGGTTCAAGCATGTGCAAGGGACGGGGGAATTGGTGCTTTTTCTGACTTAGTAGTTCCACCTATGACGTCACCTGCTTTGTCAATCAATGGCCACTGCTTATTGCCCAGGGTGATATTTACTAGTAATTGATGTCAGCAAGCTTGTCATTATCTGGTCTCCAGATGCAGGAGCAGGCACCTAACCCACAGAGAGGGAGCATGGTGATTTAGTAGAAAAAAAAAAAAAAATACAGGTGTTTAGAGGAAAACAGACTTCAGTTCAAACCCCAGCTTCTTTTCCAACACACTGTGTGACTTGGGGCAAATTGCCGAACCTCTCTGAGCTTCAGTTTCCTCATCTATCAAATGGAGACAATCGCAACCTCAAAGCTGTGGGGTGAGAATGAAAAGAGATAATGAATGTCCAGGGCCAAGCAGCACCTGGCAGGTGCTGGAGAGATGTTGGTCCACTCCATTGTATACGCTCCTAGGCAATGTGGACGAGAACGCTGAGCAGGGGTCAAAGGCAGATCCTCCACTATGAAGATGCAAGGATGCAGAGGCTTCCGGAAAGGCACCCATAGGACACCTGATGGCTCCTGCCCATGGCAAGGAAGGTGGCCAAACCACAGAGCAGATCTGGGCTCTTCCAGACTCACTCTGAATCCCTGACCTGCTCTGCTGCTGAGGAAATGTCACCACGTGTCCCAGGCTCCATCCTTGGCAGCCCCTTCTTCTGGGCAGGTACCTCTTCTTCTGGGCAGATGCCCCTTCCACTGGTCTCTTCTCTGAGCTTTCCCTTGGCCCCCTGCTGACTTCATGCAGGGAACAAAAACTCTACCAGGATCTCCGTGAACTCTTCTCTTTCCTAGATCTAAAGGGCGCACCTCTGCTGGTTCACTCAGCCCAATTGCCAAAACCAAGGCTCAAAGAAGTTAAGAAACAGAAGCATAAAACAGAAGTTGGGAACCCTTGAGGCCACAGAGATGACTCTGCTTACAGGCAGAGGGGGAGGCACAAAAGCACTCCTGTCCCTGGAGCCTGGGGGAAATCAGTGAGTCATTTGTGTCCCTCTCCACCTCTTCTTCCTCCTCTGGGCTCACTCCAGGTCTGGAATCCTCTTTCTCATGAAAAATCTTTTCTCTTTTATCTCTCTTCCTCTTCTCGACTAAAGGCACAGCTTGGCAGGGAGAATAAAGCAGAGAAAGAATCATAGAAAATATTCACTTAATTGCATCCAGTGTTTGTTTTGCCCCAACCCCCGAAAAACAGGAGCAATGTTAGGAAGAAGTCAGGGAATCAAGGCAGGAGCTCGCCTATCATCTCATCTTTGATTTTCTAGCTTAGATCCACCTAAGCCAGAGGAATCTTACAGGTGTCGCTGCCATCTGCTCCCTGCCATGACCCTCTTCCTTTTATCTGGTGTCTAAGCATCTATAATTGGCCTTCCAAACCCAGTGGAATCCACCAGGATGAACCTCTTATTGAAAAGTGATATTCTGGTACCCGTAAAACCTCCAGCACCTAAAACTCAATGTGCAGAAAAGTGATGGTGGAACATTTAAATGCATCTGCCTGTAGCTTTTGGAAGTGATGAGGGGATCTGCAGTGGGGAAGGAGAACGCCAGAAAAGACAAGTCAGGTATCTGGGTCTCTGTAAGAATAATTTCCAGACACAAGCCCTCCCAGGTTCAGTGTCGGGAAATGAAAACAGCATATGCAAAATGCACGGCAGAACTGAATTTCCAATTCACTACAGACATGCTTTGGAAAACATGAAAGAGCTATTTTTGGTCCAGTGATTGATTAGGGTTGCTATGGCAATAAGAAACACTTACAGGAACAAAATGAAATGTAAGCAAACCAAAGTCTTAAAGAGAAAGGGTCAGACACATTGGGGATTTCACAGTCAGTTTCTGGATGGTGCTGGCAGCCCTTACTGCTGTCTCTGCACCTGCAAAGGGAGAGAGATGATGGTGGCTGCAGAGAACGGGGGCCCTGGGGATGGGTCTGAGGCCCTCTAGGGCACTGTACTTCAGAAGCAAGAAGTGCAAAACTTCTGGAAGAATATGCACCGCTCACTTTGAAGACTGTCATTATTGTCATCAAAGGATACTGTATTTCCACAGCACCTAGTCTGTAGCAAAAATATAAGCTAAAAGATATTAATCCTACCCTATCCCACTTTACAATGTAAAATAAAAAGAAAATAAAAATAAAAATGTTCTCTATGACACTGTATTTCTAAGACCTACTTAATGATGCCTCATTTGCTGGGCTTGTTAAAAACAGATTCCAGGCCTCTCCCCTGATGCCTTGCTTTCAGTAAGTTGGTAGATTCTGGGAGCCTACCCCACCCGAACTCAGGAGCTGTTTCCCCCTTTTCCCCAAAAAATATAGCTTTACTATTCAAGAGACAGAGGCAGGAGGATCACTTGAGCCCAGCAGTTTGAGGTTGCAGTGAGCTATGATCACACTACTGCATTCCAGCCTGGGTGACAGAGCAAGATCCCATCTCTGAAAAAGTAAAATAAAATAAATAAATAAATAGCTTTATTCACATACCATATAATTCACCAATTTGCAGTATACAAGTTAATGGTGTTTAGTATATTCAGAGTTATACAACCATTAGGACAATCTAATTTTAGAACATTTCCATTACCTCCCAAAGAAGCCCTGTATCCATCAGCAGTCACGTCCCCATTCCCGCCTACCTGCAACATCACATTGTACGCAACCCCTAATCTCCTCTGTCTCTAAGATTTGTCTATTCTATAGATTTCCTATAAATGGAAGTGTATCATATGTGGTCTTTTGTTCCTGGCTTCTTTCCCTTAGCATGTTTTCAAGGCTCATTCATGTTCTAGCATGTATGGGTACTCCATTCCTTTTTCTGGCCAAATAATAGTCCACTGTATGGACATACCACATTCGATTTCTCCATTTATCAGTTGATGAACATTTGTTTCTATTTTTTGGCTACGATGAACAATACTGCCACAGGTATTCTTGTGCAAGTTTTTGTGTGGATATATGTCTTCATTTCTTTCTGTCTTTCTTTTTTTGAAATGGAGTCTTACTCTGTTGCTCAGGTTGGAGTACAGTGGCATGATCTTGGCTCATTGTAACTTCTGCCCCCTGGGTTAAAGCAATTCTCCTGCCTCAGCCTCCAGATTAGCTGCGATTACAGGCACCTGCCACCACACCTGGCTAATTTCTGTATTTTTAATAGAGATGGGGTTTCATCATGTTGGCCAGGCTGGTCTTGAACTCCTGACCTCATGATCCACCCACCTTGGCCTCGCAAAGTGCTGGGATTACAGGTGTGAGCCACCGCGCCCAGCCATGTTTTCATTTCTCTAGAGTGTATATCTAGTGTAGAATTGCTGATCATACTGTAACTCTATGTGTAACCTTCTAAGGAACTTCCAGACGGCCACCACATTCCAAAGTGGCTGCACCCTTGTACATTCCCATGAGCAGTGTAGGAAAGTTCCAATTTCTCCACCTCCTTGATAGTACTTCTTGTTGCCCAGGTGTTTTTTTTTTTTTTTTTTTTTTTGAGACAGAGTTTCACTCTGTCGCCCAGGCTGGAGTGCAGTGGTGCGATTTTGGTTCACTACAAGCTCCGCCTCCCAGGTTCACGCCATTCTCCTGCCTCAGCCTCCCGAGTAGCTGGGACTACAGGCACCTGCCACCATGCCCAGCTAATTTTTTGTATTTTTAGTAGAGATGGGGTTTCTCCGTGTTAGCCAGGATGGTCTCGATTTCCTGACCTCGTGATCCACCTGCCTCCATCTCCCAAAGTGCTGGGATTACAGGCGTGAGTCAGTGTGCCCGGCCTGCCCAGGTATTTCTTAACCCTGGGAGGTTCTGGGATACCTTTGTGCCAAAATGACAATCCAAAGGAGACATGGCCAACATTTCACATGTCCAGTCAGGGACAGACACAACCCAATACCCAGGTTATAATGACAATAGTGTTATACCATCCTTCCTGTCAACAGGCACTGGTCCAAGTATTTGATACATATCAGTTCATCTATTAACTCATTAGCCCTCATACATTCCCATTTTACAGATGAAGAAACAAAGGCACGGAAACGTCCAACAGTGTGCTCCAAGTCACACAACAAATGCGTAGGGGAGATGGGATTCAAGCCAGGCTGTCTGGCTCTGACATGCATGCTTGTGATTTCATGCTGACTGTTGAGTATCAGGAAATCATGGAAGTGCTTCCAGGGAAGCAGAGGTTGAAAGCACAGGCTTTGCTTCTCAGTACGTGCTGTGGCCACTCACAGCAGAGAAAATATGTGTGTGTGAATCTGTCATAGGATAGACATGCCTTGCTTTAAACAATCCCAAATCAGGAAAACCAGGAGTTACTCAAAAGATATATTTGGGAAATAATTATTCATTTCAGAAATTCATTGGTATTCCTTTAGATGCCAAAATACCCTAGTACCCTGAAAACACAGTAATTTTCAAAAATTAAATTTAAATATAGTGGCTTAGGTGAATTCTTACTGTGAAAGTACTTTTAAAAACAGGTACAGGCCCTGTGCTGTGGCTCACGCCTGTCATCCCAGCACTTTGGAAGGCTGATGCGGGTGGATCAGTCAAGGCCAGGAGTTTGTGACCAACCTGGCCAACATGGGGAAACCCTGTCTCTACTAAAAATACAAAAATTAGCTGGGTGTGGTGGTGCACACCTGTAATCCCAGCTACTAGGGAAGCTGAGGCAGGAGAATCGCTTGAACCTGGGAGGCAGCGGTTGCAGTGAGCTAAGATCATGCCACTGCACTCCAGCCTGGGTGACAGAGCGAGCCCCTGTATCAAAAAACAACAAACAAACAAACAAAAAACCCTGCCCAGAACTCTAGCATGCATTCTCAGATGTGAAAAAATATTACAAATAAACACATATTCATTAACTGTATTGTTGGTCCTATAAAAAAACCTGGAAACAAGTCAAAGTTCACCAGTAGAAGGCTGGGTAAGTACACTGTGATTGACTCTCAAACCATTAAAAAAGCAAAGTGCAAAACAGGATAGCACCATTTTTGTAAAAAGAAAAAGAAAGTAGACTAGTATCCACACTGCAAAACATGGAAAAACTAGTATACACATCGAAAAACATGGAAAACTAGTATACACACTGCAAAACATGGAAAAACTAGTATACACCCTGAAAAACATGGAAACAAGTATACACATCAAAAAAACGTGGAAAAACTAGTATACACACCGAAAAACATGGAAAACGAATATACACACCAAAAACCATGGAAAATGAATATACATGCCGAAAAACATGGAAAATTAGTATACACACCGAAAAACACGGAAAACTAGTATACACACTGAAAAACATGGAAAACTTGTATGCATACTGAAAAACATGGCAAACGAGTATACACACCGAAAAACATGGCAAACGAGTATACACACCGAAAAATATGGAAAAAACTAGTATCCGCACCAAAAAACATGGGAAAACATTCTCATGGAGAGTAGTGGAAATTACGAAGTTCTTTTATTTTCTGTGATATAGATTTTTTTATAATGCTTAGACGTTACAATAAATGTCTACTATTTTAGTAAGCAGAAAAAATTTAAACCCAATTTAAAAATGAGTGAATACATCAATGGCATCCCATAGTAACTATATTATCTTGAAGGAAGTCACAAGGTTTTCCAAACATTCTTATAATTTAATCTACTCTAACTTAAAGAGGAGTATGTTATAAAGAACACTGTATGGTTAATTTTAGGAATCAACTTAACTTGATTAAGGAATACCTAGAAGCCTAGTAAAGCCTCATTTTGGGTGTGTCTGTGAGGGTGTTTCCAGAGACTGGCATGTGAGTTGGCATGCACTAGGTGAGGAAGATCCATCCTCGATGTGGGTGGGCACCATCCAACCTGCTGAGGGGCTGGAGAGGACAAATACAGAGGAAAGGTGAATGTATGGATCTATCTGCTGGAGTGGGGACACACTCGCCCCGTCCTGTCCTTGCACACAACTCCAGGCTCCTCAGCCTTTGGACTCCAGGACCTACACTCACGGCTCCCCTGGTTCTAAGCCTTCTGACTTGGACTCAGCCACACTACTGGCGCCCCGGGGTCTCCAACTTGCAGGTGGGCTGTTGTGGTACTTCTCAGTCTCCCTAATCACGTGAGCCAATTTCCCTATCAAATCCCCTCTAATCCATCCATGCATCCATTCATCCATCCATCCATCCATCCAATCTACCTATCTTTTTATCTAATCTGTTTATCTATCTATCCATCTCTCTGTTAATATCCATCCATCCAACCTACCTATCTAATCAATCCATCTATCTATTATTATCATCTATCTATCTATCCATCTACCTAATCTAGCTATCTAATCTATCCATCTCTGTTAATATCCATCCAGCCATCCAATCTACCTATCTAATCAATCCATCTATTAATATCTATCATCTATCTATCCATCCATCTACCTAATCTAGCTATCTAGCTACCCATCTCTCTTATCTATTAACATCTATCGATCATCTAGCTATTCATCCATCTATCTAATCTACGTATCTAATCTATCTATATAATCTGTCTACCTATCTATCTATCCACACACCCATCTCTCTCTCTCCCCACATCCCCCCACCACTGGTTCTGTCTCTCTGGAGAACCTTGACTAATATAAGCACCACTAAGTGGAGGGAGGAGGTGCAAATCTGTTAAGTTTGGGAACTGCTGCTTCAAGTGGTTCCTGTCTCACATACATCACACTTATTCATGGTCTTTAGAATAGGGCAGGAGCTGAGAGATGTTACCGTTCGGTAGTTTTCAAACCATTTAAACTGGCATCAGAGTTCTTTCTTTAAATAAAATATTAGGGACAGAATGGCCACCTGAGACCTGTCCATGGAATCTCCTGGACCTACAGAAGGACAGTCTGAAAACCACTCATTGAGAAGAACCCTCAGCCCAGTAACTCAGCACTTTATTCCTGTTCACCAGCCCAAATTCTTCCTTGTCTGAAAGCAGCACTTTACAAGGGGCCTAGCATCCAGAAAGTTAAATGGAAGAGTTGAGGAGCTGGCTTGGAGTTGATGAAGTATTTATAGGCTTTTAAAAGATAATTTCCTTTTAGCTTTTATCTGGAATTCAATGCATTCTTCTCTTGCCATCTTGTTCTGACAGTATGCAAAACGTGTTCCCTGCTATCCATGAGCACGAAACTCTATACAGACCTGACTTTCTCTCTAATGGAGTTCCCCTGTGGATGACATCGATTCTCTGGTACTGTGTTCTATGTTATCACAGTAACTGCGCTGCAAGGCCACACTGGGAATTGCAACTTGAGATGGGATCATTAATACAACTAGATTTGCAAGTGTTTCCTCTCTTCACCAACAGGAGACTCACATCCAGAATGTTCCATAGTGCTAATGAGGGCAGGCATAGAGTTTAGGGCTTATTTATCTTCTAGGACTCTGGGGCTGGAGCTACTGGAAAATAAATGAGAAAAGTCTGTGTTGCTTGAAAAGTAGAAGAAAGTGGACGATAAATGTATATACAGACAGTTGGTAGACACCTAGATCTTAAAATACCTTTCAGCTTCCTTTATTTATTAGATAATTTTTATCCCCCCATTTTGATAGAAATTTTACCCCATGCTTGGAAGGCAAAATATAAATATCTCTTTTGTGCATAGAAGATCTTTAATACACACATCAATTTCAAAAAGGTACATGTCTGACGTCACCCTCTACTCAGAACCTTAGTTATCATACAGGCAAAGATGCAAAGGAAATAAGGGAGATATTTGAGCTCTCTTCGCCCTTCTGGCTTCTGAGGGCTATGTATGGCTTTAGATACAGATAAGGTGGGTGGTAATGGTGACAGGGTACCTGGAGAAAAAAAATCGCAAAGAAGAGAGTTCCAGAAAAGTGAGAAGAGGAACTCAAGTGGAGAAAAAAAGTAGAATTTTAAAGGAAAAAGGAAAGGAAGAAAAGGCATTGCAAGTAAATAATAGAAATGAGGATGAATCAGAGTGACTTCCTAAATACATGCTGCATAGGAAGAAAAATGTGGCCAAGAGGAACGGTGGGACCTGAAAGAGACGTGGAGGAGGGTGAGAGGAAGGGACTGTGTGGAAGGCAGAGCTTCGAAACACAGCCGGAAAACAGCTGCTTGTATTTCAGCCACAGCACAGAAATGCACGCAGACCTCTCTGCTGCTCCTCACCAGCCCGCACCCTACACAGAGACTTCTGTTCATTCATTATTTCATTCACTCATGGATCCCCGTCCCATCCTCTGACATGCTGAGTAATAGCAACTCACTAGGAAAGCAAGGCCAGAAGGGAGACAGAGCCGAAGACATGAATGAAAGCATGTTTTCTGAATGGGGGATGGTTTGCTATTTGCTTGCACTTCTAGGATAATCATGCAGGGAAACGAAATTCAGGCTCATACGATCTAGGGCTGGACTTGTCAAGGCAGAAATAAGCAGAGGATGCTCATGAATACTGATACCCACATACCATAATGGAAGACAAGAATGTAAAGAGACAGGGAGACCACATCAAATAAGAAGAATTGCATGTAAATAACAGAGATAGGGCCAGGTGCGGTGGTTCACACCTGTAATCCCAGCACTTTGGGAGGCTGAGGCAGGAGGATTGCTTGAGCCCAGGAGTTTGAAATTAGCCTGGGCAACATAGCGAAACCCTGTCTCTATTTTATAATTAAAAATAATAGTAACAGAGATGGGAATGGATCAGTGTGACTTCCCAAATACAGGTGAGCATACGGCCAGGTAGGAGACTTTCAGATGGCGAGCCTTCTCTGTTAAAAATGGTTAAGAATCATCCCTCTTCATCAACCTGGCAAATTCTCACTTAAGAAAATAGTATCAGCCGGGCATGGTGGCTCACGCCTGTAATCCCAGCACTTTGGGAGGCTGAGGTGGGCGGATCACGAGGTCAGGAGATCGAGACCATCCTGGCTAACACGGTGAAACCCTGTCTCTACTAAAAATACAAAAAATTAGCCAGGCGTGGCGGCAGGCGCCTGTAGTCCCAGCCACTCGGGAGGCTGAGGCAGGAGAATGGCATGAACCTGGGAAGTGGAGTTTGCAATGAGCTAAGATCACGCCACTGCACTCCAGCCTGGGCGACAGAGCAAAACTCTGTCTCAGAAAAAAAAAAGAAAATAGTATCAATGTTTAAAATTCTGAACTGAGAAGATGTATCAACATTTGTCTAGACAGTAAAGAAATAAACATTATTGTGTAGTTCATAGTATCTTACTGATCAAAAAGATCAAAGACCTCAGGGCAATTTTGCATTCCTTTTTTTTTTTTCTTTTTTTCTTTTTGAGACAGAGTCTTACACTGTCACCCAGGCTGGAATGCAATGGTGAGATCTCCGCTCACTGCAACCTTCGCCTTCTGGGTTCAAGCGATTCTCCTGCCTCAGCCTCAGGCGTAGCTGGGATTACAGGCACATGCCACCACGCCCAGCTAATGTTTGTATTTTTAGTAGAGACGGTGTTTCACCATGTTGGCCAGGCTTGTCTTGAACTCCTGACCTCAAGTGATCCACCCGCCTCAGCCTCCCAGAGTGCTGAGATTACAGGCATGAGCCACCACTACCGGCCTTTGCATTCACTTTAATCCCTGAAATATACTATGTTAGTATACCCATAGTCATACTGTTTTATTTTTACAGAAAGAAATCTGCCCACAAAATCTTTCCAGTTGTATTCTGCAGATCTCAACAACTGAACTGAACACAACTCCACAGACATTTGTAAACGGCAGAAGGGAAATCAAATTTTTCAGTACTGCCAAGTGGAAAATAAACAACAAAGAAGAAAAGGAGAATTTCTTAGTAAAATCTTCTACTGAACATTCCCTTAAACAACTCTGTTTTCTCTGTTGATTGCCCTCCGCAAAGTCATTTCGAGTGGTGTTAAAAAAATGCAAACAATTTTAAAATGTTACGTTGTGTTACGGTCGAGCCATGTGTTCTATCACCTGCTCTCTCCCCTCGAAATGGCTGAGTTAATTTTCTCTGAAGTCCAAAGAAGAGCTTGGGAACAGCTAGAGTAAATGGAAATGGGATAATCTGAACAAACAAAACTGGCTGTTCCAAAGCTCCTGCTTCACTAGGCACTAATTGGGTTGCTGAGATGTAGAGACAAGCTCTGGTTCCACACAAGGGCAGCGGTACATCTGTGAATAGGCTGGTTTGCAACTGGCTCACCTGTACAACCAGTTCACTTTCTTTCTTTCTTTCTTCCCTTCTTTCTTTCTTTCCTTCCTTCCTTCTTTTTTTGTTTGTTTTTTGACACGGAGTCTCGCTCTGTTGCCCAGGCTGGAGTGCAGTGGTGTGATCTCGGCTCACTGCAAGCTCCGCCTCCCGGGTACATGCCATTCTCCTACCTCAGCCTCCCGAGTAGCTGGGACTACAGGTGCCCACCACCACGCCCAGCTAATTTCTTTTTTTGTATTTTTAGTAGAGATGGGGATTCAGTGTTAGCCAGGATGGTCTCGATCTCCTGACCTCGTAATCCACCCGCCTTGGCCTCCCAATGTGCTGGGATTACAGGCGTGAGCCACTGCGCCCGGCCACAACCAGTTCATTTTCTAAATGGAAACAAATCCAAATGCACAAACCCACTGCCATCCCAACGTACTGCTGACTTTGCTGTGTGGTTGAACAGAACTGACTTTGCTTGAAAAGGAACTTATGGGTTCTGTGTCACCTGATTCTAAAAATAAACACTTCCATTACTGTTGGGCATTCTTCGAAAAACTTTGGTATCTGAGTAATAGTCATCTGCAGGCAACACATTAGCTCACTGAAATTTAGAAGAAAACAACATTTACCGAAACAGAATTGATCCACTGGCATAGTTAGTGGGCACATAATGGCTCTGACCTGAAGAGAAGTTTCTGGAACACCTCTAAGTCTTAAAAGATTGGCCTTGCAAAATCCAAGATCCCTTGGACAAATAAGCTTGGGAAATGTTGCATGCCACAACTCCCTTTGGAGATTCACAATGTACATTAGAATAGGAAAGGCTCTGAGAAGTCCTGTAATTATAAAATCTGTTTAGCTCTGTATAGCCCATCCCTTACTTAATTGGCTGTGCACCATCTTAAATGGTAGTTATAAATGGTTCTAGACTGCTTCCATCTAAATTCTCTAGAACTGTGAAGATTTTTTAGCTCGGTCGTTCTGGCTCTATTATGACACCGGTCTCACATAATCTTCTTTGTTTTTGGGTTTTTTTTTGTTTGTTTGGTTTTTGTTTTTGCGACAGGGTCTTGCTTGGTCACCCAAGCTGGAGTGCAGTGGCATGATCCCGGCTCACTGCAACCTCCACTTCCTGGGTTCAAAGTCAGCCTCCTGAGGAGTTGGGATTACAGGCATATATCACCATGCACAGCTAATTTTTGTATTTTTAGTAGAGACAAGGTTTCGCCATGTTGGCCAGGCTGGTCTCAAACTCCTGACCTCAAGTGATCCGCCTATCCCGGCCTCCCGAAATGCTGGAATTACTGGCATGAACTGTCATCTTCTCTGTAACGGTCCTTTTCAGGCCCGTGCCTAATTGCTGCCTTGTTCATCAGTGCCCCAAACTGGAGGACTGTTTCTTTGGCCTGGTCCCTAAAACAAGGATACTTCCCTTTGTCTAAAAAAAATTATGTACTGCACTAGATATCCAAGGTTAACTGTGATACATAGATAAAAGTTATTTCCTAACCTACTAACTCCTGACCCCATGGCCTCCAAGAAGGGACTCTTAGGGACTTTCACCCTCTTAGCTTACATTATAGATGAGATAGCCAGATTTTTTTTCTTTAATTTCCTTCTAAACAAGCCCAATCCTAGAGGTCTGGTATAATAAACATAATCGTCCCTGGATTTGTCCCTGTGTTCCTAGTTATGGAATACAGTGGTTTGTACTGCCCCTTGGCTGGGACTCAGGGGAAGGTGAGGGGAAGAAAGGCTTAAGAAGGGAGACAGGGGCCGGGCGCAGTGGCTCAAGCCTGTAATCCCAGCACTCTGGGAGGCGGAGATGGGCGGATCACGAGGTCAGGAGATCGAGACCACCCTGGCTAACACGGTGAAATCCCGTCTCTACTAAAAAATACAAAAAAACTAGCCGGGCGAGGTGGCAGGCGCCTGTAGTCCCAGCTACTCCGGAGGCTGAGGCAGGAGAATGGCGAGAACCCGGAAGGCGGAGCTTGCAGTGAGCTGAGATCCGGCCACTGCACTCCAGCCTGGGTGACAGAGCGAGACTCCGTCTCAAAAAAAAAAAAAAGGGAGACAGGGCTTGTGAGGAATGGGGGTCACTGGTCTCTCAATACAGCATCCATCAGCTCTTCGGATTACTAGGGGAGCTTGATAAGGTCCAGACTGTGAGTCCAATTCCTATCCCAGACAGTTTAGTGGCTTTCAGAAAAATATCTCAATCTCCCCATGGCCACTCCTGGGCGGATAACCTGGGTTCACCTGGGGTGACCCATGTCAGACTCTCAGCTGCAAGCAGGCTTTCCTCTCTTTCTTGGCTCTTCTAAACCAGCCCTGAGGAATCTCTCTCTCACAGTGGCTCAATACGATTTGAGGTTCTCATTAAAGAGTCATTTCAGCCTCCCTGGTCTGTTACAATTTTATTTTTCCACCTCTTTCATCTAAATAATTTAAAATGTTGCATAACATTGATGACCCACCTGCTTTTGCTTCTGTCATTCTAACTAACACAAAGGTGCATCGGTGCATCCCATTTCTCCTCTTTTGTGGATTCTTATTAAGAGAGATGCTGGTGGAGAGGGGTGGTCACGGCAGCAAAATATATATACCAACTGTATACTCTAGGTCTCTGCTATCAATTTCCTATAACTTAAGTTTTCAAATTCCTGCGAACAAGAAGAAAATCCTTTGGTCTTCATTAGTACCAAGGCTGAATTGATGCTGCTGATTTATGCTCATTTAAAAGTGCAGACGGTTTTTTTTTTTTTTTAGCTCTAGAAAAACAAAATCAACTCCTTTGGAAGGCAGCCAGTCTCCTCAGGCATCTTTCTTTGCAGACTTTACCAACTTCCGAAGAACCTACCAGTTTGGAAGAACTGGTTGAAGGTCTGTCCTCTGTGAAACTGTCATTGTATTGTTCTTTGTTTACTGTATAATTAAAACTTTTTTTTTTTCCATAAGCAAGCTAAAGATGTTTTTCCCACTTCCTGGGCAAATGGCATTTCCACATAATTCTAAACACATTCAGTCACTCACGGTGATGAAAAAGCTCTTATGTCTTGATAATTGTGATAGTGCTGAAGCCCTAGATGACTCTAAATAGGTTTCCTTGCCCGGGCTTTGTCACGAATGAGGGCAGCATGAGGTCTGAGTAACAGGCTAAACAGTCAGATTTAAGACCTAGGGGATCCTAGGATAGACATCCTCGTGCTCTAGACTAATGCTTTCTGAGAAGAGACATTGGTTTGGAGGTTTTCGAGCCCTTGAGGCTGCTTCTCTGAGGAAGGGAAGGGCACCGTGATCCTAGCTGGGGCTCTGACTTTGGGGAAGTTTTGCTTTGGGGCACAGAACAGGAACTATGGAGCTTGGGAAAGACAGCAAGAAGAAGTATTTAGGATTAAAGGATCAGGGGATAAAGAGCACAATTCAAAAGCATCTAAAACAGGAAAAAAGACTAAGGCAATTGAAAGCATCTGTCATAAATCCTGGGTGCAGACTCTGGAGTCAGAGTCAAGGGTGGGTTCTGCCACCAGGGTTGTCACGGGCAGAGAGCGTGAGAACACGGCTGAATCTGAGTCAAGAGGTGGCAGCTTCAAACCGCACACTGCAGGCCCAGAGGAGTGCACGAGAGTCAGAGAGAAAAATCCGGATCCCCTGGTCACCAGGGAGATGGAAAGAAAAGCTGTCCTATATTTGGGATGGAAAATAAAAGTGAACTAGCCAGGAACAATGTGACCTCCTCACAGAGAATTAAATCTAGACCTTGACCTGACACTGAAAGTACCACGACCGGCCCTCCATATGTCCAGGTGGCCAGGATCCACCTCCATCACTTGCCCACTGGGCCTGGAAGGAGCATGCTATGAGCCGAACTGTGTCTCCCCCAAATTCCTATGTTGAATTCGTAATCCCCAATGCAATGGGGTTTGGAGGTAGGATTTTGGGACCTAATCAGGTAGGGATGAGGTCACGAGGGTGGGGTCCTCATGATGGGATTAGTGCCCTTCAAAGAAGAGACCAGAGAACTTGCTCTGTCTCTGCCATGTGAGGGCATAGCAAGAAGATGGCCACGTGCTTACCAGGAAGACAGCACTCACCAGGAACCCAGTCGGCCAGCACTTTCAGCCTCTGCAACTGTGAGAAATAAATGTCTGCTGCTTAAGCCCCCCAGTCTGTGGTGTTTCATTAGAGCAACATGAGCTAAGACAGAACAGGCCTCTGCAGGGGGAGTTGTACTGTCCCTTCAGGTCCAGCCCAAATGCGACCTTCTCTGAGAAACCTCCTCATATTTCTCCCTGGCAGAATCCCTCTCTCCTTCCTACAATCCTCTGTTGGCACTTCAACTCTAACACTTATATGCAACACAGGTCTTCCTTAAAATGCTGACAGTTATGTATTCATCTGCTACCACTTAATTTTCTCCGACTCTGCCTAGCTCGTTCCATTCCACCTCCTGAGCCAATCCTAACTGAGGCAGGAAGGCTCTTGGAGTGGTTCCTCCGACCACTCCAAATCAAATGCACTTGATTTGATTTGTTGGTCTCAGACCTGTCCATTGGGCTGAACAAGCTCTGAGCTGAGCTGCCAGCAGAGATTCAGACCAGACAGCTAAATCTCTGGTCTGGCCTTAGAGCTCCTACGGCATGTCAATTGCAGGATGGGTTCCCACGTTACACACTTCCGGCCCCCTCCCTTCCCTTGGCCCATCAGTGTGCCCTGTTCTCATGACCGATTTTTGTACTTGAGTCTCTGAGACCAGTTCTTCCACACCACCATCTCTCTCCCGTAAGGTTGCCAGATAAAATGTGAGACAACAATCTTTTGGCATAATTATGTCCCATACAACATCTGGGACATTCGTATACTAAAAATTACTTACCGTTTATCTGAAAATTCGAAGTTACCTGGACATCCTGTATTTTCACTTACTAAAGTTGGCAACCTTATCTCTCTAGCACCATGATACTGAGTAACCTGCCCGAATGCTGTGTACTTCTCTTCCCGTCTCCCACACTGGGGACTGTTCCTGAAACTCAAGGCCCCAAGGCAGAGGCCAGCACCCTTCCTTTCACATTGCAACTGCTTTATCTGGTTGGATTCCCAGAGCCATTGATTCTGCCCTCTGGTATGAATCTCTGCTGGCAGCTCAGTTCAGAGCTTATCCAGCCCAATGGACAGGTCTGAGGCCAACTTGTTTTCTTGGCTAAGTCCCTTCTTGCCTCCAGAAAAGCCCAGGACTTGCTGACGACTGCCAGGCTTTGACTGGAACGTCCAGCTATTTCCAACCAGATTGTGACCCCAAATGGCAGAGATAATCTCTCAGTTATGCCATCTAGCATGATGTTTTGTACCTCACGGTTGCCTAATAAATGACTGTTGACTTTATTTTTTAATTTTTTATTTTTGAGGCAGACTCTCACTCTGTTGCCCAGGCTGGAGTGCAATGGCGGGATCTCAGTTCACTGTAACCTCTGCCTCCTGGGTTCAAATGATTCTCCCGTCTCAGCCTCCCAGGTAGCTGGGATGACAGGTGCCTGCCACCACACCCGACTACATTTTTTTTTCTTTGTATTTTCAGTAGAGACAGGGTTTCACCATGTTGGACAGGCTGGTCTGGAACTCCTGACTTCAAGTGATCCACCTGCCTCAGCCTTCTAAAGTGCTAGGATTACAGGTGTGAGCCACTGCACCCAGCCCAAAGTCTCTCTCGATGATTATGCAGTTGCTAGAAGCAGTGGAACTAGGGAGTGGCGTTGGTGGTAGGGAACCATTTAATTGCCTGCTGTATACAGACAGTGTGCTAACAGCTTTCTATGTATTATATTTAGAGTTGGCAAAGTAGCCTCGGGGACAAATTTGACCTGCAACCTGGGTAAATATGACCATGCTAATTTGTTTACATACTGCCTAAGGCTGCTTTTGCAGTGACAGAGACTATATAACTCACAAAACAGAAAACATTGACAATATGACCCTCTAAAGAAAATGTTTTCCAATCCAAGGGTAGACCATTGAATCCTTCTGCTAATATCTCTAGGAAGGAGGGATTATTCTAATTTTAGAAAAGAGGAAACAGGTTCAGAAAAGTTAAGATGCTTGTTCTAGAGCAAAGGTTCCCCTGCTTCTAAAATTTTACATTTGCATTTTGCCATAAAATTGCCTCTTTTTTCAAAGTTAGGGACATTGTGGGGGGAAATACTATATATATTCCTATCATTTCAAAAAAGAAAAGATATCTTAATATCCGAGTATGATGGAATATAATTACCAACAGCACTTTGGATGAAATAAATTCAATGTTATAAAAATCTCTGAATACTATTCCTGTTTTTTCTTCATTCTGCAGAGGACTGGTGAGAACATAGTCAAGGACCAGTGTGAATTCAAGAATTGGCAGTTGGGAGCCACTCACTTAGGAGTTCTGGCCAGTGAGTGGCAAAACCGGAGGACAGCCAAGCCTCTCTGACGCCAAAGCCTGTGCTGGGACCATTTATCCATCTAGAATTCATGTGTCCATTCTGTCATTCAGTAACTATTCACTGAGCACCTACGATGTGTCGGGTACTATGCTCCTGCCCAGGGCATGACAAATCATTTTCTTCCATTTCTCTCACCACCTCTCTATCCTTTGGCAATCTGGATTGAAACCAAAACCTCAACTCTTAACATAGCTCAAAAAATCATAACTATTGGCCAGGTGCGGTGGCTCACGCCTGTAATCCCAACACTTTGGGAAGCCAAGGTGGGTGGATCACCTAAGGTCAGGAGTTTGAGACCAGCCTGGCCAACATGGTGAAACCCCATCTCTACCAAAAAATAAAAAAAATCAGCCAGGCATGGTGGTACACACCTGTAATCCCAGCTACTTGGGAGGCTGAGGCAGGAGAATCGCTTGAACCGGGGAGGCGGAAGTTTCTGTGGAGCCAAGATCATGCATTGCACTCTAGCCTGGGCGATGGAGTGAGACTCCATCTCAAAAAAAAAAAAAAAAAAAAAAAAATCATAAATTATTTTCTTGTTGTGATAGACTGACGTGTTAGTTGCTCGGGAAAATGATCTAAATGAAAACGCCACAACACAATGATACTACAGGTTCTGTCTTTTTTTCTTTCAGTCTAAGTAGTAACACTAGAGGCTCTTAGGAAAAAAAGAAATTTTATCAAGCCACAGCGCCTGCCCAACCCAAATCTCTGTTGTGCAAAATAGTTTGCACATTGGCCTCTTCACTTTCAAGCTTCTCCAACAAGGAATCAGGACACAGTCCATGAGTAAAAGCTCCACCTTCCATCGGTAACTACCATCATCTCTTTAATATCACGTTGCTAGAAACTGTTCTTCTATTATAGTGATCTATCACCAACAAAGCAGTCAAGCTATTTAAAAATTACAAGCAAAGGCTGATTACATAAAGCGACTATCAAGGCACTTTAAATTAGGATTCACATTCTTGAACAAATGAGAACATTCAAATTATTGCATTATATATAACGATGTAATAGCCTACATTTAAATATTTCTGACTCTGAATTATTCCTTTCTAAAAATTATTACATTGATAAGACAAGTAATACAAGAGACATTCCAATTACTCCACTGGTCATAGACAGAATGTTTAAAAATAATTAAATGAAACTTACTGTGTATTCTGTTTCCACATGTTCATTTGAAGAAGAGGGGAAAAAAAGAGACAAAAGATGATTTAGATCATGCTTATATGCAATATAAAACCACAGAACTAACAAATACTGATGAACTATGATTACGAAAAATGTACTAATGAAACTTCCATAAACACTGAATGTCTCCATGTTTGCACTGAAATTCTTTCATGATACTTCTGTGGCTGGGCAGATAAGAACAGTAAGACAAGATTCAATTAGCCTATAGGTTTGTGGCTAATTAAAAACCAAAGAGTTGGCATTATAAAAGCAAATGAAAGACTAATAATTCCAGTAGAGCATTTCATTAACCACAAAGGAAATCTTTTAAGTGGAAAAGCAGCTTTTGTAACCAGTAAGAAGAGCTTGTTATGATGATGTTGAGGTGGGATTTCAAATGTTAGTGTGTTTGAGGGCAGAAACCAAATCTTCTGAGCTTTTTTGGCCACAGTTTCTAGGACAGTATTCAGTACAAAGAGTTTATTATCATTGCATTGCAAGTGAGAGGCAAATCGACCTTAAAGATTTTCATATTATCTAATAGCAAAGGAAGTCATCTGGAGGCAGGGAGAGAATCTTTTATACAAATTATAGTCAAAATTTGGAGTAGTAAAAACAAACAAGTTAAAATAAGCAACTTGTTTATAGACAAATCATACCTCTAAATTACTTGGGAAGTATTGAGGAAACAGGGAAATAAGAATCATAAAACCTCTGGAAACATCTCTGTAAAGATCTTCACCTTCCTTCTCCATAAGCTTTTTTTTTTTTTTTTTTTGAGATGGAGTCTCGCTGTGTCACCCAGGCTGGCGTGCAGTGGCACAATCTTGGCTCACTGCAACCTCCGCCTCCCGGTTTTGTATTTTTAGTAGAGACGGGGGTTTCACCATCTTGGCCAGGCTGGTCTCGAACTCCTGACCTCAAGTAATCCACCAGCCTCGGCCTCCCAAAGTGCTGGGTTTACAGGAGTCAGCCACTGCTCCTGGCCCTCCATAAGCTATTCATTATAACTCTAAGAAGGAAGATGGAATGGGCTTAGCTTAGCCCCCCTGACACCTGCCATCTCTGTGTCTGTGTTAGAAGTGCTGACGACCTGCAAGTAAGAAACCAAAAAAGGAGAGGGATACTACGGGGCTCCCACAAGGCCCTGCTTGGATCATCAACTGTAAATCAGTGAAATTCAACTACGCTATGTCCTTGCATTCACTACATGTGGCATACGGTTGTACTAAGGACTTACCTGTAATTGTGTAGGGATAATAGTTCCAAGCCTTCTCTGTCACATAAAATATTTTGGGGACAACAGCTCTAGCCCAACTAGGCAGTTTGCTAAGAGGAAAGAAAGGAAAAGGACAATTAGAGTCTGTTCAGAGTCTCACCACACTATCACATTTTTCTGGATAAAATGCTGGAGAAATCAGGGGGATTCTGGGGCATCTCTTTTCTCCACAGCTGTCCGTTCCCCATCTCTTTGGTGTCTGTCATAGTTAATTGCTTCCCGTGCATATTCAAGTGCTCTCAAAACGTGTAAAGACAGAAGGCTACAGCCTGGCGGGGGACTCCATCAGACTGTCAGCCTGCCCCTTTGGATTTGCAAAGACACGAGAATTCAGGGCCTGAAGTTCCATGTCTGGAGGGTTGGCCAGCCTGACCTTTGTCTCCTAGGAGTGGTATTGTGGAATGTTTACGCCCAAACACTGGCAGGGAGAGGAAGCTAATCTTAGAGATAGACGTCAGCCTAAGCAACCCATACAAGTGACCTTTTAAAATGGACAAAAGCGACAGAGAGCAGCAACTTAGAGATAGGAAGAGGAACAAAATCTAGTTGTAGTGGGTTGAATTGTGTCTGCCCCAAAAGATACATCCACATCTTAACCTCCAGTAACTGTGAATATGACCTGATTTGAAAAAAAGGCTCTTTGCAGATGTAATTAAGTTAAAGATCACAAGATGAAATCATCCTGGATTTAGGGTAAGCCCTAACTCCAATGACTGGTATCCTTATAAAAGAAAGGAGAAAGAGATTTGAGACTCAGAGACACACCGAGGGGACGGCCACACGAGGACAGAGGCAGACATGGGAGTGGGGTTGCTGCAAGTCAAAGAACCCAAGAAGCTGGGACAGAGGCACAGGACAGATTCTCTCTCGGTTTCCCCAGAAGGAAACAACACTGCTGACACCTTGATTGTGGGTTTCCGGCCCCCAGAACTGCTAGCGGATAAATGTGTGTTGTTTTAATCCACCTAGTTTGCGGCAATTTGTTTCGCAAAGTTATTACAAAGCCAATAAAATGACACAGCCATTCCTCTGGAGCAGTCATTTGCAGAAAACAAATTCTCAAAAGGCACAGGTCCCAAGGTCTTTTGCAAACCAAAAACCAATGAAGTTTTGTTTTTCTTCAGAGGCAAACCTTAGAGAACAGTGCAGCCCCAGCTAATTCCTTAAATATTATATTGAAATATATAATATTTCTATTCCTTAAGACCTATCTGCATGATTTCATTTTTATCCCAGCCCAATAACCAAGGGTTTCTGTCCTTCCAGAAGTTACCATTTGCTTCTTTCCTACTCTGGGGCCTATAGCTAAGCATCTGGGCCGCTCACGTCTAGCAGTGGATCAGATCCAGGGAGACTTCGCAGACTTTCAGCTCCTTAGGGCTACATGTTGGCCATAAGAAACATCAAGAAGCGGTTCTGAATTCCAAAGTGATAGAACCAGGAGGCTGGAAGGCACGTGGAGCTAATAGAATCCCAAGTCTCAAACCCCTCTTGGATGTGAAATCTAAATGACAATCAGAGCCCGTAAAATACTGCGTACCTTGCCTGTCTTTTCCAGTTGTTTCTCTTATTTCTGACAGTAACCAGGCCTGGCTTTTGAAAAGACAAAGATGGATTCTCAGTGGCTGGCTGGACCTAACCCATAGCTCCAGGCTGTTCATCAGGGTTAAAACAAATGGGAAAGCAAAGCTCCCCGGAAGTTGAGTGAGTGTCAGATGAGGGCCCCTGCTCTTAGGTGGGCCGTGAGGAGTCAGCGGAAGCAGTTTGATCGTTCATGTAACAATCCTTGCTGCTCTGATGCAGAATTTTTCACTCCTATAAAATCCTCTCTGCAGTAACTGCTCATTTCCCTTACGTTCACACTGCTCAAAAGGATGGGGTTTTTATAGCTTTCGCTGATGATGTATTCCATCCATCACCAAAGTTGGAGTGCAACTCAGGTGACGCCGACAGTGGGAAAATTGCACTGGCTCGCTTGCAGGAAATGGTCATGAGCAAAACTTCCTCTGGTTCCTTCCTGTTTGCCCCCATACCCTAGCGCAATATGCCAATGGTAGTGTGGGAAGATGTGGATTCCAGTTGCAGACAGCTGATTTTCTTGTGCTTCTCATGGACTGACACAGGGATGGAGAATCTCCCTCAAGTAAGCCAGGCATTATTTAGCTTAGACAAAACGCATATGTCTCTCTACAGTATTAAAGCCCAGTCTCCACTGTCCTCTTGCGGGCAGGGGTTCCATCTACACTGCACCCCTCCTCAAATTCACTCCAATCCTCATGCATAGTAGTACTCTGGGGCCCAAGTACCTCCTCACCCCATAATTCATTCCCTATAGCATTTTAAAAGCCTCCCAGCAGAACCAGACTCCTGAGCCACAATCATTTTCTGGAAGACAGGTGAAAATTATTGGCAATTTTCCATCCACGTCGAGACTTTTCCTATTTGTAAATGGTCCTTCAGGACCCCAGATTCTAGAATCTATTTTAGGTGTTTCAGCCACCAACTTATATAGGATACGCATCATGATAATCAATGATCTTTTCCATTGAGATGACCTAAAAAACCACAATCATTTAGTCAAGATGGTTGATATCTTATGGAACTCTTCTTCCTTTGTTGGGAGACGTCTTGCTCTATCCCCCAGGCTGGAGTGCAGTGATGCAATCGTGGCTCACCGCAACCTCCGTCTCCTGGGTTGAAGCTATTCTCCCCGCCTCAGCCTCCCGAGTAGCTGGGATTACAGGTATGCACCACCACGCTCAGCTAATTTTTGTAGTTTTAATAGAGACAGGGTTTCACCATGTTGACCAGGCTGGTCTTGAACTCCTGACCTCAGGTGATCTGCCCGCCTCAGCCTCCCAAAGTGCTGGGATTACTGGCATGAGCCACGGCGCCCGGCCTGGACTCTTCTAATTAGTCTGGAAAGGAGGTTCCTTCTGGTATTTTCCAGGCCAGGCACGAGAGGCATTTGCAACAACTTCCATGATGCGCTATTTAAATAATTTTAAGCCCACTAACAGATCTTCTCTCAGCCCCCAATTTCCTCAGAGCACATCATTATTCGAATCATTTGTCTGAAAGTAAAATTTATTTTTCCCTGCAGCAATGATTTATCAGGGCCTGTAAAGGAAAATGGAATTAAATTAGTCCCCACTGTTACTGTCATTTTCATGATGTATACTGTCACACAGCCTACAATTCCAAGAAAAAGTCTGTCACTCAAGCTCACTCTCAAGTGTCAAACAAGAGCCTCTCTGTTAGAAAGGGAGCAAGTTTGAATCAAGTCTCCTTGGTCTACGGGCTAGGGTCAAACCTCCAATGGCCCATCTCACCAGAGCTCAGGCTTTAGAGACATTGAGGAAAAAGAGGGGCAAAATGATACCATAACCAGCGTCGTATTCCCCCAGATGCTTTGTCAATGCCTCCCAAAGACAGACTTTTCAAAAGCTTTGGTTTCTTACTTACTTACTTACTTTATTTATTTGAGACAGAGGCTTGCTCTGTCGCCCAGGCTGGAGGGCAGTGGCATAATCTTGGCTCACTGCAACCTCCAGTTCCCAGGTCCAGGCGATTCTCCTGCCTCAGCCTACCATATAGCTGGGATTACAGGTATGTGCCACCACGCCAGGCTTATTTTTGTATTTTTAGTAGAGACGAAGTTTCACCGTGTTGGCCAGGCTGATCTCAAACTTCTGACCTCAAGTGATCCACCCATCTTGGCCTCCCAAAGTGCTGGGATTACAGGCGTGAGCTACCACGCCAGCCTGGATTCTTAACTTTTAAACGTTGGTATGAAATAGAAACTATCAATGACACAGCCAAATGGACAACTCATCTGCTTTGCCTGAGACTTCCCTGGTTTTAACACTGGAAGTCCCATCCACCAGAAAACCCCTCAGTTCCAGGGAAACTGGGATGGTTGGTCACCCTAGAACAGGGGTTCTCGCTAGAGGGAGATTTTGCCACCCTCCCCCCGTCCCCAGGAGACATCTGGCAATGTCTGGAAATTTTCGGTTGTCTCAACAGAGGTGGGGTGGGGTGGGTGGTGCTACTGGCATCTACCAAGCAGAGGCCCAGGATGCGGCTCAACCTCCTATGATACACAGGACAGGCCCCAACCCTCCACAACAGCAAATAAAGATCCCACCCAAAGCATCAGCAGCAACAAGGTTTAGAACCCTGGCAGATGTCTCTCATGTCATAAATTCCCTAAGGTTCCCGAAATCACAGCTGACTTGATAAGAAGGTCCTGGGGCAGGCGTAATCTGAACTGGTCTCAGGTTAAGGGTGTTTACCTACTTCATAAAGAGCTTCTGGAGCAGAAACCTAAATCATCCCTCCATTAGAAGCTTCTGGTACTTTACAATCCCCATGATCACAAAACTCCCCTGGTACCTAATCTCACATTGCAACGTATGCTCACGCGGGCTTTGCTCTAGGAGGTTTTGAGCATCATTAGGCCAAACATATTTATATGGAGTCTAATTTCATTTTCTTAACAGGGGTCAGAATTACGGCGGTCCTAACTAGAAATTTTGTTTTGTTCTTTTCTTTTTTCTCTTTTGAGACAGGGTCTTGCTCTGTTGCCCAGGCTGGAGTGCAGTGGCGTGATCGTGCCTCTCTGCAGCCTCGACTTCCTGGGCTTAAGTGATCCTCCTCCCTTGGCCTCCCTGGTAGTTGGGACTAAAGACGTGCACCACCACACCCAGCTAATTTTTAAATTTTCTTGCAGAGATAGGGTCTTACTATGTTGCCCAGGCTGGTCTCAAACTCCTGGGCTCAAGCAATCCTCCCATCTCAGCCTCCTGAAATGCTGGGATTACAGGCATGAGCCAGTGCACCTGGCCTTTACCAGAACTTAAACATTCCCAGCAGAAAAGACAGCCCTGGAATTTTCTTCTAAACAGCGTGCCTAAGATCTGCCACATTCTGCAACGAGATTATGCTCAAATAACTGCAGCTCGTTTTAAATAGAACTCTGCTACCTTCATATACTCATTTCTCACAAGATAGTCCAGGAGGAATACACTGACCTTTTGTTTCCTCATTGCACTGAAACTGGCAATTGACATCTGTTTGATTCATAATCAATTGCCCCCATTCAGTTCTATGTGCAGTGATTTCTGGGGTCTTAAAATATATTCTCCAGCTGCTCTGATTCATTTAGTTACTCTTCTAAGTGATTGTTCTGGCTGGTCTTTTAGTTGTGCTCTTAATGTAATTGTTTATATGGCAGTAGGGAAGTGAGCAGTTTCCGGACCAGAGCTATCACCTGTGGGAGGCAGGGCTGCCGAGGCTTCCCCGTGCAGGGACTGGCCAGAAACCGAGTTCCTTGAACTTGGACTCACAGCCCCACCCCGACCTCCCTGCTTAAAAACACAGTTTGTGTCAGGATTCTGGGAAAAGGTGCCTGCCTCCTGCAGGTTCCTGGAAGACTCCTGCTTGGACAGCATCAGGGTCATGTGGTCAGTGTGCTGAGAAGCCCCTGGCGAGGCGACACAGGACACACCATCATCCATCAGCAGTGAGACAGAACCAAGGTGGAAAGCCTCCTGGAAAACCTCTGCGACCCCAACCAGGCCTAAACATTCTGTTTCTATGATTTCCCACAGGAGCACAGGGGAGGGGGGCCCGGCACCATGAGAGTCCCTGGCACATTCTTAAGTACTGAGATGGGGACAGAATAGGATAACATGGACTGAAAGGTTGGAAGGAAGCACCTCATGTGCTCCATTATTTTCCATAACACTTATCACCTTCTATATGTGTGTGTGTACATATATATATATGTGTATACATATATAGTCTTCCTATATATATAATATGTAATATAAATAAGTATACAGACTATATAAAATTATATATTCTAGACGATATGCGGTTTTTTGGGGTTTTTTTGTTTTTTTTTTGAGACGGAGTCTTGCTTTATCACCCAGGCGTGGCACGACTTCCACCTCCCAGATTCAAGTGATTCTCCTGCCTCAGCCTCCTGAGTAGCTGGGACTACAGGCGCGCGACACCACGCCCGGCTAATTTTTTGTATTTTTCGTAGAGACGGGGTTTCACCGTGTTAGCCAGGATGGTCTCAATCTCCTGACCTCCTGATCCACCCGCCTCGGCCTCCCAAAGTGCTGGGATTATAGGGGTGAGCCACTGCACCTGTATACTGTTCTTTATTATGGCTGTTGTGCATTGTCACTCCCAAATGGAATGCAAATCCCACCAGGGCAGGGATCTTTGTTCTGTTCACTATTGCAACCCCAGCACCTAGACAGTGCCTGATGCCCAGCAGGTGTTTCTGTCTCTCTCTCTGCCTGTGTATGTGTGTATGTGTATATATATGTATAGACGATGTATATAGTCTATATATTCATATAGTCAAGTAACTTGACCAGCTATTACTAGATAAGGAGCCATCCTTCAAACATAGCATGGGCAGCAGCTCATATATTTTGGTAAAAAATAAAAATAAAAAAAATAAATAAATAAATGGATAGAGAGACCCATATTTTATGTTATTTATTTTGAGACAGAGTCCTGCTCTGTCACCCAGGCTGGAATGCAGTGATGCAACCTCAGTTCACTGCAACCTCCACCTCCTGGGTTCAAGCAATTCTCATGCCTCAGCCTCCCAAGTAGCTGGGACTACAGGCATGCCACCACACACAGTTAATATTTGTATTTTTAGTAGAGATAGGGTTTCACCAGCTTGGCCAGGCTGGCCTCAAACTCCTGACCTCAAGTGATCTGCCTGCCTCGGCCTCCCAAAGTGCTGGGAGACCTATCTTTTAGAAGCAGGGTCTCACTTTGTCACCGAGGCTGGAGTACAGTGGTGCCAACATAGCTCACTGTAACCCTGAACCCTTGGGCTCAAGCAGTCCTCCTGCCTCAGCCTCCTGAGTAGCTAGGACTAGAGGAGTGTGCTACCACACCTGCCTATATCTTAAACTTTTTGTAGAGACAGAGTCCCACTATGTTGCCCAGGCTTGTCTCGAACTCCTGGCCTCAAGGGATCCTCCTGCCTCACCCTCCCAAAGTGCTGGGATTACAGGCGTGAACCACCATGCCCGGCCTCAATATATATTTTCTGAATGACTAAATATTGTCTTTGTATATCTAGAAGTTAATAATGAACATAGAGATTCTTGGGAAAATAGCATGAACATGAGCTATTTGGTCAGAGTCTATGTCTCTGACACTTTCTCTACTGCTTGTTACCTGGGCAGTGGAATCTCTCAAAGCCACACAAGTTCTGGGCACTGAGCTTATTTTGGAGAAGATCTGGGAGAATAGGAAGCAGAAATGGGAAAGAGAGACCCAAGCCATGACCACAAGGTTCTACCAACAAGCTGTTAGGTAAAAGGACTAGCTGGTAGCTTTGCAAGCCCATCAGTTAAAAAAGGGTTCATGACTTATGATAGCTTTATCCTCTCCTACCCAAAGCCACCAGAGGCCAGGAGACATTGCCGTGGAAGGCAAGGGCCACGTAGCGGGAAAAATGTTCTCTCCCTGAAAATCAATTCAGGCATTAGGCGGAATCACCGTTAGAAGCTGGCAACCATCCCTGACTGGCAGCTGCCAGCACAGCCTAATTAATCCAGCAGCCAGGGTGGTGAAGAACATGACACTTCATGGCTGAAAAACAAGCCTAAAAATAGCCTCCATCTTTTCTCCAGTGCCCCTCCACCCCCATCCCCATTCCCTCCCCTCCTGGGCTTCAGTGGGAAGGGATCCGAGAGATGCTAGTGATGAAGTGAAAAGAAAAGGTGACAAAAGAAAAGTCCACCTTCATATGTTTCTGGGTGACAGGTTTTATTTAGAATCACTATTCTAGAATTTGATTTGTATCATGCCCCCATTCCTTGGATGCCAGTTGTAACCAGGATTTTTGAAGATGAGCCAAGGCATACTACTTACTTGGTTAACTGAACTGGATCAAAAGCTCAAGTACAGGCCGGGGGCAGTGGTTCACACCTGTAATCCCAGCACTTTGAGAGGCCAAGGCGGGCAGATCACCTGAGGTCAGGAGTTCGAGACCAGCCTGGCCAACACGGCAAAATTCTGTCTCTACTAAATATATAAAAATTAGCCCGGCATGGTAGCAGGTGCCTGTAATCCCAGCTACTCTGGAGGCTGAGGCGGGAGAATCGCTTGCACCTGGGAGGCAGAGGTTGCAGGGAGCCAAGATTATGCCATTGCACTCCTGTCTGGGTGACAGAGCGAGACTCTCTCTAAAAATAAAAAATAAAAAAAAGCCCAAGCACAACTACCAAATGTATTATTGTATTAGTACTAATGTAAATCTACTAATGCATTAGTACTCATATACCAAATATAATAGGCAACCATCACAATATATCAACAGTATGTCAGATGCTGTAGGAGGGGGCCAGATGAAGCAACTTCACAATCTCTGGGAAATGAGAGGCATGTATTAAAAGGATGAATGGCATTTTCAAAGGACATTAGACCCAATTAAAAAACTGGCAAAGGAATAGACATTTCTCCAAAGAAGATATACAAATGGCCTAGGCACACATGAAGAGACACTCAACATCATTAGTCATTAGAGAAATGCAAATGAAAACTACGACGAGATACCACTTCACACCCACTAGGATGGCTATCATCAGAAAGACAACAGCAAGCGTCAGTGATTATGTGGAGAAATTGGAGCCCTATGGCATTCCTGGTGGGAATATAAAATAATGCAGCCACTTTGGGAAACAGTTTAGGTTCCTTTCTCCCATTCACTGGTAGCCCAGGGCTTCGTCTGGGAACCCAATGGGGCACTTGTGTTTGGTATTTTGGAACAAGTGATGGAAAGAAAAAAGGGACAATTCAGATCTACTCAGGACAGCTGTGGTGCTGATGGCTGGGGGCAGAATGAAGCCATCTGGCTCTACTTAAAGATGGCTGTCATCATGGGGCTGTTGATTTCTGCCCACTCTTAAGCCTCCAGATGATCCTGAGGGCTCCTAACATCTTTCCATGAAATGTCCTCTCTGCTCAAAAGACTCAGTTTCTCTTGCTGGCAACTGCGGACCTTGACTGCTAAAGCCTCACGCCTCCTTTTTGGCCTGTCTCCCACTCATCCCCCATAGACAACGTAACCACCAGCCACAGCGGACCAGTGGTCGATAGATGGATGTTTACGCTCTCTTTGCTTAGTGATAATAATTATTGTTGACTCTAACTCCCCTTTGAGCAACTTTCTCATTTCCACATTAACTGGAGAGTAGGCTCTGATTACACAGGCTTTGAATATTTCCAGTGCCTCTAATAATTACTTTAGGTAATCAATAAGGCAGTTTCTGAATATGGTTTGACTTCCCATACAGATTGATGTAAGGAAGAGAATCCACTCACTATGCCGGCTCAAGTGTTCAGGTCCATAGGTCAATGATATTTCTCTGTGTACATTATTAAATGGGCACTGGGAATATCTTAGTTATGGCCAGTCCAACAATCAGGACCCACTCCCCTGTGGACTTACGAAAATGCTGGAACCAAATGGCCTCGATCAGGAGGCAAGAACCATGATCAGGAGGCAAGAACCATGATCAGGAGGCAAGAACCTTGATCAGGAGGCAAGAACCATGACCATGGCTTATTTCTTAAGGGATTCTCTCCAATGCCTGCACAATGTGTTGTACGTCATACATTTCAGCAAATACTCGTTTAATGAATTATGATTCTGAAGCAGCCCAACCCACAAGGCACTCACATGACTTATGCATGTAGGACTTGAGTCACCTTGAGGTGGCTCTAGGTTGTGATGATTAAATAATGGATTTGGTTTTCTTGTAGGATTATGGGGATTTATCTAATTCATATTCTGTCAATTTTTTTATTTCTCTCTTGCTAAATCATAATCTTCCTGGTTCTAAAATATGCATCCATACTCTACCAAATACACCAAGAACTTTTTAAAATTATGAAATGGTGGACCTGGTTTAGAATGGTGCAAGCGTAACTAAAAATGTTTTTCTTGTGCCTCATTGGTTACATGTGCATGCTGGAAGAGAATCAGGACAATCAATGTCTGATAGATAGTTTGTGTGTAGAAAGTTAGGGTTGAAAAGGATCTTCCAGGCTGTCCACCTTAACCAGCCACCCAATGTGTTCAACCGCCTATTAGATGTTTGAATCTCCTTCAGGACAAACCTGAGGAACAGGGTCTTGCTCTTGCTAAAACATCTCCAGCAACAGCAAAATCCACTATAAGACATTCTGAGATGGTTTGTGTGCTTGGAAATGTCTTCCTTAACCCGAGCTGAAGTCTTTCTCCTGGCATTTCTACCCACCGGTCTTGGTCCCATTGGTCCTGCTAAGTGAGGTCTTGTGGCATACATAGTTCTGATTCTTCTCCATCTAATGGCACCATGATACACCCAAGTCTAGCTTTTCCAGGTTAAGTATCCTTGATTTCTTCAGTCATTCTATCACGTGAGTTTCTAGTTCTTGAGTTACTGGATATAGTTTGTCTATATCCATTTTAAAGTGTGCCATTTAGGAACAGATAAAAATATTCCAAGTATGTTTTGACTAGTGGAAAATTGGGCAAGATTATCAAGTACATGGTTTTAGATATTTTACTTTACTTTTATTGATGCAGTTGAAGAATAATGTTTGCAGCTGTATATCTATCACATACACACTCATAAATTATTGTGTATGTATATGTGTGTGTGTGTATATATATATATACACGTATAATTGCTTCATATTGAATTGTCAACTAAAACTACTGTATTTCTTTCAAACAGGCCATTGCAAAGTTATTAGTATTTCATCCCATACTTATATAATTTGTATTTTGGGATCCAAAGATAAGACCATACACTTGCCCCTATTTAATTTCATCTTGATAAAAAATGGCCGTAATTCCAAACTACTGAAGTTTTTCTGGATCCTCACTCAGTCTTTTATTTTATTTATTTTTATTTTTATTATTATTTTTTGAAACGGAGTCTGGCTCTGTCCCCCAGGCTGGAGTGCAGTGATGCAATCTTGGCTTTGTGTAACCTCAGGCCCCCAGGCTCAAGCGATTTTTACGCCTCAGTCTCCTGAGTAGCTGGGATTACAGGTGCCTGCCACCACTCCTGGCAAATTTTTGTATTTTTAGCAGGCGGGGTTTCACCATGTTGGCTAAGCTGGTCTCGAACTCCTGACCTCAAGTGATTCATCTGCCTTGGCCTCCCAAAGTGCTGGGATTACAGGTGTGAGCCATCATGCCTAGCCCTCACTCAATCTTTTAAAGTTATCACCCTTCCTGGTTGTGGGTTTCTCAAGGGTATGGAAAGGATATCTTCTAGATATTTAGCCAGATGTTGGCTTAAAAAATCCAGTAGGACCGGCCGGGTGCGGTGGCTCACGCCTGTAATTCCAGCACTTCGGAAGGCCGAGGCGGGTGGATCATGAGGTCAGGAGATCGAGACCATCCTAGTTAATATGGTGAAACCCTGTCTCTACTAAAAAATACAAAAAAATTAGCTGGGCGTAATGGTGGATGTCTGTAGTCCCAGCTACTCGGGAAGCTGAGGCAAGAGAATGGTGTGAACTCGGGAGGCGGAGCTTGCAGTGAGCTGAGATTGTGCCACTGCACTCCAGCCTGGGCAACACAGCATGACTTCATCTAAAAAAAAAAAAATCCAATAGGACCAAGTTCAGACTTCTGAGTCACATTATTAAATCACATTATTTTCTAAGTTACACATAGAATTTTCTCTCCTGGTTGCCACTATCCATCATCCGTACCTTTTGTTATTCAATCAGTCACTAATCCACCCAATTTTGACAGTAAGCAGGTTCCATTTCTCCACCTAATTACTTTTAAAATATTATGTTTAATTGTAGAGAATTTCACATACATAAAAAATCGAGAGAAAGGTAACAGACATGCATGTATCTGCCACCCAGAATTTATATTTTCAATTTTATTTTTAAATTACAGTAAAATTGACCATTTTTGGTGTACACTTCTGAATTTTAACATTACCATTCAGATTTAACAAACTAACATTTCCCTATATTTGTGATGAACTTTCTTCTTTTTTAAAAAAGGAATAGGCCGGGTGTGATGGCTCACACCTGTAATCCCAGCACTTTGGGAGGCCAAGGTGGGAGGATCACTTGAGGTCAGGAGTTTGAAACCAGCCTGGCCAACATGATGAAATGTCATCTCTACTAAAAAATACAAAAATTAGCCAGGCATGGGAGCACATGCCTGTAATCCCAATCCCAGCTACTCAGGAGGCTGAGGCACGAGTATCTCTTGAGCCCGGGAGGTGGAGATTGCAACGAGCCAAGATCATGCCACTGCACTCCAGCCTGGGCGACAGAGCAAGACTCCATCTCAAAAATATATATAAAATAAAATAAAATACATAAAATGTTGTAGATACAGGTAAAGTTTCCTCTCATGCCAATTCATTCCTCTCTCTTCCCAAAGGTAACCACAACTTGAGGGTGGTTTCTCCAAGTTTTGGTGCTTTTATTACATATGTGGCTGTCTGTAAACAATATCTATAAATGTAGTAATATTATGTGTATCTTTAAAATAGATATAAATGGCATCATATTATATGTGTATATATACATTTGTTTTTTGTTTCTTTTTTGAGACGGAGTCTCATTCTGTCGCCCAGGCTTGAGTGCAGTGGCGCGATCTCAACTCACTGCAACCTCTGCCTCTCAGCTTCATGCCATTCTCCTGCCTCAGTCTCCCGAGTAGCTGGGACTACAGGTGCCCGCCACCACGCCTGGTCAATTTTTTATATTTTTAGTAGAGATGGGGTTTCACCATGTTGGCCAGGATGGTCTCAATCTCCTGACCTCATGATCCATCCACCTCAGCCTCCCAAAGTGCTGAGATTACAGGCGTGAGCCACCATACCCGGCCTTGTTTTTGTTTTTTGCAGCTGATATATTGCACATTATGCTGTGCATTTGAAATTTATCAAAGTATGTCTGGTTCATTGAGTTGAACTGCTGTGGAATTTTCCATTATGTGAGTGTGCCATAATGTATTCCCATTCGCAGATATTTGAATCGCTTCCATTTCTTTTCTATTGCATACAGCATTAGGACTAATCTCCTGGTAAATGTCTCCTTGTGTACAGTGCAAGAATTTTTCTAGGGCTCTACCTAGAAATATAATTGTTAAGTGGAATGTATGTATGTTTTCAACTTTTCCAGCTGCTGTTCATTGCTCTCTAAAGAGGTGATATCAGTTTATATCTCTTACTAGCATTGGAAGTGAGTTGTTTTCATGTATCTTTGTCAACACCTGACATTATCAGATTTTTTAAATTTTTGTCCATCTGATGTGTGTAAAAGAGGATGCTATTGCTGTTTTATTTTGTATTTTCCTGTTTTCTAATAAGGTGAGAACTTTTTTCATGTATATATTACCCATTCACATTTCCTTTTTGTGAATTGCATGTTCAATTCTTTGCCCATCTTTTGATTGGATTATTTTGTCTTTTTTATTTTTCAAAAAAGGATCTCTAAGAGTTGTTGTTGTTGTTTTTTTAATTAAATACCAGTCCTTGGTCTATATATGCATTTTCAAATACTTACTTCCAGGCAGGGATGGTTCTTTTTTTTTTTTTTTTTTTTTTTTTTTGAGACGGAGTCTCACTCTGTCGCCCAGGCTGGAGTGCAGTGGTACGATCTCGGCTCACTGCAAGCTCTGCCTCCCGGGTTCACGCCATTCTCCTGCCTCAGCCTCCCGAGTAGCTGGGACTACAGGCACCTGCCACCATGCCTGGCTAATTTTTTTTGTATTTTAGTAGAGACGGGGTTTCACCATGTTAGCCAGGATGGTCTCGATGTCCTGACCTCGTGATCTGCCCGTCTCGGCCTCCCAAAGTGCTGGGATTACAGGCGTGAGCCACCGTGCCCGGCCCAGGGATGGTTCTTTTAATTTTGGTGTCTTTGGCTATGCAAGGTTTTTTTTTGTTTGTTTGTTTTTTGTTTCAACTTTTTATGTGTATGTTTTTTGCTATGCAAAGGCTCTTAATTTTAGCATTGTAATATTAATGATTGCATTTATGTATGTTTCATTTAATTAGTCGTAGTCTACCATCCAAATAATACAGCTATTTGCATATATTTTCTTTGATTTTTTCACATTTAGGTTTTTAATCAATCTGGAATTTATTTATTTATTGAGACAGGGTCTTGCTCTGTTGCCCAGGCTAGAGTGCAGTGGCGTGATCTTGGCTCACTGCAACCTCCCCCTCTAGTGCTCAAACAATCTTCCCACTTCAGCCTCCTAAATAGCTGGGACCACAGGTGTGTGCCACCACACCTGGCTAATTTTTGTATTCTCTGTAGAGACGGGGTTTCACCATGTTGCCCAGTCCAGTCTTGAAATCCCAGGCTCAATTGATCCTCCCACCTTGGCCTCTCAAATTGTTGGGATTACAGGAATGAGCCACTATGCCCAGCCATGGAGTTTATTTGTGCGTGTAGCATGAAGGAGGGCTCTAGTCATTCTTTCAATTAGAAGACTAGTCATCTCAACATCATATACTGAGGAGTTCATCTTCCCCTCAATAATTTTATGCCAGCTCTATGAAATACAAAGCACTAATAATGGCTTGGATCTGTTTTGGGGCTACTTTGTTCCATGAGTTTGTTTAACTCTGCTCTAGTACCCCACTGCCTTAATTACTTATATAATTATGTAGGTAATTAGTTAATTAGCTTTATAATGACATTCTGATAGGTCAAGTTCCTCCTTCAGCTTTCCAAATTGTTCATATGAATTTTACGAATATCTCCTCCAGTTCTATTTTTTTTTTTTTCTTTTTGAGATGGAGTCTTGCTCTGTCACCTAGGCTGGAGTGCAGTGGCACGATCTTGGCTCACTGCAACCTCCACCTCGCAGGTTCAAGTGATTCTCCTCCCTCAACCTCCCAAGTAGCTGGCACTACAGGCGTGTGCCACCATGCTCAACTAATTTTTTGTATTTTTAATAGAAACGGCCACCATATTAGCCAGGATGGTCTCAATCTCCTGACCTCATGATCGCCCACCTTGACCTCCCAAAGTGCTAGGATTACAGACATGAGCCACCGCACCCAGCACCAGTTCTATTTTATTAAAAACAACATGTTGGCATTTTAAGTTAATTTTATTAAATTTATAGATTGATTTGAGATTTGATGCCAACTTTGTAACATTTCCCATCCATGAATATGGTATATTTCACTATTTGTCTAGGGCTTTTAAAATGACTTCCATAAATGTTTTATGTTTTTCTCCAAAAAGATTTTGCATATCTTGTAGGCTGATTACTGGGTAACTGTTTCTTTTTCTATTATAAATAAAAATGTTTTAAATTATATTTTCCCTATTTTTCCTGCTGTATAATAATAATGCTGTGGATTTTTCTATATGGATTGTACCCAACGATCTTGCTGAATTCTCATATTGATGGCAACAGCTGTAGAAAATGTCTGAAATTTCTATCAGACAATCGTATTATCTGCAAATTATCATTTTGCTTCTTCCTTTCCTCTTTATTTCTCTCTTGCTTTATTGCATTGGCTAGGACCTTTACACAATGTTGGACAGACATGGTAATAACAAGGATCCTTAATGTGTTCCTGACTTTACTCTGAATAAGTACACAGATTTATTAAATGTTAATTTCATCAATTTCAGGGGTAAATCTGATTAGGTCATGATACATTGTTATTATTATTATTTTCTGAGGTATTTTGTTCGCTAATGTTTTATATAGTATTTTCATGTCTATGTTCTCAACTGAGATTGGCCTATAAGTTTCTTTTTGGTATGGTTATTGTCCAGTGTTGTTATCAAGGTTCACTTGGTAGGTGCTATTAGTGTTCTTTCCAACAGTCAGCCCCCATACTCCCCACTTTCTTACACACAAATCATGAAGTGGGGATACATCAGAACAGATTCTCTTTGAATAGCAAAGTTATTCCTTGAACATCCCTCTTTTTACCAAGGAGGAAAAATCTTATGTCTCATTGGCCAGAACTAGGTCACATGGCCATCTCTAGCTGTGAGCGTGGCTAATTATAGTGAGTATTTGACATTTCATTTTATTTTACCATTCAAATTTGTGTTTTCTATTTATCATGCTTTTTGTAGGCTTCTCTTTTTTGTTTCCGGGCCCTCTGTGGATTGATGAAGTTTTCTCTCGGAGGTTATGGATTATTTTACTACCCCTTCAGAGATTACCTTTATATTTTGAATATGCATACTTGTCTCAGAAAATCTAAAATTAGGCTGGGCACGGTGGCTCATGCCTGTAATCGCAGCACTTGGGAGGCCAAGGCTGGTGGATCATTTGAGGTCAGGAGTTCAAGACCAGCCTGGCCAACATAGTGAAACTCTGTCTCTACTAAAAAATACAAAAATTAGTCAGGCATTGTGGTGGTGCACACTTGTAGTCCCAGCTACTCAGGAGGCGAAGGCATGAGAATCACTTAAGTTCAGGAGGTGGTGGTTGCAGTGAGCCGAGATTGCACCACTGCACTCCAGCCTGGGCGATACAGCTGGCTATCTCAAAAAAAAAAAAAGGAAAATCTAAAATTAATCAATATTTTTTCTAATTCCTAAACAATATTAGCACCTTAAAGTGCTTTTTACTATAATTATTACCCTCCCATCTTCTGTGCTATTGTTGTCTTATTATTACTGTTTTTAAAACATCCTACATCCATTCAAAGATTTACCTAGTTGTTTATCAATTTCTTCATTTATTATTACTTCTAGAACTCCCTCTCCTTCTTCCTGGGCTCAGTTTCCTCTTTCTTACAGCACATCCTTTAGTAGTTCTTTCAATATGGGTCTCAGAGTTAGTAAACTCTCTCAGCCCTTGATTGTCAAAAATTATTTTTATGCCTGATTCTCAGTTTCAACTTTCCATTTATATGGGTCTGATACCCTAATACCTGTTCCCCATGGGCATGACATGCCCAGTCCCTAGATGTCAGAACCCACACTCTTCTGATATCCCCCCAACGCCCTTCGTTAGCATTAGCGGGTCTGCTTTCCATTCTGGTTTCAGTTTGCCTGTTTATTTCTAGCCTCAGAGGATTTCCCTTTATTTGTTTTGAGCTCAGCTTCTTTACATAGTTATATTTCATCCTGTGTTTGTCATGGGAGGTGGTGGAGGGTCCCCATTAATCTTTTTCCCTACTATTCCTGGAAGTCCACATCTATTTATAACAACTTTCCCTCTTACTAATGTGTATTACTCTTCTTTTAAATAAATACGAAATAAATATGATATGACAAAACAGACATGACAGGGACAGCTGGATGTTTCTTATTTTGTTTCAGCAAAACTTATAAAGTTCCTAAAATTCTTCCTGATTTTCATATATAAGGAACATTCTCCAGGTAATAACTTGAGAGAATGCAATTGTATGCCAAGAAATGGAATTTTCCATAGGTTTCTATTTTCCTGCATCTCCCTCACTTCTCTTTGCCCTGCAGAGGTGATCCCCGAGGAGAAACCTGCTCAGGATTTGATTTACACCCTCCACACTAAGAATGCCAAAGCAGCATATTGAGAAACCTGTCTCTATAAAGAAACCATGCCCAGGCCAGACCCAGAGCTCAGTTGCCCCTGCAAATCAACAGCTGGCTGGACACTGAACTGGTTCCAAAGCCTGGGAATTCACAGCTACTAATAGATGAATGGGATCAATCTCATTTGCATTTCATCGTGACTCAGGAATTCCCTGGTACTGCATCTCTGGGCAAATTAAAACATCAGTTTAATCAGCTCATGCCCTTCACTGTCAGGACATGGGTCTGGGAGACTTCCATCCACCCTAGTGACAGGAACCAAAGTCTCCCATCAAGAAGGAATAGTCCAATTCAAGCTGCTAGGGAGTGGGGCCAAGGCGACAATGGGAATCTAAATATGGTTCCTCTCAGAGACGTCTGACCATGTCCGAGGCCCTGAGAATGGACAGTCACTGGTGTCAGTGAATAAACTGGGGCACTGCCCAGCTAGGGGTGTTGGAAATACTTTCTGGATAATCACATATGGGCCAATCGAAGAGGCCATAGGTAGGGGTAAAAGTATTCATGAAATGGCTGACGTATAAGACTTGTTTGCTGGAACAGACAGTTAATTTCAACAAGATATATTTCTTCTTTTTTCTTTTTCTTTTTTTTTTTGAGATAAGGTCTCACTGTGTCGCCCAAGCTGGAGTACAGCGGCATGATCTTGGCTCACTGCAGCCCTTAACCTCCCAGGCTCAAGTGATCCTCCCACCTCAGCCTTCCAAGTAGTATAGATGCACACCACCAAGCGCAGCTAATTTTTGCATTTGTAGTAGAGATGGGGTTTTGCCATGTTACCCAGGCTGGTTTCAAACACCTGCCCTAAAGTGATCTACCCAACTTCAGCCTCCCAAAGTGCTGGGATTACAGGCGTGAGCCACCACGCTTGGCCAATAATATATTTCATTTCAATGTATTCATATTATTTCATAATATATTTCATATTTCTAACCACAAATATTTTGAGCCAGAAAAGAACTGAAAGGAAGAAATAGGCTAGAGAGGAGTATAGGATGGGGAGAAGATCAGACAAACCCTAATAATCCATTATGCCATTCATGGTAAGAAAATAGCAAGAAAGGCTGGATGCTGTGGTTCACACCTGTAATCCCAGCACTTTGGGAGGCTGAGGCAGGAAGATCACTTGAGGTCAGTTGTTCAAGATCAGCCTGACCAACACGGTGGAAGCCCGTCTCTACTAAAAATACAAAAATTAGCTGGGATTGGTGGTAGGTACCTGTAATCCCAGCTACTTGGGAGGCTGAGGCAGGAGTATCACTTGAACCCAGGAGGCAGAGGTTGCAGTGAGCAGAGATCATGCCACTGCACTCCAGCCTGGGTGATAGAGTGAGACTCTGTCCAAAAAAAAAAAAAAAAAAGAAAAGAAAGAAAAGAAAAGAAAATAGCAAGAGATTAAACAATATATTTTGCAAAGCAGAAATGGCACATTTGATTAGTGCTGTTTTGTCATCCTTGATGTGTTTCCCTTCCAAAACGAGAGTGACAACCTCTACCTTGGGAAGGATGGGTCCACTTGAGAAGTGGAAGCCATCTTAACCACTTTGGTCACAGGTGACTGCTTTGTCATTCCCTTTTCGGACACCCAAGTGGTCATCAGTAGTAAATGAAGATATTACTGAGACCCAAAAGTGCTTTGCCACCTCTAACACTTACTTGTCTACAGCATATAGGCAGTGCCGTCTCTTTCCTACAGCTAACACTGAACCAAGGGATGAAACAAAGTCCTTTAATTCTCTTTTTTTCCAAGACAGGGTCTCACTCTGTTGGCCAAGCTGGAGAGCAGTGGCATGATCATGGCTCACTGCAGCCTCCACCTTCCAGGCTCTTGAATTCTTAAGATCACATTTCATTGTAACATGTCATCAAAAGGGTGAGAAAGATGAGCCGAAAGCTCCTCCTAATGGAAATGGGTTGAGGGCTATTTTGCAGAATGCAAGGTGGGGAGGGGGGAGATTCGTTTCATTTATTTTATGTAGTAATATTTTTTACAGTGAGGGCCTTGCTCAGTCACCCCAGGCTGGAGTGCAGTACTGTGAGTGTAGCTCACTGCAGCCTCAAACTCCTGGCCTCAAGCCATCCTCCCACCTTGGCCTCCCAAAAACATTGGGATTACTGGCATGAGCCACCTCGCTCGAGCAGATTCTGTTTTCTTTTCTTTTCTTTTTGGTTCTTTTTTTTTTTTTTTGAGACAGTCTCGCTCTGTCGCCCAGGTCGGAGTGCAGTGGCCTGATCTCAGCTCACCGCAAGCTCTGCCTCCCGGCTTCACGCCATTCTCCTGCCTCAGCCTCCCAAGTAGCTGGGACTACAGGCGCCCACCACCATGCCCGGATAATTTTCTGTATTTTTAGTAGAGATGGGGTTTCCCCATGTTAGCCAGGATGGTCTCCATCTCCTGACCTTGTGATCCACCCGCCTCGACCTCCCAAAGTGCTGGGATTACAGGCGTGAGGCACCGCGCCTGGCCGGGCAGATTCTCTTTTCAAAAGCAATGAGATTGGTGGTCGTAGACTGTGGATGTAGTTACTTTCCAAGTGACCTTTTCATCCCAGACACCCACAGCCTCCACTGTCACACCAGGGGGTCAGGTGGGAGGGGACTCCTGGGCAGAACGCAGGCTGCCATGACTCACCTGTTGAGATACACCCGTTTCTCGGTGAACTGCCCGTTGCCATGGTGAGGGTCCTCAAAAGGCTCATTCTGGACGACCTCCACCCCTTCTCCCCGGTCACTCTGTTCATGGCTGTGTTTGCTGATCATGTACAGCTGTCCAATTTTGTACTACAAAACAGAGTCAGAGACAGAAAGATCAGCCCCACAGCGTGCCCCTGACATCCCCCTCCAACCACAGCTTGGCGAGCCACTAATAACATCAGCACCTTCTGCTGAGAAGAGAAAGCAGCCACATGGGCCTCATGTTACTTTTCCTTGGGAGCTAGGGAGAGAACCAGTTGTGAGTAGAACGTCGAGACGGACTGTTCCCGTGAATATTTTCCAACACCTTGGCAAATGCTCGGCGGGGTGGCTGGCAGTCTGTAAGCTTTGGCAGCCGACCAAACCTTGGGAAGGGGGACACTGGAGTCTCCCTTTGCATTCTACAGGGTTAAATGGAGCTAGAGTCCTGCTTGGCTTGGCCCAAGACAGCCAAGGGTGTGTGATTTCTGCCCTTGCTTTCTGCCTAATTAGCGGCATTGCTGAATATGGAGCATTAGATATCATCTATTTCTTCTATCCTCCCTCTCTCAAAATGCTCAATTCTCCCGGAAGCCTCTGTCCCCTAGAACAGCGGTTCTCAAAGGTGGCTGGATATTAGAATCATCTGGAAGCTTTGCAAAGCTCCAGAGGCCCAGGCCCCACCATGAGTGGAGCCAAGGTTCAGAATCTGAGCCCCCGAAGGCCACTCCTTGCCGAGGACCACCTACAGTACCTTTAGCTCCTTTTCAGCCAATTCCATGAAAAGTGTGGAGCCTTCCAGTCCAAGGCCCCAAAAGTCATCTGTCTTACCCTAAAATGCTCATGTGGAGCAGCATACTATATGAACATTTTCTGTCCTTTTTTCCTGTATGAGCTATTCTATCTGCCTTCCTGCCTCTCTGAAAACCCTAGGGCCAGCAGGAATTTCTTCCCCCAGTGGACTTTCAAAGTGGCAAAATGAATTTGATGGAAAAGAGAGAGCGGGGGTGGGGAGAGAGGAAGGAGGAAACTAAACAACTTTTGCATGCGGCACAACCCTGCTCAGAGTCAGGACGCAGGATAGAGACAGACAATGGGTCATGACCACCGACGCCTCTGGGATGGGGGAGTGGGGCCTGAGTCTGCAACAAACTAATGAGGACTCGGGGTTATTACCTAAGAATCTGCAGGGATGCGGGTCCTCTGTTTGTCTGTATAAGAGACAGAAATAGATTTTAAATTAAGGGGGCCGATGAAATGTACAAGTCAACAGTGCGGTTAGTTTCACAGCTGAGAAGACACATGTGCCCGAAGGTCTCTCTCTCATTCTCAGGCAGGAGCAGGGACGGGAGTGTGAAGACGCTCTGAAAGGCTCTGGTCTGCAGCCAGCCCTAGGGACTGAGCCCAGTAACCATGACAATGGAAGCAAGCTGCTGTCTGGGTCTTCTCAAAGGCCTGTGTCTCCTATCTGTGCCACGCCCCTCTCCAGAATGGTCACATGAAAATACTCTTAATGTGAACGTTATGTGTGCACGGGTCTGTGTGTGTGCACCTGTGCTTGCAGGAAGTGGGGAGTGCTGGGGATAAGACCAGGAAAAGGAAAAATAAAATTTAAAGATGAAATCATCTTTTCTTGTTTGAGATAGGGTCTCACTCTGTCACATGGGCTGGAGTGCTGTGGTGTGATCTCAGATCATTGCAACCTCCACCTCCCAGGCTCAAGCAATCCTCCCACTTCAGCCTCTCGAGCAGCTGGGACTACAGGTGCGTGCCACCATGCCCAGCTAATTTTTGTATTTTTTGTAGAGACGGGGACTCGCCATGTTGCCTAGGCTGGTCTTGAACTCCTGGGCTCAAGCAATTTTTGCCCGTTTCAGCCTCCCAAAGTGCTGGGATTACAGGCGTGAGCCACTGCACCCAGCCTGAAATCAATTTTTGAAATTAATTTTAGGATCAGAAGCTTGACCTCTCTTCCCTTAGTCCAGTACTGCTTTGACTTTCGCTCATAAAGGCTAACACTTTTTCAAGGAGGAAGACAGTAAGAAAAAGTTTACAGATTGCAGATTTGTGAGCTATACCTGTGAGATCAACATGCCACCTTATACAGGCGGGCACACACTACCCAGGGGGTGGAGATTTCACTGACAGTTGCTTTGTACTTGGGGCTCAAAAAATAAATGCTTACATGCAATGGGATACTATTCAGCCACAGAACGGAACAAAGTACTGAAACTGCTTAATGTTATTAAAGGCTGAATCATGTCCCCCCCAAAATACATACTGTGAAGTCCTGACTCCTAGTAACCCAGAATTTGGAGATAGGGTCTTTACAGAGGTAATCATGTTAAAATGAGGTCATTAGGGTGGGCTCTTATCCAAAATGCCTGGTGTCCTTATAATAAAGGGAAATTTGGACATGGACCCAGGCAGGCATAGAGGAAGATGATGTGGAGAGAAAAACAGCCATCTATAAAGCCAAGGGTTGACGTCCAAACCAGATCCTTCCCTCACAGCCTCCAGAAGGAACCAAGCTTGCTGACACCTTGATTTCATTCAACTTCTAGCCTCCAGAATTGTGAGACAGAAAATTTCTTTTTGTTTGTTTGTTTGTTTTGAGACAGGGTATCACTCTGTCGCCCAGACTGGAATGCAGTGGTGCGATCTTGGCTCACCGCAACCTCCGCTTACAAGGCTCAGTGATTCTCCTGCCTCAGCCTCCCAAGCAGCTGGGACTACAGGCATGTGCCACCACCACCCGACTGATTTTTATAGTTTTAGTAGAGACAGGGTTTCACCATGTTGGCCAGGCTGGTCTTGAACTCTTGACCTCAAATGATCCACCCACCTCGGCCTCCCGAAGTGCTGGGATCACAGGCATGAGCCCCCACTCCTGGCCCCAAATTTCTGTTGTCAAAGCCACCCAGTGTGTGGCACTTTGTTACAGCAGCCCTAGTACACTCACGCAACAGGTACAGGGATTCCTTCTGGGGCGATGAAGGTGTTTTTGGATAGAGGTGGTTTTGCACAACATTGTGAGCGCACCAGATGCCACCGATGGTTCCCTTTAACCTGGCTGATTTTATGTTATGTGAATTTCACCTCAATTTAAACAAAAGCACTGTTTCTGCTTCAGAAGCAGATACCCCTAAACCAAAGTACTGCCCAGGACCTCGGTAAGGGGCTTGGCAGACGAGTTATTTCCACCACTGGACCATCTTCAGGCGCTCCAACCCACTCACGTATGAAAAACATATGGGATCAAGGTCAGTGCATGACATAGAAAAGCCATTAGCCAGAGACGCCAGTCAGCCCTGGCTGGCTCAGCTCGAGCGCTTCCTGCTCGGTGGAGATGGGAATGGCTGAGGCAGCTGATTCACCAGCAGCCGATGGAGGGCCGGGTGGCCGGCCTCATTGATCATTCCAGAAGCTGCTGAATGAGCCGGCGCAGGGCAGACACTGGCATTAGCTCACTGAGATGGCGTCAGTCTGGGGGTGACCTGCAGACGCTGGGGGTGGTGGGATGCTCGAGCCCAGACACCGAGGGGGTCAAGGACTCTGCAGCCGTCACTTCTTCCCCTCCTAAGGAAATCAGGCCCACTTTGCTGGTCGTGGCCATGGGAACTGGACCATTCCAGGAGCAGTGGTTTTGTTGTTGTTTTTAAATCTCATATTGACTCGCAGACACAAGCAGCACTTCCTCATTTAGGGGAGGGAGAAGAGACAGAAAGTCCTTAAACCACCTGTTTCAAAATCTCCAGAGACACTCCTAAAACTGCTGAATCTCAGGTTGTTCCAGACCTTCTCCATTCAGACTCCGGGGAGAAGACAGTGGGAATCTTTCTGAAATGCAGGTAAATGCTGAGAACCGCTGCAGCAGAAGGTGGCGAAGGCAGCCATCAGCACTTGCTCAGCAATACACGTTCTGTCTTTAGGACGCCTGTTGCTTTTTTCCTCCTTTATACTCATTTCTTACAAAGCTCCATCCCTAACTTGGTGAAAATACCATATCCCTGACCACCAGCTCCAAACAAGCTTGTATGTTGCATAAAGGCCACAACATCCAAAGACATAGAAAGATTCTAAAGCCTTGAAAGCCTGAGAATTGATCATAGAATTGATGATGATGATGATGATGATGATGATGATGATGACGACGACGATATAGCATCACTTTATTCATTGCCCATTAGTGCAAGGTACTGATTAAGTGCTTTATATTTCTTTTGCCTTTCTTTTAAAAGAAACAGGGTCTGGCTGGGCGCCGCGACTCATGCCTGTAATTCCAGCACTCTGGGAGGCCAAGGCAGGCGGATCACCTGAGGTCAGGAGTTCAAGACCAGCCTGGTCAACATGGCAAAACCCCGTCTCTACTAAAAATACAAAAATTAGCCAGGTGTGGTGGCACACGCCTGTAATCCCAGTTAATCAGGAGGCAGAGGCAGAAGAATCACTCGAACCCAGGAGGTGGAGGCTGCAGTGAGCGGAGATCACGCCACTGCGCTCCAGCCTGGGCGACAGAGGGAGACTTTGTCTTAAAAACAACAACAACAACAAAAAACAAAAACAAAACCAAACACACACACACACAAACTAAGTAAATAAAATAAATAAAAAATTAAAAAAATTAAAAGCAGCAGGGTCTTACCCTGTCACCCAGGCTAGAGTTCAGTGGCTCACCTCAGCCTCGACTTCCTGGGCTCAAGCGATCCTCCTGTCTCAGCCCCTCGAGTGGCTGGGACTACAGAAGTGTGCCACCACACCAATTGATTTTTATTTTTTAACTTTTGTACAGACATGGTCTCATTATGTTAGTCTCCAACTCCTGGCTTTAAGCAATTTTCCCACTTTGGCCTCCTAAAGTGCTGGGATTACAGGCGTGAGCCACTGCACCCGGCCTATATTCCCTTTTTTTTTTTTTTTTTTTTTTGAGATGGAGTCTTGCTCTGTCTCCCAGGCTGGAGTGCAGTGGCGAGATCTCAGCTCACTGCAACCTCCACTTTCTGGGTTCAAGCATTTCTCTGCTCAGCCACCCCAAATAGCTGAGGTTACAGGCATCCACCACCACACCCAGCTAATTTTTGTATTTTTAGTACAGACGGGGTTTCACCATGTTGGCCAGGCTGGTCTCAAACTCCTGATTTCGTAATCCACCCGCCTCGGCCTCCCAAAGTGCTGGGATTACAGGCATGAGCCACCGCGCACGGCCGTCTATATTCATTTCTAATCTCTCAATGATTTGGCCAAGTGGGTATTGACAGACGAGGAAGGTGAGTCACAGAGAGGCTGAAGACTCTCTCCATGTTACGGAGTTTCTAGATGTCAGAATTGGGATTCTGACCCCCAGAGGCCTGTACTCATTCTAGTCCACACAACTTCAGCCCTTATTTCTTTACCAAGTTAAATGCTTTCAAAATCTAGGCCTCATTATAATTTAAAAAGTGGGGAGGGAGGTGGCAGAAAGCTACTGCCTCTGACCTTTGCTATTGCAGAAGATGAGTAACAAAAATCTGATTGAAAGATCGAAGTTGTTGAGTATGTGCACATGTAAGGAATGGTGGAGCAATTATGCTCTAACTTTGTAAAATCTATTGTTATAATGCCAGAGTTTGGGTAATCATCATTACAGGCAAGCATTACTAGAGACAGTTCCATGCTGCAGACTGAACCTCTGTGAGCTATCGTCACAACAGCGACTCCAAATAATTACCTCCATAGTCAAAAACATCATGGGATCCAGATCTTTCCCCACACACTGCACTGTATACTTGATAGAGCTGCAAAATTTGAGGCAAGGCAGAGTTGCATAATGTGCTGAAGAAGCCCAGCAGTTTCATTAGTTTGAACTTTTGCAAACTCTTATACATATATTTTATTTATTTACTTATTTATTTATTTACTTATTATTTTGAGACAGAGTCACCCAGGTGGAGTGCAGTGGCGCAATCCTGGCTCACTGCAACCTCTGCCTCCCATGTTCAAGCAATTCTCCTGCCTCAGCCTCCCAAAGTGCTGGGATTATGGGCATGAGCCACCGCACCCAGCCAAGTCATTTAATCTTGAACCTTGATTTTTAAAAAAGGCAACCCCAAGCCAAAACTTCTGAGTACAGTAAGGGATTATCAAATGAGTGCTAACAATACCTTCAACATCAACCATGCCTGAAGAAATACTGGATCCAAAGTTTTAGAGTCAGCAGAGCTCTAAGTCACGACTGATTTTCACTTGGCCCTTCCCCAGCTGCGGTGTCTCAGAGTTTCTGCAAAACCAGCCTCCCATAACCCCCTACCCTAAAGCACCAAGTGGGTGCCATCTTCCTGCCAACCCATCTCTATGCCCTCCCTTCCTGTCCTCTTTCTTTCCCTCCATTAGTCCCAATACCATTTCCAAACATCACAAGGTGAACAGCGGGAACCATGGCTTTGCAATGTAGATTCCCAAACTGGGTGGTGTTACTCCCTGCCTGGGGACCTCAAGGCCCCAGGTCAGGAAACAGAATTTATTATTTACTTTGGCCTTTACCATCAAAATGAGCAGATGCCACATCACCTCACAAGCACAGAGAAACACCTGTCCCTCTGATTTAATGTGAAATCACATATTTACCCAGCTGTGAAATGTGTGTGATTCCTGCCTCACACTGGCTATGTGGATAGATGGAAAAGCAGAGAGTGATATCATTTGGCTTTCTTGGGAGTTTCCTGCATTCTTCACATCACCATTAATGCTTTTGTTGAAGCCTTTCTTCCAGCTTTCTCCGCTGTCAATACATGGATCTTAAAGCACAGGGAAGCAATTGCTTCAGGACGCACACGCAGGGACTGCCTGAAGGATAAACTACGCAGGACTCCGGCCCATCATTGCTTCACACCAAGTGGTGTCAAAATTCTAATTACACACAGGAAAGGAGATCCAGTGAGTCCAGATTTTGACAACCTCGTCTCAGAAAGCTAGAGGTGAGAGCTGTCTGTTTTTCTGGTAATCCCACAGCACAGCTAAGGCCCTAGGACAAATGTTCTAGTCTAATGGTTGGCAAAGCATGCAGGCTGGTGCCTGCTTTGTAAATAAAGTTTTATTGGAACACAGCAATGCTCATTCATTCTATGGCTGCTTTCACTTACAATGGCAGAGTTGAATACTTTGAGATACTATGTAATCCCCAAGGCTGAAAATATTTATTCTCTGGCCCTTTACAGAAAAAATTTGCAGACCCTTGTTCTATTCCATGGCTGGGTCCAGTCTGGGCCACCCTCAGCAGTTCATCTAGATCTGCTCTGCCCAGGACCAAAGCTATTTGCTATGTGTGGCTACTGAACCTTTGAAGCATGGCCCATGGAATAGAGGGACCAAATTTTAAATTTTCTTTCATTTTAATTAATTTAAATTTAAGACTTGTGCTTGATTCCATTATTAGAAAACCTTCATATATGTTTGAAACACTTTGGGTATGTGAATCTACTCTTTCAACTGGGAATTTTATGAATTCTAAATAAAGATCAAGTACTGCCAATGAAAATTTAGCATCTGTCTTGGGAGTGCTGTTTAAGTCTAAAATGCACACTAGATTTGGAAGACTTACTACAAAAAAAAAGCAAAATAGTTCATTAATAATTTTTATGTTGATTGAAATATTTTTTATATACTGGGTTAACTAATATATATATTTAAAATTAACTTCACTTGCTTTTTTTTTTCTTTTTCTTTCTTTTTTATTTTTTTAGAGACAGGGTCTCGCTCTGTCATCCAGGCTGGAGTGCAGTGGTATGACCGTAGCTCATTGCAGCCTTGACCCCCAGTGCTCAAGCAATCCTTCCACCTCAGCCTTTTGAGTCCACTGGGACTACAGGCAAGCACCACCACGTCCAGCTAAGTTTTGTATTTTTTCTGTAGAGATGGTATCTTGCATGTTGCTCAGGCTGGCCTCAAACTCCTAGCCTCAAGCCATCCTCCCACCACAGCCTCACCAAGTGTTGGCATTATAGGTGTGAGCTACTGTGAGCCAGCCTATGTGTTTCTTTCTACACACTTTTTAAAATGTGGCCATTAGAAAATTTAGGCCGGGCGCAGTGGCTTACACCTATAATCCCAGCACTTTGGGAGGCTGAGGCAGGGGGATCATGAGGTTAGGGGTTCAAGACCAGCCTGACTAAGATGGTGAAACCCTCATCTCTACTAAAAATACAAAAGTTAGCCAGATGTGGTGGTGGGTGCCTGTAATCCCAGCTACATGGGAGGCTGAGGCAGGAGAATTGCTTAAACCTGGGAGGCAGACTTCACAGTGAGCTGACATCGTGCCACTTCACTCCAGCCTGCGTGACAAAGTGAGACTCTGTCTCAAAAAAAAAGAAAATTTAAAATTACATGTATGCTTTTCATTTGTGGCTCACATTTTCCTAATGGAAATGCCAAGCTACACCCTATCTAGACCAACTTGGATTCAGGGTGGAGCAATGATGCCCCACCAAGGCTTCACCAAGACTCTGGAGGCTGGTCAGACCACAGAGGGAGGTCAAGAGTTTCCATGTGGCCGGCCGTGGTGGCTCACACCTGTAATCCCAGCACTTTGGGAGGCTGAGGGGGGCGGATCACGAGGTCAAGAGATTGAGACCATCCTGGCCAACATGGTGAATCCCCATCTCTACTAAAAATACAAAATTAGCTGGGTGTGGTGGCACGTGCCTGTAGTCCCAGCTACTCGGGAGGCTGAGGCAGGAGAATTGCTTGAACCCAGGAGGCGGAGGTTGCAGTGAGCAGAGATCGCGCCATTGTGCTCCAGCCTGGTGACAAAGTGAGACTCCATCTCAATAAAAAAAAATATAAAAAAAGAGAACGTTTCCATGTATTTCCAAGCTGGTGAGGTGAAGCACTAGTAATTAGGGTTGCATTTGGAGAGGCCCTCCCTTCCTGAGGACTGGCTATTACCTGGGCCTCCAGAGAGGTGATAATTGTTCACAGTGGGCTGTGATGGAAAGCAATGGGGTTTTAAAAATGAAAACGTGAAGCCAGCGTCCTGATTCTACCTTTGACTAGCTTTGTAACCTTAGACGACTTACTTATCGGAGCCACAGTTTATTATCATTAAAACGAAACTAATAGAATACCTCACAAGACATGGTGAGAATCAAGTGAGAAAAAAAAACTTAAAAATTAAAATACTTCGTAAATTGTATAATAAAACTGAAACCAACTGCCCTCGCCACTGCTCCTTCTACTTGGCCACATGTCTGACTGTGACTTGCAGATCTGTTTCATTCATATCCCTGTTATGCTGCGGGTTCCAGAAAGTATAAGAGAATGAAGCAACTGCCATATACTTGTATAATGCCAAAACCAAAGGAAACTTGACCATCTGCTCAAAACTATCTTTTCCTTCTGTAAAAATTTCATTAGATGGCAGTCAGATTGACTACTTCCCATAAGTATTATAAAAAGCTTGAGAATTTCCACTTAGATGAGGCAGCTAGAACTGTCAAGTTCGAAGAGACATAAAGTGGAATGGTAGCTGCCAGGGGCTAGAAAGAGTGGATAATGGAGTGTTTAGGGCACAGTATTTCAGTTTAGGATGATTTTTAAAAAAAGCTTCTGGAGGTAAATGGTGATGACGGTTTTGCAACAATATGAATGTACTGAATGTCAGTGAAATATACACTTAAAATTGGTTATAGTGGGCCAGACATGGTAGTCTATGCCTGTAATCCCAGTGCTTTGGGAGGCTGAGGTGGGAGGATAGCTTGAGCCCAGGAGTTGGTGACCAGCCTGGACAACACAGGGAGACGCTGTCTCTACAAAAAACAAAAAAATAAAAAATCAGCTGGGCATGGTGACACACACCTGTAGTCCCAGCTACTCAGGAGGCTGAGATGGGATGATCGCTTGAGCCCAGGAGTTCCAGGCTGCAATGCAGTGAGCTATGATCATGCCACTGTGCTCCAGCCTGGGCAACAAAGTGAGACCCCACTTAAAAAAAAAAAAAAGATTAAAATGGTAAATTTTATGATATGTGTATTTGATCACAATGAAAAAGGCTCAGAACCTGTCATTTTTCAGTGAGTATGGCTCATGCCTCAAGGTAACCATCTAACAATTAATTTATGATTATGAAAAAAATTATTAAAGTTTATTATGAAATAATTTTTAAAATTATTTCGATTTGATGAACCTTTGGTTTAGAAGCGTCATGAAAGGTATTGAGCCTAGAAGACTAGGAGAAATATAAAAAGACTCCCCGGAGAAACAGTGTTCCCTGAGATTCCCTGATTCCTGCCATGCCAGGGGAGTTCTTTGCTTGCTGTGCCCTGAGCCTAGATGTCTTTGTTTTTTTGGTGGTGGGGAACGGAGTTTCACTCTGTCGCCCAGGCTGCAATGCAGTGGTGTGATCTCGGCTCACTGCAATCTCCACCTCCCGGGTTCAAGCAATTCCCCTGCCTCAGCCTCCTGAGTAGCTGGGATTACAAGCATGTGCCACCACACCCAGCTCATTTTTGTATTTTTAGTGGAGACAGGGTTTCACCATGTTGGTCCGGCTGGTCTTGAACTCCTGACCTCAGTGATGCACCTGCCTCAGCCTCCCAAAGTGCTGGGATCACAGGCATGAATCACCACACCCAGCCCGAGAGGTCTTTAATATATGACCATTGTGGAGGATTCCCATCGGCGATGCTCCCATGGAACAAGGTACTGACTACGTGGGCCATGTTGCAGACAAAGACCCGGCAGAAAGGAAAGAGTAATTAACTGAACCCAAATGTGTTCTGATCCGGTCTCAATGAGAACACATTCCTCAATGAACATGAATGTCACATGAACATCACATTCACCGTCTACCCTCTCCAGTTGCTCCTTATCCCAAAGTTCTGTCCGAGAGTAACTCTACAGCGAGACCAATTCCAATTCCTTTTTCCTTTGGGAAAGCAGCGTGTATTTTTACCTCCAACAGCTGGATCTGATTTGGGTTCTGCCCAAGCTGAGAACATGACTGGCTAAGCCCTCAGTCTTCCAGGCCCTGTGATTCAGTGTGTAGATTTCTCCATGTAGACAGGAAGGTTAAAAAAGAAAAAAAAAGGTGTAAAGTTCTTGGGTGTTTTGTCAGATGTCTCTCAGGCAGGTCAATAAACCATGAAAACCAATATCCGATCCCACAAAGAAAACACAAACCTGCAGCTCATATTTCACGATATCAGTGCATCATCACATATTTCTCTTCTCTCTTGAGTTTTTATAAGCAGCCCTCGGAGGTGTCTTGTTGACGTAATACCTGTGTCATTATGCCAGGGTATGGGAATGAAAAAGCTGATAAAAAGATTTAAGAAGAAGCTGGGTTATCAACACTTAATTCAAAAAAATCCCCCTTTTGTGACAAACTAATATAAACTGTATTGGACGCTGATGCTTAACCCGTCCTAAGTTCTGGACTGAACTGAATAGAAATAGAGCAACTGAACTCCAAGGGAAGGGCTCAGGCTATGCTTCGTGCTGGTGCCAGCACAACCTCTATCCCTGCGGTTGCTGTAAGACTGTGCAAATCGTCTCAAGGGCACTCGACCATGGAGGAGAATAATCTACTTGACTGAGTACAGGAGAGTAACAATAGTCTTCATAGTCTATGCAAGTAAGAGTGCATGTATATTTTGCTGCTTCTTCCAACACTGACTCGCTTTTAGGGGTGATGTTTGAGCCCCGAGAATTCACTCGACTCATAAATTGAAAAGCCAAGATGGTAACATGCAGCACTTACAGGCTACTTGATAAGCACTGGCTAAGGCAGTGGGTGTCATGTCCTTGTATTTATAAATGACAAGCTGAGCAAATTAGCCATTAGTGGGAGCCCATGAAGAACGATTAAGAGACCAAAGGCAGGAACTGCCAGAACCACAAGGGCAGTTGGTTCTAGAAGCAGAACATGGGATTTCTTCACACGTTGGCTGTGGAGATGGTATCAGTTCTTAAGGGTCCTGTGCACTCCGGTTCATCATTCAACATGCATTTCACGTGTATGCCAAGCCTTGCAGATGCTGGATGCAGAGCTGCAAACAAGATACGCTTGGTGTCTGGTGAAGAGGGGGGATTTCTTGAGCGTTTCTGCCTTGAAGCCAGAAGACTGAAGGAAACTGATGCATTCATCAGAGCTCTCTAACAGTTTGCCAGGAAATGTGAAACCGATCGCAACTCAAGTTAATGGAGAGGTTTGCTGACAAGTCTGACCTTTAGTGAGCAATCAAGGCTCTTGTGTTTACTACAGAACATAAACCCACAGTCAATCACAAGACCAAAAAGGGGGAAAATCAAGATAGAGCTTTCCCAGGAAACATATCCTGCGCCATCTGCTTGTGACCCCTTTGTCATCTCTGTAACCTTAGCCCCATAAACAGAGGTCTTCCCGGCAGAAAGGTCTATCCACTACCAAGGTAGCAAGGCCTTTCCAGAATGAAAAGAACCGTTGTTTGTGAAGCCTAATGCACCTGTCAGTCAACTCTTTATGAAATCCTTAATGAAAATGGCTGGTAGCCTCAAGGGAAGCCACAGTACCACTTAAAAGCAGAAAACTTTCAGGAATGACAGCAATTAGTTTCACCGTCTTTGAGACCTTCTGAGAACAGAGGGTGAAGGAAATGCAAAGAGAAGCACTTGCTGCTTCAGGTACAATTGAACAACGGGAGTTCTTAATGTTTTGAAAGAGTTATTCAAGGCACTTCACGCCTAGACAAACAAGATCTCAGTGATATCTGAGGGTCACCGGACTCCTCTGCTTACTTAAATGCTAGCTGGCTTGGCAAGTGGTTTTGGGGTTCTGGTAACTACCTAGCAAGACTGGGAGACAGTTATAACCAAATTATATATGTGGATTGAGACTTGGAAAGTTCCAGCATCTTTGCTCACCCCACTTAGAAGCCCCAGGTTCCACAGGCATGGATGGTATTTGTAGCCAGAGAGGGTGTGTGGCTGGTGGCAGGGAGGCCATAGTTGGCCTAAGAGTGTTTCTTCCTCGGTAAAAAGAAGCAGATAACAGATTGAGGAAAGCAAATGGGTGTCAACTCCTGCTCTCCTGAGGTAGTCAGTGAAGACAGGGAAAACAGTAAGTGTGATACAGTTCCAGGAAATGCTACATTTAAAAATTCTATCTTCTAGCTGGGCACCCCGGTGGCTCACACCTCTAATCCCAGCACTTTGGGAGGTCAAGGCAAGAGGATTACTTGAGGTCAGGAGTTCAAGAACAGCCTGACCAACATGGTGAAACCCTGTCTCTACAAAGAATACAAAAATTAGCCAGGTGTGGTGGCACACGCCTGTAGTCCCAGCTACTTGGGAGGCTGAAAGAGGAGAATCGCTTGAACCCAGGAGGCGGAAGTTGCAGTGAGCTGAAATCGTGCCGGTGCACTCCAGCCTGGGAGACAGAGCAAGACATCATCTCAAAAAAAAAAAAAAGAATCTCTGCTTTTAATTATTTTGAGTACAGACCTAGAAGTGGAATTGCTCAGTCATTTGGTAATTCTATGTTGAACTTTTTGAGTAACCACCAAACTGTTTTCCACAGTTTTACCTCCCTACCAGTAATGCAGGAGGGTTCTGATTTCTCCACATCTCCACCAACACTTGTTTTACATTTAAAAATACTTTCAGGGAAAGGGTCTTGCTCTGTCACCCAGGCTACAGTGCAGTGGTGTGAAATAGCTCACTGCAGCCTCAAACTCCTGGGCTCAAGCGATCCTCCCACTTCTGCATCTGGAATAGCCGGGACTACAGGCACACAGCACTATGCCTGGCTAATTTAAAAAATTGTAGAGATGGGTCTTGCTATGTTGCCCAGGCTAGTCTCAACTGATCCTCCTGCCTCGCCTCCCAAAGTATTGGGATTACAGGTATGAGCCACCATGGCTGGCCCATCATTTTCCTTTTTTTTTTTTTGATAACAGCCATCCTAATAGGTGTGACATGATTACAGGATGTTTTAAAGTCAACTCTAGGTTCTCTCTTGGACCACTTATTCTTGCAAAGTCCATTTTAGGTGGTGCTTGGGTATTTCACATCCTTCTTCCAAATAAGTACTGAGACAGCCCGGGTAGGGATTTCAACCCCATTATTTAATTAAACCAGAAGAGTCAATCAGTAGGGTCCCGATTAAACACTGATAAGCTAAGATGGTTAATTTTTAGGGGACTGGAAGGCATCCCCTTGAAATATTCTGGTTGCAAACATAAGATAAGTTTAATTCAGTAAGTCTCTTTAACGTCAAAAAGGTCCAAACACCTTTACAAACAGTTAAATCACTCTTTGTAAGGGCACCACAAAGAGGTAGCTATGAATTATTACCTTAGGGAACCCAGGAGTAGTGGTAGGCATGACCTGAAAAAGCACTTCTATTTCTGTTATAGAAGCTGCTTTCAGCATCATTTTGATGGCCTGTCCAGGAATGTAGTAAATTACAGAATCGCAACATAGAAGGCAACCGAGTCCCACAGAGCTTACTTACAAATTGCATGTACATAATTTACATCCAACAATTTGGGGTGAAAAAGCTATTCTTGATCATTTGCATTTTTCATGTTTTGCTTGCAGATCAAGTCACTTTTTATTCTATTTTAGGTGACAGCTACTGTTGAAAAAGTAATCTTAAAGATGACTTTAAGCTCTATAGTTGAACATATAGGTGTTTCCCATACTTTTTAAAAAATATATGCAATTCGGTGGCTTTTAGTATATTCACAAGGTTGTGAAATCATCACTGCTATCCAATTCCACATTTTCATCATCTCCAAAAGAAACTCCATACCGGCTAACAGTCATCCCCCATTCTCTTCTCCTCCCAGCCCCAGCAACCACTAAGTTACCTTCTGTTTCTATGGATGTGGCCATTCTGAACATTCATATTAATGGAATCATAAAATACATAGCCTTTTGTCACTGACTCCTTTCATTTAACATGTTTTTAAGATTCACTCATGTTTAGCATGAATCAGTACTTCCTTTTCATTACTAAACAATATTCCATTTTATGGATATACCACATTTTGTTTATCCATTCATCAGTTGATGGAAATTTGGGTGGTTTCCACCTTGTGGCTATTATGAATAATGCTGTTATGAGCATCTATGTGTGAGTCTTTTGAGGACGTATGTTTTCATTTGTCTTGGATGTGGAATTACTGGGTCCCATGGTAACAATATGTTTAACCTTTTGAGGAATTGTCAGACTTTCCTCCATAGCAGCTGCAGCATCTCATACTTTCTTTTGATAGTTTTAAGTTATGTACAGCAATAAGAGAGCCAAATAAGTGACTTCAAGAGTAAGCTAAAGGACAGGTGTGGTTGTCCAAGTCACTGTTTTATGAACTTGGGCACATCATCCATTGAACAACGATCACAGGCGGCTCTCCAGCCACGTGGCATCTTGTCATTATTCTTTGAGGACAACAAAGAGCTGAGCTTCGCATTACATACAACTAGCGTGAGAAGCTAAGACCTCATGTCCAAATGTGCTAATTACACAGCATTGATGGAAAGGGTGCAAGGGGTTAGGAACAGAGCAGCATGGGGTACTGTTGTTAGGGGGGTGTGCCACATGGAAAATTAGGCTTGATCTGTGCATGAATAGAAACTAGCATGGCTGGGCGTGGTGACTCATGCCTGTAATGTCAGCACTTTGGGAGGCTGAGGCAGATGGATCACCCGAGGTCAGGAGTTCGAGACCAGCCTGGCCAACATGGCGAAAAGCCCATCTCTACTAAAAATACAAAAACTAGCCAGGCGTGGTGGTGGGCGCCTGTAAACCCAGCTACTTGGGAGGCTGAGGTGGGAGAATCGCTTGAACCTGGGAGGCGGTTGCAGTGAAAATGGGGCCACTGCACTCCAGCCTGGGTGACTAAGCTAGATTCCATCTCAAAAAAGAAACTAGCATGGCAAGAAGGAACGGGGAGGTCACTGCCCGCAAGCAAGCTCTGAAAATCTACTTGCTCACAGCAAAACTTCACTACCTCACCAGGACCCCTGCAGATGTATGACAGAAGTAATCTTAAAAGCTGCCACCCAGAGCCCTGGCTTCTATAGGTTCAGCACAGTTCTAAACTATTTATACTATTTAAATCCTCAGCAACGCAATGAGGAAGGTAGTGTTTTTAATCCCTATTTGACAAATGAAGAAACGGATGCACAGAAGTTAAGTCACTTGCCCAATGTCACCCAGGTAGTAAGTAGTAGAGCTGGGACTTGAACCCAGCCCGTCTAGCTCCAGCATGTACTCAGGCATTAATCTCCTCGGCCACTTGCTTGACATGCAGATAAAAAAGGCTAGGTGATGAAAACGTCACAGTAAGTAAAGTGACTGCTCACTCCTGCATGCTGCTGACAGTTTCAGGTTGATGGTAAGAAGAGTTCTTTTTTACCAAAGAGATGAGAGACAGCAGAGCCAAGGAGAGCAAAAAGAGGAGAGGTCACAGGGGAAGTAATCCGGGGGACGAAATCAGAAGCCAAGAGCCTGAGATCCTCGGTCCTGCTCCTAGAAGGTCTTCCTCCTACATAAATTCCTGCACACAACCATGAAAGGAAGCACAGCCGCCCATCAAAGTCCTTGAGACTTGAAAGTAAAAATTACAATTAATTAGTCCACCTAATTTGGACTCACAAAATGCGTGGGTGGGAGAGATTCCTGCAGCTGACAGCTGATGTGACAGTTATTTCATGAAAAGGAAAGCAGAACGTCCCTGCCTTTGGATTTGAATGTTTCCAAATGTGATTCCAAGCCCTCGCCTGAAACAATACTCAGGACAAGTGCTGAATATAGATATTCTGTGGGAGAAAAATCCCTTCCGCTTGCCCAGTCAACCTCAAGTGTAGGAAAATAAGCTGAAATATCCACTTCTTTTCACCCTTCTTCAGAGCTTGTCCAATAAAGGCTCCACGCCCAGCCCACACTCTCTTACCAGTTGGAAATTAGATTTCTAATGGCATTTGGGGAGGCAAGAATCGCATATTCAAAGTGTTCATTAAGCCATTCCAGTTATCTGAATCTAAGTGTTTTGTGATCCACTAAAGTGATGTATACTACTCCTTTTGCTCACTCTACCAGGAGAAATGTACAATCTAAGTTCCTGTCTATATCCTAATGATATACATTAAGGACTGTCCATTAAGGGAGACCACAAACTCCTCTGTGGGAAGAGAATGAGGGAGAGGCTCTAGAAATGAATCAGCACGTCTTCTTCCCTGCTCTCCTTCTCTTGGGCACGCCTTCCTCCCCATTCCCAGAGGAAGACGTTTCCAGAACTGCTGACAACCCCTAGAGGAAGAAGGCCTTTCTTCCCTTTCTCCTCTTGGGCAGATGGTATTTGCATACTGACATATTGTAAATCTAGTCACCCAGGTAACAGGGCTCCAGTTAGCAACAGCGGAATGAAGGTCAGCCTGGTTCCTTCTAAAATTAGAAATCAGACAAATCTGATTTTTAACCATTCAAGGTAGGATGCCCGGTTAGATGGCAAATTCAATTATTAAAATGAATTTTCAGTTGGGAGACCGAGCACTAGTTAATAAAGGCAAAGTGGTGCATTTCAACACAATCGTATCATAGGTTTTCATGTGTTGAAGTTTTAGCTCCATGATTTTATTTCTGTAAATAATCCTAACTTTGACTCCAGTGTCTGTTGGCAGAGTCATCTTTGACTGGGGCATCTTCCTTGACTTTTTTTTTTTCCTTTTTTAATTGAGACAGAGTCTTGCCCTCTCACACAGGCTGGAGTGCAGTGGCACAATCTCAGCTCACCGCAACCTCCACCTCCCAGGTTCAAGTGATTCTCGTGCCTCAGCCACCAGAGTAGCTGGGACTATAGGCACATGCCACCATGCCGGGCTAATTTTTGTATTTTTTAGTAGAGATGGGGTTTTACCATGTGGCCAGGCTGGTCTTAAACTCCGGATCTCAGGTGATATGCCTGCCTTAGTCTCCCAAAGTGCTGGGATTACAGATATAAGCTACGGCACCTGGCTTCCCTTGACTTTCACAGTTGATCAGTTATCAACAACTGTGAATTTGGCCAGGCACGATGGCTCACGCCTGTAACAGCACTTTGGGAGGCCGAGGCAGGTGGATCACCTGAGGTCAGGAGTTCAAGACTAGCCTGGCCAACATGGTAAAACCCCATCTCTACTAAAAAATACAAAAATTAGCTGGGTGGGTGGTGGGCGCCAGTAATCCCAGCTACCCGGGAGGTTGAGGCAGGAAGAACTGCTTGAACCCAGGAGGTAGAGGTTGCAGTGAGCCGAGATTGAGCCACTGCACTCCAGCCTGGAAGACAAAGCGAGACTCTGTCTCAAGACAAAGCAAAAACAAAAAACCTGTGAATTCTACACCAAATATTCCAAGTATTTAAGGTCTTCCACAGTTGGTGTCCCCTCTTCCCCACATAATCTCTCCCTCACAGTCAACTGCCCGGCAGTGAACAAGTTCCGTATCTTCTACCCTCTTCTATCTGACCTACACAGATCCCCCCACTACCTGGGATTTTTTTTTTTTTTTCTCTTCTTTGCTTTCCCTGATCATGGAGGCGGGGGGTCTTGGGTAGGCTTCGAGGAGCACAGGAATTGTGCACAATCCCCTTCGACCATCCATTTCTCAAAAGGCCCATGTTCCAAAGAGGTCAAGAGCCACTATCTAATTACAAATGGTATCTACACCAGCATTTCCCGTAACGATTTTAAAGAATGATGGAGCCATAGGATGCTAAGCAGTGGGAGGAAAAGAGCTTCACAGTCAAACGAATGTGGGTGACATTAGGTCAAATAGAATTCAACAAGTTTTTCCTGAAAGCCTTCTCGGTCTTTGCTGTACTGATACGCACGTGACCACTCACTGATTTCACGGGAAAGCCCCCTTCCAGCAGTCTCTTCTTCCTGTGCCCTTAGTGACTCCTAGAACGCATTAAGGGCAAGGTGAGCTTTACTCCCACTTGGCAACTACCAAGTCATGAACTGCTTTGTGATAATTCTTCTGTGACTGTTTTTAGCTATTTATTTTTTACTATATATATAGTATATATGTGTATATATAGTATATATGTATATATAGTATATACAGTATACATACACACAGAGTAAAAATAGAGTATATGTATATATACATATATGTATATACATATATACACACACACATACATATATATGTAGGTATAGATATAGATAAAGAGTATTCCTACGTCGCCCAGGCTGGAGTGCAGTGGCGGGATCTCAGCTCACTTTTGCCTCCTGGGTTCAAGCTATTCTCCTGCCTCAGCCTCCCAAATCGCTGGGATTACAGTAGCCCACAACCATGCCTGGCTAATTTTTGTATTTTTAGTAGAGACAGGGTTTCGCCATGTTGACCAGGCTGGTCTCTAATTCCTGACCTCAGGTAATCCACCTGCCTCAGCTTCCCTAAGTGCTGGGATTATAGGTATGAGCCACTATGCCTGGCCTTACTATATATTTTTAATAATTATTAGAAGTGATTTCTATATGATTGTGTGCATCCCATTATGTTGTGCTTATTTTATATCTGTCTCCCCTACTAGATTGGAAGCCACTTGAGTGTGGGGTACACAACTTGACTTTATCTTTTCAGATACTGCCAAGCTGGCTGGAGCTTAGATAACTCCAGATATATGAATAAGTGATCGAGCTTATCTCCCCAACTAAGATATGAACTACATTTTAAATACTTTTTGTATTCTCATAGCACCTAGAACGCAGCTTTTCTTATGGTAAAAAAGTCAATAAAATTCTTAAAAATCAAATGCATTGGGCCGGGCGCAGTGGCTCACGCCTGTAATCCCAGCACTTTGGGAGGCCTCGGGTGGATCACGAGGTCAGGAGATCGAGACCATCCTGACTAACGCGGTGAAACCCCGTCTCTACTAAAAATACAAAAAACTTAGCTGCGGGCATGGTGGCGGGCGCCTGTAGTCCCAGCTACTCGGGAGGCTGAGGCAGGAGAATGGCATGAACCCAAGAGGCGGAGCTTGCAGTGAGCGGACATCACGCCACTGCACTCCAGCCTGGGCAACAGAGCAAGACTCTGTCTCAAAAAAAAAAAAAAAAAAATTAAACACATCGGAAAATATTTGTTGAACACCAAAGATGTGAGGATGGATAATATAGTACTTGTGATCAAGGAGCTTAGATTCTAGTAAAAGAAATTGATATATAAACAAAAAATGATAATAAAACATAAATACTCTAAAAGCAAGTTCAGGGTGCCTGAGAACAGAGAATAGAGCCTAACAGTTCTGATCTTCCAAGTCCAGCTTTATTTTTTTGAGACAGAGTCTCACTCTGCCACCCAGGCTAGAGTGCAGTGGCATGATCTCGGCTCACTGCAACCTCCGCCTCCCAGGTTTCAAGCGATTCTCCTCCCTCAGCCTCCTGAGTAGCTGGGATTACAGGTGCCCATCACCATGCCTGGCTAATTTTTTTGTATGTTAGTAGAGATGGGGTTTCACCCTGCTGGTCAGGTTGGTCTTGAACTCCTGACCTCAAATGATCTGTCCGCTTCGGCCTCCCAAAGTACTGGGATTATAGGTGTGAGCCACTGCACCTGACCCCCAAGTCTGGTTTTCATATGAGAAAACTGGGACCTAAAGAGGTGAAGTAAATTGTCCAAGGTCAGACTAGTGGAGTAGCTGGGAGTCCACGTGGGTCTTTCTCCCCCAAAGTTCTGAGCTGGACATCACTCTCTAGCCTTGGGGCAGGGAGGGGCAGGTCTGAAGGGAAGGAATCGATTTTCCATCCTGGCAGGCAGAGAACAGCAATGCGAAATTCAAGTGCATCATCAGCAGAAGCCTAGGCAGAAATTTAGAGAAGAAATACAAATGGCCAATTAACATATGAAAACGTTCAGACTCAAGTAATCAGTATCACCCTAGAGTTTTGCATTGGGAGGCCCTGCAAAACAAATTTTTAAAATGTAAACTAAAACATTTCCCATCTATCAGAGTATTAAAAACTTAAAAAGCTAGCCAGGCTGGGTGCAATGGCTCATGCCTGTAATCCCAGCACTTTGGGAGGCTGAGGTGGGTGGATCACTTGAGGTCAGGAGTTCGAGACCAGCCTGGACAACATGCTGAAACCCCGTTCCTACTAAAAATACAAAAATTAGCCGGGCGTGGTGATGAGTGCCTGTAATCCCAGCTACTCATGAGGCTGAGGCACGAAAGTCACTTGACCCTGGGAGGCGGAGGTTGCAGTGAGCTGAGATGGCACCACTGCACTCCAGCCTTAGTGATAGAGCAAGACTCCGTCTCAAAAAGAAAAAAAACAAGCAAGCTAGCCAGTATTGACAAGGTGAAGGGAACCAACCTGGGTCCACAATGTGGTAGAAGAGCAAAATGGGTAAGTCCTTTAGGAAGATGATTTGGCAACATCTATTAAAATTAAAGATGTTCTCACAATTCGACCTAGCTACTCTACCTAGGAATTTATCCTAGAGAAACCCTTTTGCAATTGTGCAAAGATATATATGCTTAAGATTATTCATGTCTACATTATATGCAATAACAAAGCTGGAAAAACTCCAATTGTCCATCAATAGGACCCGTTAGATAAATCATGGTACATCCAAATAATGAAATACAATACAGCTATTAAATCATGAAATAGAGCTCTCCTTGCCAAGATGGAAAGACGCCCCAGATGCATAATTACATGGGGGAAAAAAGTAAGCTGCAAAACAGTAGGCATAGCAGGAGTTCTGCTAAAATGCAAACAAGTGTACTCATATGAATAGAAAAAGAAAGATCTAAAAAATATATGTTGTCCATTGTTAATGGCAATTACCTAAGAGATAATTGTGGGAAAGCTACTTCTATGAGGTTTGAAGTTTTCATAAGGAACATGCACTTTTTAAGCAGAAGAAATAATAAGCTGGCATGGAAAAGGGGACCTAATGCTGAAATTTCAAGGCAGGATTCCAATCCCTGAGTAGCGGGGAAGATAGAATGAGGATAGGACCCAGAAGCCTTTACCCACAAGGGCGGCAGCACAGGTTGCTAACTGCACAAGGCCGCCCTCTTGAGTAGTGCAGGGCTTGAGGTATTAGAGAGGCTTTTGAAGAAGGAACTCAGAAAGGCAACCGAAACAAAAGCCAGCCCAGGGGTCTAAAGAGGGGCAGGAATGCTGTTAGGAATGGGGGTCTTGGAGAGAAGGAAAGGGGTCCACACATCAACTCTGGATGCAGGGATCAGTGACAAGGCAGGTTCGGGGTGTCCTGAAAGTGGGCCACACGGTGGCCAAAGAAGCCCAAGGGGGTTCTGACTCTCAGATCCGCAGACAGGGTGAAAGCCATCGAAGCCACTGTGTGGGCTGCGTCTCTTAAGCACCTCCTGCCTTAGACCTAGATTAGTCTAGGACCTGGGGCAGAGGAAGGCAGGACAAATGTGTTGTCCAAGGCTGTCTATTTCACTTTCCCTTTACTCACCCAATTCCCTGTGCTCAGCTTCAAGTGTTTCAGCACTTAGAGATCTGAGATACTGACTGGAAGCCTCCCAATAGGAGGAACCTCCTATCTTTCCAAAATAAATTTCTAAACCTCTGCATAAAGGCAGCAGATTGTGTACTTAAGACTCATTGAAGTCAATTGGTCTCCAATTTGAGCGGGCTGTGTTCTAGACGTTTCTTTTCAGGCTCAAGTGTTTCAGAGCTCCAAATACATTCATAGAAATGACGTCATTAGGCTTGCTCAGAGAAGACGAATTGACCCAAAATTCCCCCAAATAAAAACTCAGTCACCATTTCTAATAATATTTCTCTGAGTTAATACATTCAGGAAGTTGATTCTTCCTCCTCACCCCTAAGTATGTGGGAATGTTCCCCAAAGTGTGTTTTTCTAACACAGAAAGGATGTGATATACGTTATACTTTAAAGCCTTTTTTTCTTTCAATCAGAGGGAACCACAGTCAAATAAGTCTGAGGAAAAACTGAGTCAAACCCAGTTGAACAGGTTTTATTTATTTATTTATTTTTAATTTAATTTTATTTAGAGATGGAGCCTTGCTCTGTTGCCCAGGTTGGAGTGCAGTGGCACAATCTTGGCTCACTGCAACCTCCACCTCCTGGGTTCAAGCGATTCTTCTGCCTCAGCCTCCCGAGCTGGCACACATCCCGTGGTGGCACACACCCCATGGTGGCACACACCACCATGTCCAGCTATTTATTTTATTTTTAGTAGACACGGGGTTTCACCATATTGGCCAGGCTGGTCTTGAACTCCTGACCTCGTGATCTGCCCGCCTCAGCCTCCCAAAGTACTGGGATTACAGGCGTGAACTACCACACCGGCATATTTATTTTATTTTATTTTATTATTTATTTTATTGTATTATTTTATTTTATTTTAAAACTAGGAGTGCAGTGGCCGGTTCTCAGCTCACTGCAAGCTCCACCTCCCGGGTTCACGCCATTCTCCTGCCTCAGCCTCCGAGTAGCTGGGACTACAGGCGCCCGCCCCCTCGCCCGGCTAGTTTTTTGTATTTTTTAGTAGAGATGGGGTTTCACCGTGTTAGCCAGGATGGTCTCGATCTCCTGACCTCGTGATCCACCCGTCTCGGCCTCCCAAAGTGCTGGGATTATAGGCTTGAGTCACCGCACCCGGCCTGTTCTCTACTTTCTTAATAAACTTGCTTTCACTTTGTGGACTCGCCCTGAATTCTTTCTTGGCTGAGGTCCAAGAAACCTCTCTTGGGGTCTGGATCAGGGCCCCTTTCTGGTAACAGCTTTACAAATTTCATGAGGACATTCCATTTTCTGGCTGCATAACTGGTAGGATGGGAGAACAGAGATTATGCTTGGGAATTAGATGTAGAAGGAAGAGGAGCAGACTTTGGAAAAAATAACTTCCTGTGAGGTTGAGGATTCCGGGGACAACTAGATGGCCTGGACGTGTTTAAACATATCCTGGTTTGGAGCCCAGGAAAGAGACGCAGGTTGCAGCTCAGGGTTGGAAGACCACAGCATTCGGATGGTCAGTGAAGCTACGGAGTGATGGGCACTCAACAGTACCCAGGAGTACCAACAATGAAGGGGTAGGGGAAGGAAGAAAAACCCAGGAAGGTCACTGAGAAGGACCAGTCAGAGAAAGAAGAAACCAGGAGCACACCTCCTAAATGCTCTTCTGCCCCTGGTCTCCCAGCCTTCAATAACACAGTTCTACTCTTTTTTTTTTTTTTGAGACCAAGTCTCACTCTGTCACCCAGGCTGGAGTGCAGTGGTGCAATCTCAGCTCACTGAAACCTCCATCTCCCAGTTCAAGTGATTCTCTTGCCTCAGTCCCCCAAGTAGCTGGGATTATAGGTGCGTGCCACCACACCCGGCTAATTTTTGTATTTTTAGTAGAGACAGGGTTTCACCATGTTGACGAGGCTGGTCTTGAACGCCTGACCTCAAGGGATCCACCCACCTCTACCGCCCAAAGTGCTAGGATTACAGGCATGAGCCACCACGCCCAGCCAGACAGATCTAAATCTCACTGCAAATCTAAAACGTTTAATGATTTTCTCCAATGTACACAGCAACATATGAACTCCTCTCCAAAGTTTTCGCAGCTCTCAGACTCGGCCTTGACGCATACCCACCCTAGTCTCAGCATCATCCACCCTGGTTACTGACTGCATGCCTGCTCTGTTCTGCACACGTTCTCAGCGTGGCTCCTCTGCTCAGTGACTCAGTCATTCTTTCTATGTATTCATCTATGAATATTTTACTGTCCCGTCAAGGCCCTGCTTCTATCCTACCTTTTCCAAGAGGTCACAGTGACTCGCTGAAGTGGGATGACGGTGTCTATTCCTGGCAATCCTAAAGAGTAGGTCGATGTCATTACAAGAAACCACCGCCACTACCACACTATCAACCGATTATAACATCGATTTGTTTTCATTCTAGAATAATTAGAATAAGGAAACCTTTTTTAAAAGACTAATCCAGAAATAAACAATGTTAACATTTGGGTACAGATTATTCCTAGTTTTGAATTCTGGTTTCGAATTTATTTTTAGATACGATGAAAATTATACTGAATATATTACTTTGAAATGTGCTTTTTCTAACTGAATATATTATCAGCATTTCCTATATCTTTAAATATTCTTCAAAAATTATCAATGGTTGCATAAAATCTCTCCTAGTATAGGTGTAATTTAATTGATTTCCAATTATTGAATGAGAATTTAAGAAATTTTCTTGTTTACCCACAGTACATTGCATATAGTAAGTATTCAAAAGATGTTTTAATTGAGGTTTTATTATAATAAAATAAAAATAGGCAAATCCTGTCCTGAATTTACATGATCATTCAGACAGCAAATACATTGTTTAAATAGGAAAAAAATTGCTTTCAGCTTGTGTAATATAAATTTGTAAATTTTTGTCAATTAAAAGTCAATTACACCTGAAAAAACTACTGCTTTCCCCACCCCATCAGGGTCATTCCTTCTTCCAAAGACCGAAATTCATGATTAGGGCAATGATTTGAAAAACAAAGAAAAACTAAACTAAACTAAAAACAGTATCTTAAATCTACAGAGAGATTGTATATCCAGGAACATCAGTATCATCTAATTTCAAAATGTGTGTAAAATCTTACTTCACCTTTTCTTCATTTCCTTTTCTTCAGCAGTTTCTCTTCACATTAAAATATATTGAAATTTTTTCAGTAGGTAAAAGCCAGTTACAAATATGATTTATATGCCTGCCCATAGTGACTTTTCAGCAGCCCTAGGTGATATCTCGCCACTCCAAGCATGATGATTTGAGGGAGGAGGGAGAGAAAAGGGAAAGGGACTGAGTGGGACTAAGGCTTGCCCAGTGCCCAGGAGGGCAGGAAAGGGTGACGTGACAATGGAGGGTCAACAACTGGACAAAGGGCACGTCTAACAAGGCTTGATAGCAGGCTCCAGTGCAATCCAGGTAAAGAGGAGGAGGCCAGGTTTGCTCCCCAAAATACGAAGAAACACCATCAAAAGAACTGTGAGGGAAAAGAGAGTTACTCCAAAATTTTACATATGGCCAAGCTGTCATTTGTGTGCAAGCGTAACATGTGCAAAGGCTAGGAAACACTCCTTACAGATGTTCTCAAAAACGACTTGGGCCGGGCACGGTGGCTCACACCTGTAATTCCCACATTTTGGGAAGCCGAGGTGGGCGGATCACAAGGTCAGGAGATCAAGACCAGCCTGGCTAACACGGTGACACCCTGTGTCTACTTAAAAAAACACAAAAAGTTAGCTGGGCGTGGTGGCACGTACCTGTAGTCCCAGCTACTTGGGGAGCTGAGGCAGGAGAATTGCCTAAACTTGGGAGGCAGAGGCTGCAGTGAGCCGAGATCGTGCCATTGCACCCCAGCCTGGGTGGCAGACCAAGACTCCGTCTCAAAAACAAAACAAAACAAAACGAAACTTGAAGATCTACGCTAAATGGCTAAGAGGTGCATCAAAATTAATAGCTCAACATAGGGCAAATCCAGTTATAAAAGATCTAGTACTGTGCATTAAACCAGCAAAATAGTTATATCTAAATAATCATTATAAATATGATATATTTACTAAAAATAAAAATGTTAAATATATCATGTGAAAAAAGGTTCATAGGCAGGGCACGTTTCCTCATGCCTGTAATCCCAGCACTTTGGGAGGCCCAGGCGGATGGAACACGAGGTCAGGAGTTCAAAACCAGCCTGGCCAGCATGTTGAAACCCCATCTCTACTAAAAATACAAAAAAAAATAGCTGAGCATGGTGGTGCGCACCTGTAATCCCAGCTACTCGGGAGGCTGAGGCATGAGAATTGCTTGAACTTGGGAGGCAGAGGTAGAAGTGAGCCAAAATCGTGCCACTGCACTCCAGCCTGGGTGACAGAGTAAGACTCCATCTCAAAAAAAAAAAAAGACGATTAATAACATTCTGAGATTCACATGTAATTGTAGATGGAGATAAGTAGGCATGTATAAACATAAAAGAGGAAGGTAAAGGAGTCAAAAGTATTGCCCCAAATACAGATTAGCTTGACCTTAGTAATCAGAAAATGCAAAAGAATGCGTTTGCAATACCTAAAAGTAACTATAAGAATAATGAACAAAATGTGAATGTTTCAAATCACTAGAGAAGATGTAGTACATATACCAAACAGCAGAAGTTAAAGGAAAAGTGAAATATAAAAAATTAAAGAATAGCCGGGTGCGGCGTCTCACGCCTGTAATCCCAGGACTTTGGGAGGCTGAGGTGGGCGGATCACGAGGTCAGGAGATCGAGACCATCCTGGGTAACATGGTAAAACCCCATCTCTACTAAAAATACAAAAATTAGCTGGGCGTGGTGGCGGGTGCCTGTAGCCCCAACTACTTAGGAGGCTGAAGCAGGAGAATGGCTTGAACCCAGGAGGTGGAGCTTGCAGTGAGCCGAGATCAAAGCCACTGCACTCCAGCCTGGGTGACAGAACGAGACTCCATCTCTAAAATGAATAAATAATATAAAAAATTAAATGACTGACATAAGATATTATTAGTTATAATAATAAATATAAAAAGTTACACTTCCATATTATAAGGGAATAACTTACATATTGAGTTGAAAAAAAATAAAGCCCAGTGACATTTTGCTTACAAGAGCCAGAACCAAAAAAAAAAAAAGGACAGAAATGGTCATAATAAAAGGATAATCAAAGATTTAGCAGAGAAGACCAAACGAAAAGAATTGATGTTAATTGACGACACTGGAGGCTATATTTTCTTCTCAAGTGATCATGGAACACTTATATAAAGAGACTACAATCAAAATCTAAAAAATTCCAAGAAGAATGTATACAAGGCTCACTGTCACCCCTTATCTGCTACACCCCACCAAAAACAACAATAACAAAAACCTAAAAGGATTAGAAGTCTAAATCAAAACGCCAATACTTGAGAATTTAAAAGAACTTTCCTATTTAAGCTTTTGGTCATAGTGGAAACCAAAACTACAGTCACAAACAAAAATAGAAAAGAAAAACAGTAAGAACACTCCACATTAAATCTTAGGTGATATAGGCAAAGTGGAATCAGAGGCAAAACAAATTCAGTAGATGGGAACCTGACTATTACATAACTCTTAGGATTAAGGCAACCCTAAATTCAAACTCAGATGCTATTTAAATATATATATACATATCAATATGTACACTTCAGAGAGAAAGAGAAAGGTCTCCCAAATATTCAGAGTAGTTATTTCTGAGTTATGATTTCCATTTCCTTCTGAATTTCCTAAACAGTCTCCATGAGTATATACTACTTTTATAATAAGATTAAACAAAAGTACAACAAAACATAATTTACAATCGTAAGAGGTTAGGAAACAAAACATTATCTTGCCAAAATGATCGAGGCAATTAAATTTTTCTCCATCTCCCTTTCCTCTAAAAAATCAGATATATAAACATCTGTGCCCCATTAGGATACTGGGTAATCGCTTTGTGATTTTCCTCCCATGCAAGCTAATAATTTGTATGGTTTTTCCCCTATTAATCTGCCTTTTGTGAGTTGATTTTTTGGCAAACCTTCAAGAGACAAAGGGGAAGTTTTTTCCCTTGTCCCCTACAGAGAAAATACCAGGGCTGCAGAGAAGTTACTCAGAGTGTGACATGGTACCTGGGCAACAAGGAGCCCTCCCTCCAAGATGGAACCAGGCCACTGGATTCTGTTGCCAACTGTGTGACCCAGAGTGAGTCACCTGATCTTTGCTAAGCTTTAATCATCTCATTTATGAAACAAAGTGGTCAATAAGTGATAGAAATTTTTCTAGTTCCTACCACCTTTTACCCAGTCCTACAATGGGAAATTCAGGAGCCGTCATCCTTGGAGCACCGCCCCCCCCCCAACCCCAGTACATCCTGTAGATTTACTTCTCAATAAATCTATTTCTTTTATTTTGAGTTTTTGGTAACTTTATTTTCTAAAACTCCACACAACAAATATGTTTTCTTTGACATCTCCACTTCCTTTAAAAAGAAATAGAGGCTGGGGGAGGTGGCTCACCCCTGTAATCCCAGCACTTTGGGAGGTCAAGGTGGGCGGATCACCTGAGGTCAAGAGTTCGAGACCAGCCTGGCCAACATAGTGAAACCCCATCTCTACTAAAAATACAAAAATTAGCTGGGCATGGTATTGGGCACCTGTAATCCCAGCTACTCAGGAGGCTGAGGCAGGAGAATCGCTTGAACCCAGGAGGCAGAGGTTGCAGAGGAGCCAAGATCGCACCACTATACTCCAGCCTAGGCGACAGAGCGAGACTCCATCTCAAAAATCAAATCAAATCAAATCAAATCATCTTATCTCACACAAACTTCTTCAAGTACCCAAAACTAGACCAGTTCTCCCTGTCAGATCCTCTCAATAACATCTTATACTTCCTTCATGGGAAAGGATCAAGGTAAGGCCAGGAATGACAAACCCTTCTACCCCACGGCAGACGTCACTTGCTGACAACAGCCCCAGTGCCACCCGCAATCCTCTTCCATTCAGTGCTCCAAGAGGCCACTATAGATTGACCAAGGCAATGGTTTTGTTACTTGGGCCAACCTGTTCCTTAAATCTTCAATATCCTAAATTTTCCAGTCTCCTTAAGTAGCTTGCCTTGTTACTCTCCAAAACCACTCGCATACGTCTAAACCAAATCTGCGTTACAATTTAAATCCATTTCCTGGAAATGACTGTGCTTTGCTGAATATCTAGAGAGCTGAGAACAGCCTAGTGGCCTAAAAAAAAAAAGTACAAGTATATCTTAAAATACTGATTATGATTTTATGAAAGCAGGGAAGAGCACTAAGGAATAATTCATAAGCTTATGGTTCAACTATGGTAATAGGATTGTTTACTTCATCACACAAACTTTCATCTTATTACTTTGCTGTTTGTCCACACGATGTTTTCAGGGTGCGGAACACCACGGCACATCTAATGTGCTTCAACTACAACATGAATGGTTAATGCCTCCCAAACAAATTTATGATGTACCAAAAGTTGTCTTAAGACTTTCTGCACAATAACTCGTTTAATCCTCATTAATTTAATATTTATTAATAGATCAGTATAATTATGATCATCTCCCTTGTACAGATGAGGAAACTGAGGCATTGACAAAGCAGAAGACCAAAATGACCAGAATTTCAGACATGCTAGAATTCAGAAAGCTTACTTTCCCCCTAATTTTTTTTTTTTTTTTTTTTGAGACAGAGTTTTGCTCTTGTTGCCCAGGCTGGAGTGCAATGGCACAGTCTTGGTTCACTGCAACCTCCACCTCCCACGTTCAAGCAATTCTCCTGCTTCAGCCTCCTGAGTAGCTGGGATTACAGGCTCCCACCACCACGCCCCAGCTCAATTTTGTATTTTTGGGGTTTCACCATGTTGGCCAGGCTGGTCTTGAACTCCTGACCTCAGGCAATCTGCCCTCCTTGGCCTCCCGAAGTGCTGGGATTATAGGTGTGAGCCACCACACCCGGCCACCTCCTAAACTTTTAAAGTGGAAGTTACAAGAGGGTAACTTCCAAAGGGTAACATCCAAAAGGTTGCAAAATAAGGGGATAGAACAAAAAAGAGGAAGAAAGAAATGTAATAAAATGTTGAGACAAGGCAGCGAAGGAGACAGGACAGGCTGGTAGATTGGAGCCAGATGACGATGGCTGAGAAGTAAGGAGATGTCATATAACCAGGAGTGCATCTACAGCACTAGGCGATGAAAGTGTATTTTTGGGGTCTACATGAAAGAGAAAGTAAGTAGGAATTCCAGGAAAACAAAAAAGCAATAGTCGATGGTAAATAAGAAAAGAGAATTCACTTGAAGCCTGATGCATGAAATGCTATCCTTTAGGTGGTCTGTGGGTGTTGATCCTATAGAGAAAGTAATAGCACTAGCAACTAGACCTGCAGTGAGCAGTTTACACAGCGACAATAAAGGTTGTTTACTGGTGTCCAACACTGAGAAATAAGCAAGACATTAACGAAGATTAGAAAATGGAATAAATGGAATGTAACAGTTAAGAATCTTTCTTTTGGCCAGGTGCGGTGGCTCACGTCTTTAATCCCAGCACTTTGGGAGGCGGAGATGGGAGGACTGCTTGAGCCCAGGAGTTTGAGACCAGTCTGGGCAATACAGTGAGACCCCTATCTCAGCTTAAAAAAAAAAAAAAAATTGTCAAGGGTGGTGGTGTGCGGTCCCAACTACTCGGAAGGCTGAGGTGGGAGGATCACTGGAGCCCAGGAGTTTGAGGCTTCATCGAGCCATGAGCCATGATCTGTGATTGTGCCACTGTACTCCAGCCTGGCTGACAGAGTGAGACCTTCCCTCAATTAAAAAAAAAAAAAGGAATCTTAAAAAAAATGGAGATATAATTCAAGCCGTAAAATTTGTCCTTTTAAAGTGTAGTATACAGTGGTTTTTAGTATATTCACGAGGTTGTTACAAAAATTATCACTATCTAATTTCAGAACATTTTCTTTACACTAAAAAGAAACCTGGTACTCATAAGAAGTTAATGCCTATTCCTCAAGGCCCCCGGCAACCACTAACCAACTTTTCTGTGCCTATCCTGGATATTTCATATAAATGGAATCATGTAATATATGACTTGCTGTGTCTGGCTTCTTTCACTTGGCATGATGTTTTCAAGGTCCATCCATGTTGTAGCATGTATCAGAATTTCATATCTTTTTATTACCAGATAATATCCCATTTATGGATATACCATATTTGTTTATCCAGAATCTGGACAGTGTAAAAGAGAGAAAAATGAAAGGGTAAGGCCTTAATATTTTATTTAGAAAGGAAAGAGAATAATGCCTCAAATTGACAAAACAATAAACAGAGGCAGAAATGCAATAACTAGAGGTAGCTAAAAGAACTAAAACTAATTGTTTAAAATGATTAACCATCAGAAGAAGCTACAGAGCTGAGAAGCAGTACAAGCAAATTAAATCCTCTGCAGCCTACTTATATATTCATGGAGAGAAGATGGATAATTCTAAAACTGATACATTGAGAAAGAGCATACAGTATATGCATTTATTTAAAACGATGGAGGCTCACCAATGGAAGAACGAAGAACAGATGTACAGTCATGCATTGCTTAACGACGGGGATATGTTCTGAGAAATGTGTGAAATGATTCTGTCGTGCAAACATCATAGAATGTTCTTACACAAACCTAGATGGTGTAGCCTACCACGCACCTATGTTGCTTCTGGGCTACAAACCTGAAGAGCATGCTACTGTACTGAATGCTGTAGGCAACTGTAACATAATTGTAAGTATTTGTGTATCTAAACATAGAAAAGGTACAGTAAAAATACAGCATTATAATCTCATAAGACCACCATCATATATGCCATCTTTCCTTGACTGAAATATTGTTATATGGTACATGACTGTAATTGCCTCTGGGCAGTAGGAAGTAGGGAGGTGGCAGGCCAGCTATTCAGGCCAAGGTCTTTACTCTTTTTTCTAAGATTCTTTATGCTGACCAGGCACAGTGGCTCATGCCTATAATCCCAGCACTTTGGGAGGCCAAGGAGGGTGGATTGCTTGAGCCCAGGAGTTCAAGACCAGCTTGGGCAACATGGTGAGACCCCTGTCTCTACAGAAAAATATAAAAATTATCTGGGCCTGGTGGCACTTACCTGTAGTCCCAGCTACTCAGGAGGCTAAGGTGGGAGAATCACTTGAGACCAGGAGGTGAAGGTTGCAGTGAGCTGAGATTATACCATTGCACTCCAGCATGGGCAACAGGGCAAGATTCTGCTTCTCAAAATAAATAAAAATGGGCACAAGGACTTGAACAGACATTTCTTCAAAGAAGATACACGGGCTGGGCACGTGGCTCATGCCTGTAATCCCAACACTTTGAGAAGCCGAGGTGGGCGGATCACTTGAGGTCAGGAGTTCGAGACCAGCCTGACCAACATGGCAAAACTCTGTCTCTATTAAAAATACAAAAAAATTAGCCAGGCGTGGTTGGCTGGCTACTTGGGAGGCTGAGGCAAGAGAATCGCTTGAACCCGGGAGGCAAAGGTTGCAATGAGCTGTGATCATGCTACTGCACTCTAGCCTGGGCGACAGAGTGAGACTGCATCTCAAACATACACACACACACACACACACACACAGAAGATACACAAGTGACTAGGGAGTACATGAGTATATGAAATGATGTTCAACATCACTAGTCAACAAGGACATGCAAATCAAAACCACAATGGGATATCACCGCACATCCGTTAGGAAGGCCACGATCAAAATAACAGAAAATAACAAGTATTGCCAAGGATGTAGAGAAACTGGAATCATTGTGTACCACTGATGAGCTTGTCAAGTAGCACAGCTGCTGTGGAGAATACTACGAAGCTTCCTCATGAAATTAAAACTAGAACTACCACATGATCGAGCAATACCACTACAGGTTATATACCCAAAGAGTTGAAAACAAGACCTCAAAGAGATATTTGCACACTCAACTTCACTGCAGCATTATTCACAAGAGCCAAGGGTTGGAGACAACCTAAATGTTCATGAGCAGGTGAATGCATACAGCAAACATGGTATATACATACAAGGGAATATTATTCAGCCTTTAAAAACAAGGAAATTGGTTGGGCGTGGTGGCTCACGCCTGTAATCCCAGCACTTTGGGAGGCTGAAGCAGGCGGATTGGCTGGGGTGAGGAGCTTGAGACAAATCTGGCCAACGTGGTGAAATCCCATCTCTACTAAAAGTACAAAAAACAAAAATAGCCAGGCGTGGTGGTGTGCACCTGCAATCCCAGCTACTCGGGAGGCTGAGGCAGGGGAATTGCTTGAACCAGGGAGGTGGAGGTTGTGGTGAGCTGAGATCTCACCACTGCACTCCAGCCTGGACGACAGGGCGAGATTCTGCCTCAAAAAAAAAAAAAAAAAGAAAATCCTGTTTCATGGATAAGAATGAAGGCTCTATGCTAAGTAATGTTATAAGTAAGTAAGCCAATCCCAAAAAGACAACTACAGCATAATTTCACTAATATGAAATATCTAAAGTAAGCAAACAAAGTAGGATGGTGGTTGCCAGGGGCTGGGGAGAGGGGAAAACAGAGTTGTTGTTTAATGAGTATAGAGTTTCAGTCCTGCAGGATGAAAAAGTTCTAGAGACCTGTTGTACAACAGTGTGCATAAAGTTAACAATACTGTCCTGTACAACTTAAAAATTACAGAGAGGGCTGGGCGCGGTGGCTCACGCCTGTAATCCCAGCATTTTGGGTGGCCGAGGAAGGCGGATCACTTGAAGTCAGGAGATCAAGAACAGCCTGGCCAACATGGTGAAGCCCTGTCTCTATAAAAACACAAAATTTAGGCCGGGCGTGGTGGCTCACACCTGTAATCCCAGCACTTTGGGAGGCCAAGGCGGGTGGATCACGAGGTCAGGAGATCGTGACCATCCTGACTAACGCGGTGAAACCCCGTCTCTGCTAAAAAAAATGCAAAAAAAGTAGCCGGGCGTGGTGGAGGGCGCCTGTAGTCCCAACTACTCGGGAGGCTGAGGCAGGAGAATGGCGTGAACCCAGGAGGCAGAGCTTGCAGTGAGTGGAGATCGAGCCACGGCACTCCAGCCTGGGCGACTGAGTGAGACTCTGTCGCAAAAAAAAAAAAAAAAAAAAATACAAAATTTAGCCAGACATGGTGGCACACACCTGTAGTCCCAGCTACTCGGGAGGTTGAAGCAGGAGAATCGGTTGAACCTGTGAGGCAGAGGTTGCTGTGAGCCAAGATTGCACCATTGCACTCCAGCCTGGGCAACACAGGAAGGCTCCAGATCAAAAAAAAAAAAAAAAAAAATGGCTAAGGTGGGGGTTTTGTCCATAGTATTAAATAAGCTAGAGTTGCCAGATTTAAGAAATAAAAATATAGGATACCCAGTTAAATCTGAATTTCAGATGAGCAATGAATAATTTTTTAGTACAAGTATGTCCTACTTGACATCTTAAACTCAGGTTTAACTGGGTATCCTATAGCTTATCTAGCAACTCTGAATATCCAATAAATATGGTGGAGGAAAAGGAAATAGGAACAACAGAAAAAACAGACACTCAAATTAGGTCATAAAACCACCAGGTATTCCCTATTAAGGTCACAAAGCTACCTCTGCTGAGTAACCCTGTCCCCTGCGGGTCATATCTGCTATTAGATAGTTCAAGAGGACCAATCAAGAAGACTCAGGTGACCAGGCACACAGCCAAGGTTCCACTCCCCGACCCGCCACCACCATTACTATACCCACTGTCCACCACCCACCCACAACCAAGAAACACAGAAGGTGGGGCTGCTTCCAGGCTCTCATCCCCTTTAAGCTGGTATGAAGGCAAAACATGAGCAAAAAACATATAGTCCACTTGTCTGCACAGTGAATCTGGGTGAATCTTCAGACTTCTCTGGAAAAGATCCCATTCACAGTAGCAACCAAAACCATAATATATCCAGGAATATATTTAACCAAAAATATATGCAAGACCTATACTGAAGAATATTAAATATAAAGACCTGAGATAAATGAAGAAATGAAGAGAGGAATTATATCTTACATAGGGTCAGATTCTAAAGTCTCCATGAGGGAAAACAGAGGAGAATATTTTTTATACTCTTAGGATGTGGAAGGCATTTCCAAGCAAGACATGAAATCCAGGAGCCACAAAACACGGAGTTTCACTCTTATTGCCCAAGCTAGAGTGCAATGCTGCAATCTCGGCTCACTGCAACGCCTCCCAGATTCAAGCAATTCTCCTGCCTCATCCTCCCGAGTAGCTGGGATTAGAGGTAGATACCAACATGCCTGGCTAATTTTTGTATTTTTAGTAAAGACGGGGTTTCACCATGTTGGCCAGGCTGGTCTTGAACTCCAGACCTCAGATGATCTGCCTGCCTCAGCCTCCCAAAGTGCTGGGATTACAGGCCTGAGCCACCACGCCAAGCCAATATTAAAGATTAATATTGCTAATATATAAAGAGTTCCTAAATTAGCTAAAAAGATAACCCAAAAGGAAATAAGCAAGAAATATGAGGGAGCCAGTTTCTGAAGATGATATACACATGGATAATTAACATAAGATAGAGGCCAAGTGCAGTGGCCCACGCCTGTAATCCTAGCACTTTGGGAGGCTGAGGTGGGTGGATCACTTGAACTCAGGAGTTCAAGACCAGCCTGGCCAACATGGTGAAAACCCCAAACCCCATCTCTCCCAAAAATACAAAAAATTAGCCAGGTGTGGTGGCGCACGCCTGTGGTCCCAGCTACTCAGGAGGCTGAGGTGGGAGAATCACTTGAGCCTGGAAGATGAAGGTTGTAGTGAGCCAAGATTATACCACTGCACTCCAGCCGGGGCGACAGAGTGAGACCCTGCCTCAAAATAAAAATAAAAATAAAAAAATATAAGATAAGATGCCCAAGTTCACCAGGAACCAGGGAAATGCAAATTAAATCAACCCTAAGATTTTTTTAGCCAATGGATTAGCAAAAATTAAAAAGAGAGATAAGCCAGGCATGGTGGCTCATGCCTTTAATCCCGGCAACTCAGGAGGCCAAGACAGGAGGATCGGTTGAACCCAGGGGTTTAAGGCCAGGCTGGGCAACATAGCAGAACCCTGTCTCTAAAAAAATAAATACATAAAGGCTTCTAGAAAGGTGAGATGGCAGTGTGTATCAGAATTGAGAATGTAGCTATTTTGGAACAGCAATCCCACTTTAGGAATCCAACTTAGGAAAATACACAAGCGCACAAAGACCTAAACAGGCTGGGCATGGTGGCTCATGCCTGTAATCCCAGCACTTTGGGAGGCCAAGGCAGGCAGACTGCTTGAGTGCCGGAGTTTGAGGCCAGCCTGGAAAACATGGCGAAAACATGTCTCTACAAAAAATACAAAAATTAGCTGGGCATGGTGGCGCACACCTGTGGTCCCACCTACTCAGGAGGATGAGATGGGAGGTTCGCTTGAGCCTAGGGGGTCAAGGCTGCAGTGAGCCATGATGACATCACTGCGCTCCAGCTTGGGCAACAGAGTGAGACCCTGTCTCAAAAAAAAACACAAACAAGTTTATGGAGACACAGGTTTATCTTGTAATAGAAAAACAAGACAACTTCCTAAATGTCCATCATTAAGAGAATAAATTTTTATTTATCAATGTAATGCGCTACTGCTCCACAGAATATAGTACCTAAAAATGTGCCTGCACAGGGTGACTTCCATTATAAATTAAGCTTTAATCTCAGCCACTCGGGAGGCTGAGGCTGGGGAATCGGAGGTTGCAGTGAGCCAAGATCACGCCATTGCACTCCAGCCTGGGCAACAGAATGAGACTCCATTTCAAAAAAAAAAAAAAGGCCAGGCGCGGTGGCTCAAGCCTGTAATCCCAGCACTTTGGGAGGCCGAGACGGATGGATCACAAGGTCAGGAGATCGAGACCATCCTGGCTAACACGGTGAAACCCCGTCTCTACTAAAATATAAAAAATTAGCCGGGCGTGTTGGCGGGCGCCTGTAGTCCCAGCTACTCGGGAGGCTGAGGCAGGAGAATGGCGTGAACCCAGGAGGCGGAGCTTGCAGTGAGCTGAGATCCAGCCACTGCACTCCAGCCTGGGCGGCAGAGCGAGACTCCCTCTCAAAAAAAAAAAAAAGGCAGGTTTATAATAATATGCCTTGTATGACTACTTGTGTAAAAACAAAAACCATAGAGAAGTTTTATTCTCATGTTTATTTATTTAAAGTCAGGCTCTTACTGTGTTGCCCAGGCTGGAGTGTAGTGGCTACTCACAGGAACAATCATAACTAAAAACAGCCTTGAACTCCCGGGTTCAAACGATCCTCCCGCCTCAGTCTCCCGAGTAGCTGGGACCACAGGCACAGACCACCATGCCTGGTTTTCTCACATTTATAAATGCACAGTATAGGGTTTGAAAGGATATAATAGCACTTTTTTTCTTTTTTTTTTTTTTTTTTTTTTTTTTTTAACTGTGCTAGGCTCTGCAGAGAAGGGCAGAATTGGGAGGGCTGAAAGAAGGCTTCTTACTCTAAATATGTTTGGAATATTTATGTATTACATTTGAATTTTTAAAACCCACTTTTCCATTTTTGAAATGATGACCCTCAACCTTCTCATTTCTATTCTAAGTAGAAATAATTCTGCTAACCTTCTGTGATCACACTAGTTCTTTTCAATCACCATGTATGAGTCTGGGGTTGAAAATCACTGAAGCGTTCCCACGGAGTGAACCCATTCTTTCCAGGATTAATCATACCTCCTGCTCTCAGGAGGGTGAAACCAGAGTGAACAGTGAGTGCTTTCCATATTTCTCAAGAGTGGAACTGTGATAATTCCATAGTAAACATGGAGAGGCTAGGACTCAAGACTGGGGTAATTGTCAGTATCAGTGCACTCAACATAGCACAGGTTTTACTAAGACAAGCAATAACCTTTAGATGACTCAACTCAAAGGGAGTCATGCACGGGCCTTAAATGCCTCTTGAAACTAGTTAAAAAGCTGCATATTGGATAATGTAGTTAGAAGACTAAAACTACTTTTCACATAATTTACATGAGGGAATAACTGCCTGCAAGAATTTGTAGTTAAAGTAAAGAATAGGAAGAAATGAAGGTAACAGGGAAAGCGGCATGTCTGCATCACGGAAGCATTTGTTAGAGGGGTCATATTTTAGAAACTTGTTCTTTTTTTCCCATCTTCAGTTGTGCTCCCCAGCATTTTTTCCTCTAAGGACAAGTACTATGCTTGGTAGTATTCCAAAAGCACTCTCTATAACTCTAACAACATTTTCTTCTCAGAATTCAATTCCCGGCAACACCAAAAACTCATTTGTATTTTGGAATTTCCAAAATTATAAGCATAAAGAGTCAAAAATAAATTTAAAAAGGTCAAATACAGATGAACTTTCCTATATCCAATGACATTTCTACCTTTTAAATGCCAATTAATGGATTAATGCCTTTGGTTTAAAAAACAAAACCTTCTCTATTCATGTCAGCATGACAACATCATAGAGTTAGCTAAACGGCCTCTTCCCTTAAGGTGCTTTGTATGTTATGACCATAGCTGTATTGGTCAGGATTGGCCAGTTATGCTTGGTAACAAAGAACCTCAACATCTCCACAGCTCATGGAATACTATACAGCCACAAAAAGGAATTGAGATCATGTCCTTTGCAAGAACATGGATGGAGTTGTAGGCCATTATCCTTAGCAAACTAATGCAGGAACAGAAAACCAAATACTGAATGTTTTTACTTATAAGTGGGAGCTAAATGATGAGAACACACAGACACAAAGAGGGGAACAACAGACATTGGGGGCCTACGTGATGGTGGAAAGTGGGAGGAAGGAGAGGATCAGAAAAAATATCTGCTGGATACTAGGCCTAGTACTTGGGTGATGAAATAATCTGTACAACAAACCCCTGTGACATGAGTTTACCTGTATAACAAACCTGCACACGTACTCCTGAACCTAAAAGTTTTCTTAAAAAAAGATCTCCATGGCTCAATATTGCCAAAGTTTACTTCTTTTTGTTGTTGCTGCTGTTTTGTTTGTTTGTTTGTTTGAGATGAAGTCTCCCTCTGTCACCCAGGCTGAAGCTCAGTGATGCAATCATAGCTCACTGCAGCCTTGACCTCCTGGGCTCAAATGATCCTCCTGCCTCAGCTTCCCCGAGCAGCTGGGACCACGGGCATGCACCACCACGTCTGACTAATTTTTCTATGTTTTGTAGAGACGGGGTTTTGCCATATTGCCCAGGTTGGTCTTGAACTCCTGGGTTCAAACAATCTGCCCACCTCAGCCTCCCAAATTCCTGGGATTACAGGTGTGAGCCACCGCCCCCGGCCTACTTCTTGCTCCTACAAGTCAATGGCAGCACCCTGGTCCTTTTGGCACTCCAGGAACTGTACTATCAGAGCAGTCACCATCGCTGAATGTGCTGGCCACCACCAGCAAGCAAAACCACTGGGGATTTAGTTCATTGATACATCTATAAAAGTTATATCTGAATATCTGCTGCCACTGAAAGAGGTTACAGGGCTGGACGCAGTGGCTCATGCCTGTAATCCCAGCACTTTGGGAGGCCGAGGCGGGTGGATCATGAGTGCAGGAGTTCAAGACCAGCCTGGCCAAAACAGTGAAACCCCATCTCTACTAAAAATACAAAACTTAGCAGGGTGTGGTGGCGGGTGCCTGGAATCACAGCTACTCGGGAGGCTGAGGCAGAGAATTACTTGAACCCGGGAGGCGGAGGTTGCAGTGAGCCAAGATCGCGCCACTGCACTCCAGTCTGGGTAACAGAGCAAGACTACATCTCAAAAAAAAAAGAAAAGAAAAGGGAAGGAAGGAAGGGAGGGAGTTACACATATTGTTAGCGGAAAAAAGCAATTGATAAGAAATGTGTACCATAAGATCTCATTTTAGTACCATATGTATCATATAATAAGCTCCCACTGGAAGGTCAGCTCTGCAAGGACAGGGGATGGTTTGTCTGTTTTATTCATGCTCTATCCCAGGGGACTGGCACATAACAGGCATTCAATACACACTCGTTGACTGCAGAAATAAAATGTTTGTATGGGAAGAAAGGTTTGTATATGCAATGTATATATGCAAATATATTCAACAGTGGTTAACTGTGGGTGTCAGGTTTGTGGTTATTTTCTCAATAACCTGTTGCTGTGGACCTGAATTTTTCTCATTCTGCAAGGAAGACAAATTGCTTCTGTGTTGGGAAAAAGAAGGCTTATCAGTCACAATGATAGCTAGGTTGCTACCACTCCACCCATCTCAGGTCTGGAGGGAAAACAGTCCTCCGAGGTACCATCACCACATTTTCCTACCCTTTCCACTATTTCGAAGGTCAAAGCCACCCTCCCCCATTTCCAGAAAGATCTTGAGGCATCAGGCAAATCCAAAGCAGCACAGCTTCTTTAGACAGCTGGGGACCCTGGGTTTTAATCTAGTCTTATCTGCTGTACCAGCACTATTTCCACTCACTTATCAAAGCAGAATATTTAGAAATGCTGCATATCATTTGGTTGCATCCTAAGTTATGGAGCATAGAGCTTAAAAGCTGGGAAGGAAAATTAAAACTGGAGCTCCTAAAAGACTGCAAATTTATTTCTGAGTTTCGAGATGGAGGATACGACAGCTGTGCCATTCATCATTCCAGTGATGGGTTAAGAATATTTAAAATTCACAGTCAGTAGCCCAGCCTCTCTGATTCCCAGAAACTGGTGTGCTTTCACGCCTGCCCAGCCCCGTAATGGGCTCTTCTGAGACATGGAATATTCCTGATAGTGATCTAAGGAAGGAACTTGCTCCAAGAAAACCCTGCGTTCAACATTTGGACCTTATAAAATAGCCACGTTAAAGAATGGTTACTGAATCCACCACTGGATTCTCCATTTCACACACAGATTCCAAACAGGATGAGGTGTTTAAAAAATTAATTGGAAGACTGGCAATAGCTACTGAAGCTGAACACACAGATAGCCTATGACCCAGGAATTCAGCTCCTGAGAATGTAACTCACAAAACTGCCCCCGTATATTCACCAGAAAGGCACGAAACAGAATTTGTAACCGTACTGTTTGTAGTAGCCCCAAACTCAAATGCCCCTGATAGAAGAAGAATAAATAAATCATGGCATATTTACACCATGGAGCACTACAACTATGCAGCAGTGAGAATCATCAAACACACAACAGGATAAACACATCTCACAGAGTGTGGAGGGGAAGAAATCTGACACAGAAGATGATGCACATGTTCAAAGGGCAGGCAACCTGTCCCTGGTATTAGAAATCAGGGCAGTGGCTGTCCTGGGGTAGCATGAAAACAGGAACGAGGCTTGAGGGTGAGCTTCCAGGGTTTTGGTAACATTCTGCTTCTTCATCTAGGTGTGATGATTTTATTTGTTTTCTTATCAAATCACCACAAACTTGGTGGCTTCACACAACAGAGTTTATTCTCTCCCAGTTCTGGAAGCCAGAAAAAAGAAATCAAGGTGTCAGCACAGCCAGGTTCCCTCCAAAGGCATGAGGGGACCATCCATTTGTTGCCTCTTTTGGTTTCTGGTGGCTCAGCTCTTCCTTGCAGCCACAGCGCTCTAATCCCTGCCTTCTGCTTCACATTTGCTTCCTGTGTGTCTGTGTCTTCTCCTCTTCTGTCTCTTGTAAGGGCACTTGCCATTGGAGTTAGGGTCCACTTAGGTAATCCAGAATGATCTCATCTCAAGATCCTTGATTGAATTATGTCTGCAAAGGTCTCCTTCCAAATAAGATCATATTCACAGGCTCTGGGGGATATTTAAGGGACCACCCTTCAACTCCTTCAACTCACTACAGTGACTTGGGTGTAAGATTTTACCCAGGGATGCATGCATGAACTTTTCTGACTGTATGTCTTATATCCATAAGGATTTTTTAAAAGTAGTTCACAACTTCTCAGAAATATATTTGTTATTCACCATAAGGCATCTTGCACGTAATCTTTTCAAAAAAAAAAGGAAGACCACACGTAATTGCTGACATTTCATTGGCAAAATGCCAGCAGAGTTTTTGGCTTCTTCCAACACCCCACTTCATTTCTGATCTTACTAAAATGTGCAGAAACCTCACAGCAACTTATCCTTTTGGGGTTTTTTTGTTTGTTGGTTTCGTCATTGTTTTGAGACAGGGTCTCACTCTGTCACCCAGGCTGGAGTGCAGTGGTGTGATCACAGCTCACTGCAGTCTTGAATTCCTGGGCTCAGGCCATCTCCCACCTCAACCTCCCAAGTAGCTGGGACTACAGTCATGCCATGCCCGGGTAATTTTATCTTTTCGCAGAAACGAAGTCTCACTATGTTGCCGGAGCTGGTCTTAGACGCCTGGCCTCAAGTGATCCTCCTGCCCGGGGTGTATGTTTTTATTATCTGATTTCCCACCACTAACAAAAGTGGTGAGATCCCTTAACAAATTACAAGCCAGAGACCGTCAGCGTGCGTGTGCTCTGCGCCACATCAGCTCAGAAAACCAGGCTATAATTTTAGACAGATGTTCATGAACTTGGGGAGGATTCCTGATGTACAGACTTGGTGCCTCCAACCCTGGACAGCAGGGAAGCAGCAGTGCTCTGCACCCAGATGACCCAGAAAGCATTTCTTAATGAACGGCCCGGCGTTGTGACTCATGCTGGCTCCCACATCTGGCAGATCTGGGTTACATCACACACGGTCCTCAGTGTCCTGCGGGTTCCTGGGAACGCGCTGCCCAGAGTCAAGTGCACCAGATGCAGCAGCCGGCTGCGTTCACACGCCTCTCTGCGTCATCCTGATGGCCACACGCTATGGGGCTGGCTCCAGCTCCCGGCTCGAGAGGCTGAGCCGACTGTGAGGAAGTCACCTCCCTCTCACTTTCCCATGGGCTTAAGAAGAAGTCACCATGGAAGCAAACCCTCGTGCCCAGGGCAGGACTGCATTCTTTGTTTCTTTACACTAATAGCCCCTGGCATCAAAATTCCACTGCATTAGCTGTGTTAATCTAGAAAGGAAAACAAAACAAAACCAAACCTAAGCCATTCACATTCCTTGAATAGAATCAGGGGAGGAGAGAAGTAAGTATAAAGTTTGAAAGAATCCCAAGAAGAAATGTTGATATAAACAGCTCTTGGCATCAGGTGGATGGTGTCAGGGAAGTTACTATTTTCGTGGGGACAGAGGCTCTGACGTTCAGCTCCACTGGACCCAGAGTCCTGTGCTATGTTCTCTCATGACTGACAAAGCCCCCAACTCATGTCTCCCTGGGCACAACACTCCGGCTTTCTTATTCACTACGGATCCTTTGAGATTTTTATTTTGTATCCTTTTATTTACTGATCAGAGCTGCCCTGAAGGCTGCTTCTGGGACACCAGCCATTCCCAGCAGTCCCCTGTCTACGGGGAGGCTCTTCATCCCCAGGCTCAGTATTGTCAGAACAGGATGGGTTCACACCCGGGGGCTCTCTCTCCAAGCCTCCTCACTCCCCGTCAGTTCCACCTGTTCATTCAGAGGCGTGGCATGTCAGAGCTAGAAGGGACAATTGTTTTTAATCATTAATTGCATTCTTTTATCTGGTTTGCCAATCTATGTCCTAATTTTAAAACCAAGATTAAGAAAAAACAAAAAACACCAACAACAAACTGAGATCCTGACAAGTTAAATAATTCATCATCCCTGGTTAGATAATAACACATACACACAAGAGTATGACCCAGGTCTCCTCATTCTTAGCTCCAAAATTACATAATGCATCCTCATTCCTCACTCTTAACTCCAAAATTACATAATGCATCCTTGTTAATTAAAACACACACACACACACACACACACACACACACACACACACACACACACA
>NC_045449.1:60998549-61165646 GCF_002776525.5 Piliocolobus tephrosceles | reverse complement strand
ACACACACACACACACACACACACACACACACACACACACACACACAGAAAAGCCTGTTTCCAAATCTTTAAACCTTGGGCTGAGATGTACAAATCTGCAGACATGCTCCAAAGAAATAACCTGGCTGGTTGTGGTGGCTCACACCCGCAATCCCAGCACTTTGGGAGGCCGAGGGAGATGGATCACTTGAGGTTCAAGACCAGCCTGGCCAACATGGTGAAACCTCATCTTTACTAAAAATACAAAAATTAGCCGGGTGTGGTGGTGCGTACCTGTAGTACCAGCTACTCAGGAGGCTAAGGTGGGAAGATTGCTAGAACTTGGCAGGAAGAGGTTTCAGCGAGTCAAGATCCTACCACTGCACTCCAGCCTGGGATAGAGCAAGACTCCATCTCAAATAAAAAAAGAAAAAGAAAAAAGAAACAACCAAAAAGACAACAGACAGCATGAAAGGGATTGAGAAAAGGTTCGGGTTCAGTAATTTACTTGGGTGCTACGGAACCCTGACTGCATATTAGACTTACCTGGAAGCTTTCAGCAGTCCCCATGCTGAGTCCAGGACTCAAACCAGTGAAATCAGAATCTCCAGAGGTGGGGTCTGGACATCAGTAAGCCACAAAGTGAATCCCATGAGCAGCTAACATGAAGCATCATTGATTTACCAGACTTCAGGCTACCATAACTGTATAGTGACCACAATCTTTGTCATCCAAGGAAGAAAAGGAGAAGGGAGGAGTCATTTATAGGCCATGATCTTCAGTTCATTCTGAGATCCTCTCTGTGCTTCTGGGGAGTTCCTCAGATGTAGGGTCAAACTGAGAAGGTCTACACTGCTGATCTCACCCTGGAACAGTGTCACCTTTCCCTACCACACCTGTGGGGACAAAGGCCTATGGGCTGTACCTGGAGGCAAAAGGAGACGGTGCAAACAATCCAGCCCCATACTCCTAGAGTGGCTCTCCCAAGTTCTCAAGATACTTTTCTTTTTTAAAAAAGGAGTCTGTTACCATATGACCCAGCAATTCCAATTCTGGGAATGTACCCCAAAGAACAGGAAGCAGAGGCTCAAACAGGTATTTGTATAACCATGTTCATGGCAGTACTATTCACAATAGCCAAAAGGTGGAAACAACCCAAGTGTCCAACCACGGAGGGATGGATGAACAAAATGTGGTATATCCATACAATGGAATATTATTCACTCCTGAAAAGGAAGGAAATTCTGACACACACTACCACATAGATGTACCTTGAGGATATTACGCTAAGTGAAATAAGCCAGATAGATACACAAGGACAAATACAGTGTGATTCTACTTATGTGAGTACCTAGAGTAGTCAAATTCAGAGACAGAAAGCAGCTCTGAAATTCAGAGATGGGTGGCTGCCAGGAGGGGAGCAGGCAGTTACCACAGAACAGGCACAGAGTTTCAAGACACAAAGCGTTCTGCAGATGGATAGTGGTGATGCTGGCACAACAATAGGAATGCACTTAATAACACAGAACTGTACATTTAAAAATGGTTAAGATGGTAAATTTTGTTAAATGTCTTTTATCTCCATTTGGAAAAGTAAACACAAGAGAGAGCCCACGCGTGGCCCTTTCCTCGTTCGCTCAGGCATTGATGAAGGTGATTAAGGACAGAATCTCAAAGGTGAATGTGTCATCTGTAAAACACAGCACACACCAGGTCCCTGGGCTCTGTTCTGGCTGACTCCAGGAGTTACAGAGCCTTGCAACTCCCCCGGGGCACAGTGAGGGCTGTCTGGCAGGCCTCTGGGTTCACATTATATAACAACCGAGCTGCCAGCTTCCAAGCAACACGAGGTGAATTCCGAAGCGCTCCACGCCTGGGATGAGCCAAGTGTTGATTAATTCCCAAATAACTTTATCGTGGGGACTTTTTCTAATTCCCAAATGCAGTGATGCCGCTTATTTGTCAGTTGAGAAATCTCTGGGTTTTTCTGTGATGGGTTGACTCAACGTATTTTTAAAGAGGAACTTACCTTTCATCTTTTCTTTCCTTTTTGCTTAGTATTCTAAGGGCAAAGAAAAACTTTAGTAAGGAGAAAATCCCACCAGCAACAGCTCTTTTGAGCTGCTCAGTAATCCAAACCTTTCAAGTAAGCTTTCTCCTTTACTGACACTTCTGTGACAGACGGCGAAGAAAAAATCGTAGCTTCTCTCTGATCAGCGGTCCTAACCCTTTTCTTCAGTCAGCAGTCCGTGATGATCCCATACAGGGGATAAGATGCAAAGACATCTCCTGGGAGAAATTACTAAGGCCCTGGAGGCTGATCCCAAAACCCAAGTGTGTGAACTCTGGCTGTGCATCTAAATAAACACATCCTGCTCCCCCACCATCAGACCAGTGGCCCCCAGAACAGGACTTACACTTGGCCTAGAAAGCCTGTCCTGATGATTCACCAAGAAGCCCAAAGTTTGACAGCTGGAAAAATTTAAACTTTCCCCTTTCTTAAAGTTTACAAATTAACAGTCCCTGAGAAATCAATCATTCAACAGAAATCGGATTAAGCACCTTTCACTCGGGCATCCTACTGAGCTCAGATGGATACAGAGAAACACTCGCTTGTTTCTTCGAGATAAAATTTTGCAAAATAAATTTCTGTAAATCCGAGCAATAACAAAACGGAGACCGGGCGTGATGGGTCATGCCTGTAATTCCAGCACTTTGGGAAGCCGATGTGGGTGGATCGTTTGAGGCCAGGAGTTCTCGACCAGCCTGGCCAACATGGTGAAACCCGATCTCTACTAAAAATACAAAAATTACCCAGGCATGGTGGTGAGTGCCTATAATTCCAGCTACTTAGGAGGCTGTGGCAGGAGAATTGCTTGAACCTGGGGTGCGGAGGTTGCAGTGAGCCGAGATCGTGCCACTGCACTTCCGCCTGGGGTGACAAAGTGAGAACCTGTCAAAAATAAACAAAAACGGGAAGTGGTTGGTTGGGGTGGTCTAACATAAAAATGGTGTGATTTGTTCGTAATGAACTTCTAACCAGTACTCGTATTTTATGTTGTTGGTTTTCTTTTTCATGTAGCTACATAAGGATGAATTCCACAGTACACTTTAAGACAGAGTCTTGCTCTGTTGCCCAGGCTGGAGTGCAGTGGCGCAATCTCAGCTCACTGCAACCTCAGCCTCCCAGGTTCAAGTGATTCTCCTGCCTCAGCCTCCCAAGTAGCTGGGGTTACAGACATGCGCCACCACGCCCGGCTAATTTTTGTATTTTCAGTAGAGACGGGGTTTCACCACGTCTGGCTCCACAGTACTCTTTAATGCAGAACATGCCACTCTGGGGACTCCAGGAGATGCCCTGAAAGGCAGGAGAGGAGAGAGGAGGAGGTTTCTGGATGCTCCTAACTGCCTGTTCTCACCGCTCCAAATACATAGACACTTTTCGGTCAACCAAAATCTGCATTATGTGTCTAGATTCAAAATGTCACCTCTCTGCCTCCCTGCCACCCTCACATCTGTCTCATTTGCTTGTCCCTGGATAAAAAGGAGAAGACCTACTTGATTTTAACTATCACTGATGCTTTGTGATCTCTACAAGGCTGTCTGTAGTCCATGGAATTCTGGAACCACAGAACATATGGACAGCAGTATCCGAGCTGTACTTTGCTACCATCTCAGATCAATGCCGTCTTCTCATTAGGATTTGTGGGCAGACGCAAGCTTAGCAAAACTACATACAGGCTTGCCATAGGAGGAAGAAGAGGTGTATTTTTCTGCATTACTCATTAAAGGCAGGCTAAGCATCAGATGTAATAGAATAGCCTATTCCTTCCTTTGCCCATAGCAAGATTTCAACTCATGAAAACACCACCATCAATATATATTGAGTGTTCATTATATATATAGCTCAAGACTAAGATAATATACTCTATTTCAAAACACTGCCAAAACTCCGAGAACATTTTTTGGCACATTTAAACAGCAGAATGACCATAAATTATGTAAAGGGAGAATTTTCTGAGTACATGTCAGGAAAAAATAAAATAAAAACCTCTAGCTGAAGAATTTAGTGCTTAATAACTCTCACGCTGAAGTTTCAGTTTAATCAATTGTGACTTTTGATATTTTACTTAATGCATCTAAGGAGCATCACCAAAAGAAATTTTAATATTATTGCTTCTAAATTCAATTAGAATGCTTACATTTTTATGTTAGAGTAACATTTGCAGGGCCATTCTTTAATACACAAGTTATTAAATCCCACAGTCCCTTAATCCACATTGCAGACTAATCTAATGCATTTAAGCCGCCCCCAGAAGATAGCCTTCAGCCTGTGGTTCATACAGTATGATAGCTTTTGCTCTTTTTTTTGACCGAAGAAGTCATTTTTTTTCCTCTTGACATCTTAAGAGTCATCCTTAATAATGGATGACACCAGTAATCCCGGCACTTTGGGAGGCTGAGGTAGGTCCTTGGTCAACATGGTGAGACCCCGTCTCTACTAAAAATACAAAAATTAGCCAGGGGTGGTGGTGAGTGCCTGTAATCCCAGCTACTCAGGAGGCTGAGGTAGGAGAATCGCCTGAATCCGGGAGGCAGAGGTTGCAGTGAGCCGAGATCACACAACTGCCTGGGTGATAGAGCGAGACTCCGTCAAAAACAAACAAACAAACAAAAAAAACCCACCTAACTAATGATGACTCTCAGTACACAATTCTAGCTCATGGCCTAGCAGATACCCTAGTGCAAAATTCACAAATCCAGAATGAAAATGTTAGCATCTATGCCTTCCAGCATGCTCCACGCTTTTCCCACTGCGCTCATGGTAAATGCTCCCCACGGCATCACCACCAGGAACCAGACACATGCATACATATGTATATGAAGACAGTAGAGCCCAGTGGTTAAGAGTGAGGACGCTGTGGCTACACTGCCCAGGTTCAAATCCTGGCTCTACCTCTCCTTACCAACCTCAGGGAAGTCACTTGACCTTTCTGAGTTTTCCATTTCCCTATTTGTAAGATGGAAATGCTAGTCGTAACCAACTTCCTTGGCACAATGATCAAGAGTCAAAATAAATCAATATTTTAAATGGTTTTGGAAGTTGTTTTTTTTTTTTTTTTTTTTTTTTTTAGATGGAGTCTTGCTCTGTCACCCAGGCTGGAGCGCAGTGGTGTGATCTCAGCTCACTGCAACCTCCACTTCCCAGGTTCAAGCGATTCCCCTACCTCAGTCTCCCAAGTAGCTGGGATTACAGGCACATGCCATCACGCCTGGCTAATTTTTGTATTTTTAGTAGAGTCTGGGTTTTGCCATGTTGACCAGGCTGGTCTCGAACTCCTGAACTCAAGTGATCTGCCCACCTCGGCCTCCCAAAGTGTTGAGATTACAGGTGTGAGCCACTGCGCCCGATTGAAGTTTTCATGAAAATCTTTACTCTGATTTCTTAGCGGATTGGATAAATATTTTCACGGGTCCAGACCAACTGGCAAAGTTAAAAGTCAGCAAGTTCTAAGTTAGGGCTCCACTGCCTTAAATAGTTTTCAGAACAAGGTCAGATGTAAATTAACAACGACAGAAGCCCTGAGAGAATTATACAAGCTTATGTGGTGACTGAGCTAGAGATGAATGATTTGATGTGAAGTCAAGATGGTTCCAATTTGGAATAACAAAACCTTTCAACAGAGGCTTATGATTTTAATCTGGAAAAAGTTGGCTATAAATGATCTCAAGGTTAACAGAAATCTAATCAGGCAAAGTTAGAGAGTAGGAATCAATGATGACTCTGGGAGCTGGGTCTTATGCACATCTCACAGGCAAGAAAATGGAATGAAGAAAAGGGTTAACAGGCCGGGCGCGGTGGCTCGCCCCTATGATCCCAGTACTTTGGGAGGCCAAGGCAGGTGGATCACTTGAGGTCAGGAGTTCGAGACCAGCCTGACCAACGTGGAGAAACCCTGTCTCTACTAAAAATACAAAATAAGCCAGGTGTGGTGGTGCATGTCTGTAATCCCAGCTACTTGGGAGGCAGAGGCAGGAGAATCGCTTGAACCCGGGAGGTGGAGGTTGTGGTGAGCCGAGATCGCGCCACTGCAATCCAGCCTGGGCAACAAGAGCAAAACTCCGTCTCAAAAAAAAAAGAAAAGAAAAGGTTTAACAGGAGTGAAGGGAGAATGGTTATTGCATGACAACCAACAGTGCTGGCTGCATTATGAAACTTCCTCCTCTTCAGGCGTAAACAAAGCTGCATTTTGAAAATTAAGAACTGTACGTTTTTCAGGTAGAAAAACTTAAGTGTGGAGTTACCAAGTCCCCCCAAGAGCTTGAAGACTACCAATCCAAGTTATTGGTACTTCAGTAGAAGCTTCCCACACTGCTCTCAGATAGGAGGGTGAATGATGCATAGATGGGCAGATGGATTCACAGTCTTTGAAATCAATAAACCTACAGGCCATCAAACATTTTCCAAAACACTGCAACGATTAAACCAGAATCATACCCCAGAGTGACAATGCATCTTCACGTTGATCAAACAAGGTTAAGAAACGTATTCTAAAAGATGGTATTGCTTTTCAGTGCTTTGATCACTTTACAATAAGCAGGAAATATTTTATTTTTGTTGTCACCATGAAAATCCAACTCTCAGAACTCTGAAGCGAGGTAAACCAATAAAAACAAGTTAACAATTCTTTATCTGGATACTAGGATTACTTGTACTTTTGGAAGAAGTAAAACTATTTGTGCTTTGTGACATTTTAGGGTAGCATGACCTCCCTTTACAACACAGAGAGGTTTTGGCTGTGAAACTTCCTTATAAAATTGGCTGTAAGTTCAAATTCTGCCCCAAATGAGTTTCTTATTAATATGAATCGAGAAATGTCCCTCATGATCTCTGCAGCTGTTCTGCAAACAAAGCATCCAGAAAGGTCCTGGGGTCTAAAGATGGCTCTGTCACTCCCAGTTCATCCCAGGCTAAATTCATCACTCCTGCAGATCAGGAGCTGTGAAAGAGTGTCTACCAGAAGTTCCCTTTGATGGTAGGAAGCAAGGCGGGTGACTACCACTGGCATAATATAAAGAGCGAGGCCTACTGTGGTACAGGGCAGTAGGGCAGAGGACTAAGTCAGACCCATGGTTCCTAGTTTTGTCACAAATGAAGCAGGTGACCCCAGAAACTAGCTTGACCTCTTTGCATTGCAGTTCCTCATCTGTCAAAGCAGGCAACTGGATCACCCAATTTCTTAAAGTTCTTCGCAGATGTAGACATCATTATTTCTAGAATAAGTACAATTTGAAAAACAGCAGTTTTCAAATCCGGGCCTTATTTGCAATAATTCTTGCCTTATGGGGCTTCCGAAACCAGGTTTTCCCGAAAAGATCACCAAAGCACCAAATGGTTCCTATGGTCTCCCTTCAAACATTTTGTTGCATCTCATGGCATAGAAGGGAAATACCAAATGTGAATTCCAACACATTTTAAGGGACTACAGTCAGGGTAGGTTAAAGAAGAGATCAAAATCTACCGCTTGACTTTGCGAGGCTTTGTGCATAAAACAACATATTTTTGGGATTCTACTAACCTAAACTCCAGAGCTGAAGAATCTGACTCAAGGCAAAAGATTTGTAAACTTTGATCTTCTTGTAAAGGAGGTAATGTATTATATGATTACCATTAATCTATTAAAGACAGAAACACTCGGCTGGGCGCGGTGGCTCAAGCCTGTAATCCCAGCACTTTGGGAGGCCGAGACGGGCGGATCACGAGGTCAGGAGATCGAGACCATCCTGGCAAACATGGTGAAACCCCGTCTCTACCAAAAAATACAAAAAAAAAAAAAAAAAAAACTAGCCAGGCGAGGTAGCGGGCGCCTGTAGTTCCAGCTACTCAGGAGGCTGAGGCAGGAGAATGGCAGAAAGCCGGGAGGCGGAGCTTGTGGTGAGCTGACATCTGGCCACTGCACTCCAGCCTGGGCGACAGAACGAGACTCCGTCTCAAGGAAAAAAAAAAAAAGAAGAAGACAGAAACACTCCTATCCGAGGTTGGTTTGCCTTCCAAATAAGCCTAGAAATACCCTACTCAAGATAACCATATTAAAAAGCTTTAAAACCATATTTTAAAAAAATTATTTAAAAGACAATTTTTACGTTATCAAGTTGAGTTTCCTTTACGTTGTAGCTCTTCCAAAATATTTTATGTTAAAGATCATATGCGTTTCACAAAGAATTACAATAAATGACAGCTAACGGAAGACCAATTAGAGTCTTAAATTACTGTTAAGTCAGTCAGTAGGAAAATATGATTCAGTTCCTCTGGGTTGTAAAGGGAGGTCATGATACCCTAAAATGTCACAAAACACAAAATAGTTTTACTTCTTCCAAAAGTACAAGTAATCCTGGTAGCTCAGCAAAGCAGAATTGCAAGCCTTTCAATATATCTAAGCCTTATTCCATGACCCTAGCCAATTTGCTCCTCTGCACTGATCTGAACACTCTCTGGCCTTTTGTATATACTACTTCGAATTGTGACTGGTCCAGTTTCTCAATCAGACTGTAAATCCCTGGAAGGCAGTGTCCAAATTTTATACCTTTCCTTTTTTTTTCTTTAATTCTTCAAATTGCTTCAGAGTACACATCTTCTGTATGATTAATTCCAAAAGGAAATGCCCTCTGAAGACATCTAATCAAAACTCAACTTCCTTTTCAAATTTATTTTTATTTTTATTTTGAGGGTAATAAATTTAGCAGCAGCCAGGCATGGTAGCTCATGCCTGCAATCCCACTTTGGGAGGCCAAGTTGGGGGAATCACTTGAGCCCAGGAGTTCAAGACCCACCTGGGCAACAAAGCAAGACCTCTTCTCTAAAAAAATTTAAAAATAAATCAATAAATAAATTTAGCAGAGACTGAAAGTTGTCCCAGCAAAATTCCTTTTCTCCTTTCTCCATAGCACTGCGCTATTGCTGGTCACATAAATGCCTGTAAGGATTATGTTCCCAGCCTGCTGGCAGTGGGGTATGGCCATGTGCCTATGTCCCTGCTAAGGGCTGGGAGCAGGAGTGATATGGACCACTTCTGGACCAGGGCCTTGAGATGGCAAGTCGTGCCTCTTCCATACCCATGTTTCCTTCTCATGACAGCAGCCAGACTTGGCTCTTTAGAAGATAACAAGGCAGGCCAAGTCTCGCTCTGTCGCCTAGGCTGGAGGTGCAATGGCACGATCTTGGCTCACTGCAACCTCCGCCTCCTGGGTTCAAGCGATTCTCCCGCCTTAGCCTCCCGGGTAGCTGGGAATACAGGCGTGCACCACTGTACCCAGCTAATTTTTGTATTTTTTGTAGAGATGGGGTTTTGCCATGTTGGCCAGGCTGGTCTCGAACTCCTGATGTCAGGTGATCCACCCACCTCAGCCTCCCAAATTGCTGGGATTACAGGCATGGGCCACCGTACCCGGCCTGAGATTTATTTCTTTAAGTCACAATATTGTTGGATCTCTTGTTACAGCAGCTTAACCTTCTACCCATTTGTGCTTAGTTCCAAGAAGAGGTATGGCATTCTATGAGAAAGAAAGTCATATTAACTGAGATTCATAACATAAGCAGATTTACAGTGAAAATGATGGCAACATACGTGAGACAGAAGAAAAGTCATGCTGGATCCTGCTACCCCTAAATAACCACTATTAACATTTTGGGGTAATTCCTTCTAGACTTTTCCCTATGCCTACAAAAAAAAAACAAAAACAAAAAACACATACATATATTTTCCTACAGAAATAAGCCATATAAGCCATATCAGTTTATAGACTCTCTCACTTAATATCATCTTTCATTTAATATGTTGACATTTTTGCAGATCAAAAACACATATATATCATTGTAGTAGCGATATAATATTTCATTGCTTGGATCTACCAGAATTTATCTAACCAGTCTTTCATTGTTGGACGTTTAAGTTGTCTCCTTGCAAAAACTCTGTCATAAACAGCACTGCAGAGAACATTCTTATACACAAACCTTTACATATCTGTCAAATTATTTTTCTTCTAGGTCTCTATTCTTAACATATCCTTGCAAACAAAGATGTTCCCTCTTTCTGGGCACCTGTATTAAGTCATTCTGTCTGAGAGATATTTACAAGGCTACATTCATTAATTATATTTTTGGATGAATTCCCATTCATGTTTCATCATCGTTAGACAACCTGGAAATCAAATAAGGTTCCAGCTCTCCAAGTCAGCAACAGGATGGGTCAATGACTCCCTAAGCAGTGGTATCAGGCAGACTCCCTCTTAGACAATACCGTCCCGGTTATTAACGTGCACCAAAGGGGAAGCAGTAGTGAAACTTGTTGCCTGCTGACAAACCTTGATCTACATCTGTGTTGCCAATTACTTGTTCAACAAACCTGTTACTTTTTTGGAAATAATAAATAATTCAGGGAAAGTCATTTTGAATCCGCTGACATCTGTTGCTTGTACGACTCTGAATTATTCATCAGTGAGCATAAACAGTATTAATTAAAGAAAAGTACTGAGGCAGACCATTGAAATAGAAATGAACATTGCAGAAGAAAATGCCTTTACTCAGAACACATTTCACATGTCATTGACAAATATCTCAAAGAACATGCCAGTCCTTAGAACCTAAAGGAACTGTACGTTTAGAAATCAGACAGCAGAATATCATGATGAGCCTTATTTTTATGTTTCCAATTTTATTTTTTTCTTCCCTTCAGAAAAAAAGTCATAATCTTTGAGTTGGTCTGTTTCAAGCATTCTACCCGTTTGTCCTTTGTTCCAAGAAGCCGTATGGCATTCTGTGAGAAAGAAAGTCTTATTAATTGAGATTCAAAAGAATCACAAGAATAAGTGTCAGGAATCAAATCATCAAATGCTCATTTGTAAACTGAGATTTAGACATATTAATGGCAGATTCCCGCCCAAATTAAAGATAGCTCCATCTAGCTAATGATTTATTTCCATGACAACTTTGGCACTTCCTTTTGACAAAGAACTGTCTCGTGTTAAAGCAGAAAAGGGAAAAACCTATGGCCTGACTGCCTGTTCTTCATGGGCACCTGCTGGCTCATCATCTAATTCTTCCCCTTGTCTGTCTCTACTGGAGTGTGTGTGGTAGGGGGAAAGTGTGAACATCACGAAAGTGTGTTAAAGAGTTAACAAAACATGGTTGGTAAACAAAGGCCTCAATAAGGCATACCTGTCTGCTCAGGTACTAGAAAACACGGACCTCTCAGGAAAGGTAGGGTTGGGGAGCTGCTAGTTAAATATAGGGGGTGATTTGGATCGGGAGATTTTCAGAGAAATCTGTTTCTTTGTGAGGCTCTGGTGAATTGCTCAGTAATGATTGCTTGACACAGAGGTAACCTGGCCTGCCCTCTCCACTCTGTGCTGGTACCAACTGCTGGGGTTGCTGTGGGCAACAGAGGAGAACAGAGAGGCCGGAGAAGGAAGAAAAAAAAAAAAATATATATATACATATTTAAAACACAAGATTGAAGAAAGTCGCAGGCCCAGTTTGGGGTTCTTTCAAAACCTCTGAATTCAGAGGAATGAGCACTGGCAAAGTCTTCTTGCTAGTGGCAACTAATGAATGGCTTCTGTGCATATAATTAGCACTCCAGTCTCCCCAGGTCAGATCCTCAGAGACCTCCCAAGGCTTGCAGAAAAAGAGCCACAGAGACCCTTTCTCAGTGACATCCTTTCAAGGGATTTCACCAATGGGGACAAGCCTCCCTTGTTTTTTCAAAGTTTGGTCTGTTGTTGTTTTTCTTTGGGGGAGGAAGGTTGGAAGAGATACAGGAGGTGGCAGAAGGGAGCTTGGAAAAGAGGAGAAATAAAAGGGGAGCCAGCTCTGCCTGTCTCAGAATGGTCTTTCATCAAAGGGGGTTTGTTGTTGAAAACAGCAGAGAAGGGATGCACAAGCAGCCAAGGCTCTCGGTTTCCCGAAAAGAGGTTGAACAGGGACTGCTGTGTCTCTTTTAGGCACTACCCAAAATGAAAGTACAGATTTAGAAAAGATCAGACTGGCTCTCATATAGCACTGGATTTTAAGAAATGAACTAAAAAAGATCTCTTTTCAAAAGACAACGGACGGCCTTTGCTGGTGAAGAGTGCTGCCCAGATAGGAGCTCCTCAACTGAAACTCAAGTCAGCAGGGATGAAGCCTGTTTCTAACACCAAAGGCTGCCCAGAGGCCCACATAGCCTTCATTTCATTCCAATATTCCAAATCCAACATTGACTGAGTACCTTCTATTTCAGAAAGGAAAAAAGAGAAAAAGGCACTGCCTCCCAGTTTTCCAATACGAGCAGAGTCTCTGAGCTAGAGGTAGTGTGAGAGAACCGCAGGGGCCGAACTAAACAAGTTGAATCTCTCACCCTCAGGGAAGCCAGCAGTGACATGCCATCACTCTCAACAGGAAGGACCCAGAGGCAGCCCACAGGCCTGATTTGGTGACTACATTATGACACATCCAGAAATTAAGGGCTGTGGAACACTCATCTGGCCACGAGCAAGATTTTTTCTGGGGTGGGGGCAGTTCTGGACTCTCTAGTGGCTTCAACCTGGAGGCACATGGAACCCTCAGGGTAGGGGGAAGCCCAGGGCCCTCGATGGAGGCCACTCAACCTAGGCCTTGAATGCTGTCTGAATGGTAAAAATCAAACAGGCCTGGTGCGGTGGCTCATGCCTGTAATCTGTAATCCCAGTATTTTGGGGGGCCGAAGTGGGAGGATCACTTGAGGCCAGGAGTTCAAGATCAGCCTGGGCAACATAGCAAGACCCTGTCTCTACAAAAAAAAAATTTTTAAATGAGATGGGCAAGCTGGGCATGGTGGCTCACGCCTGTAATCCCAGCACTTTGGGAGGCCGAGGTGGGTGGATCACTTGAGGTCAGGAGTTCGAGACCAGTTTAACCAACATAGTGAAACCCCATCTCTAATAAAAATACAAAACTAGCTGGTGTGGTGGTGCATGCCTATAATCCCAGCTACTTGGGAGGTTGAGGCAGGAGAACTGCTTGAACCCGGGAGGCAGAGGTTACAGTGAGTGAAGATCGTGCCATTATACTCCAGCCTGGGCAATAAGAGCGAAACTCCGTCTCAAAAAAAAAAAAAAAATGAGCTGGGTCTGTTGGCACACACCTATAGTCTCAGGTACTTGGAAGGCTGAGACAGGAGGGTCCCTTGAACCCAGGAGGCAGAGGCTGCCGTGAGCTGTGATCATGCCACTGCACTCCAGCCCTGGGTGACAGAGATCCTGTCTCATAAATAAATAAATAAGGCATCCTCCAGACACCAGTGGATAGCACTTTATGTCTGATCTCAAAAGTAACACTCAGAGTTTCCAAACTTCGCCATGCACGGGAATCATCTGAGGACCTTTTGCAATGCAGGTTCTGATTCAGAGGGTCTCGGGTGGGGTCTCAGATTCTGCATTTTTTTTTTTTTTTTTGAGACAGAGTCTCACTCTGTCGTCCAGGCTAGGGTACAGTGGCCGGATCTCAGCTCACTGCAAGCTCCGCCTCCCGGGTTTACGCCATTCTCCTGCCTCAGCCTCCCGAGTAGCCAGGACTACAGGTGCCCGCCACCTCGCCCGGCTAGTTATTTTTTTTTTTTGTATTTTTTAGTAGAGACGGGGTTTCACCGTGTTAGCCAGGATGGTCTCGATCTCCTGACCTCGTGATCCGCCCGTCTCGGCCTCCCAAAGTGCTGGGATTACAGGCTTGAGCCACCACGCCCGGCCTGGGATTCTGCATTTCTAACAAGCTCCAGGTGATGCTGATCCGGCTGGTTCATGGACCCCACCCCGAGGAGAAGCGCTTCAACCCCAGGCAGCAGGTTAGAATTACAGCCCAGGACCCAGCCCTGGCCGGGCCCAGTTAAATCCATATATCTGGTCAGGCACAGTGGCTCACACCTGTAATCCCAGAACTTTGGGAGGCGGAGGTGGGAGTATTGCTTGAGCCCAGGAATTCAAGACCAGCCTGGGCAACATAGTGAGACCCCATCTCTAAAAATAAATAAATAAATAAAAATTTAAAAAATGAATCTGTATATCTGAGACTGAAGTCAGCCACTAAGAATTTTTTGTTTCCCAGGTGATTCTTACATGCATCCAGGATTGAGAACCCACTGGCTGAACTAATTCCAGCTCGTGCTACCAAGCAGACATATGGACCTAAGAAATTTAGTCTCTAGGTTAGGTGTGGTGGCTCACGCTTTTAATCCTAGCACTTTGGGAGGCCAAGGCGAGTGAATTACCTGAGGTCAGGAGTTCAAGACCAGCCTGGCCAACATGGGGAAATCCCATCTCCACTAAAAATACAAAAATTTGCCAGGCATGGTGGTGCACGCCTGTAATCCAAGCTACTCAGGAGGCTGAGGCAGGGGAATCACTTGAACCTGGGGGTGGGGAGGGGGTATGGAGCGGAGGCTGCAGTGAGCCGAGATCGCGCCACTGCACTCCAGCCTGGGTGACAGAGTGAGACTCCATCTCAAAAAAAAGAAATTTAGTCTCTAGGAATCTGTTTCGTCATCAGAAATGTGGTATAAATGGATTGGTATCAAGACAAATTTTGTCTTTGAAAGCACTTTGAACCAGGATAGAATATAATAGTTGTTTTGCATGATTTTGTCTTAGCTTCTTTGATTAGAGTGAGGAGTTAATACTCTCCCTCAATATTAAATTCCACAAATAAGGATGCATGCTAGCTCTGTGGGAGACACTGGGTCTTTTTAGGTTACAGACTGCTCTGTTGCTCTGTTAACTTCCCACAGCCCAATTCCTTAACTGACAGTGGACTGAGAAACGGATTGGACGTCCCGGTGGCATCCTAGCCAGAACCTTGAAAAATTCTCCTAAAATTATTTCAACTATGGATTCTTGGCACCGTCTGATTACTGATACACAATCTACAAAGCAAACACGCATTCCCTCCCCTTCCAGTCCTCCCTAATCCTGCCAATCCTACCCTCCCAGGTGGTAACAAGGTTCTCTGCTGCCAACTTTCAACTTTCTGTGCAACAAACAAAGCTCCCTCGCAGCAAAGGGCATCAGTTCTGCCAACCACCAACAGATGGCATCAGTGGCTGTACAAGGTCGTCGCAGCCTCTGCCTTGGCCTTGTTCCTTCATCTGTCACGTTCGCTATGTTTGAAATGGCAGTGTCTTGTTAAAAACGTATGGAAGGTGAAAGAAAATTAGGCCCCAGTGCAAGCATCTTTGGGCAGTCAAATGAGAGTTGTAAAGGAACAAGAGTCCCGAACACCCCAGGCTGTTTTATGAAACTTGACCAACAACCAATGTTGTACCCAGCTAGGTAGGCATCACATTGGATTTAGAACAAATGGGCTTTCAGAAATTAACCTATGAGAAGAGCTGCCGTGTCCCCAACTGTCACAACAACCAAGGTGCTTCCCACGGCCCACACAGAAACCGCACAGAGAGCAAAACACCCCTCCACCACGAGGAAGGCTAGAACCACAGCAACCCTTTTTAGAACCAAAGACCCTCTGCGAACCAGAACTCCATTTCCTCTTGATTCATCTGGGCTATGTGCTAAAAGGACCATCCGCTATTCGCACGAAAACAGGGCCCTCCCTTATCCACAGCGTCAACACTGAGTGTACACACTAAAGCAGCTGAGCTCTTTCTGCAGAAAATTAATAGGCGAATGCCATCATCTTAGTCTTTCAAAGTAATGATCAAGAATCCCATGGGCTGGATGCAGTGGCTCATGCCTATAATCCCAACACTTTGGGAGGCTGAGGTAGGAGGACTGCTTGAGCCCAAGAGTTTGAGACCAGCCTGAGCAAATAGTGAGATCCCCTCTCTCAAAAAAAAAAAAAAAAAAAAAAATCAGCTGGGCATGGGGGTGTGTACCTGCAGTCCTAGCTTCTCAGGAGGCTGAGGTGGGAGGATTGTTTGAGCCTGGGAGGTCAAGGCTACAGTGAGCTGTGGATCACACCACTGCACTCCAGCCTTGGCAACAGAAGGAGACAAAAAAAAAGAAAAGAAAAGAAAAGAAAAAGAAGAAGAATCCTGCAGATTGCCAGAATTGTGTGTGTTAATTTTAGATCCGTGGTTCTCAGCATGGGGTGATTTTGCTCCCCAGGGGACATGTGACACTGCCTGGAGGCATTTGGGTGGTCACTGCTGGGGGAACGGGAGAGGGCACTAAAGCATCTAGAGGGTAGAGGCCATGGAATCTGCGACACAGCCTGAAATGCACAAGACAGCTCCCACAACAATGAATTATCTGCTCCAAATGTCGGCAGGGCCAAGGTTGAGAAACGTTATTCTAGAGGCCAGGAATTTTGGCCAGGACAATTAAAATTCCAAAAGTCAACTTCCCATTGTCGTCACAGAAAACATCTTGACGGAGAAGACAAAAACTAATTAGTGGGAACTCCTTCAACTTGTCCCTCCTGACAAGGAAATCGACCCTCCCAAACTTTCTTCTTACCCGTTTGTGAGAACAGGGTGTCCCTCATTTTTGCCAAGGCCCCACCTCTGGATCTCCTTCTCACTGACCTTCCTGGGAACTTCGCCCATCCACCGCCCACTCCTCCCCGGCATCTATGCTTCTCCTTTCCACACCTCCCGCTACCTGGCTCACAGTTAAGCTGACTTAAAATAGGCTGTTTTCCCATCTTAAAAACATCTCTCACCCAGAGAATAAAATAAATACTTGTGAGTCCATACTGATATAAATAAATGACAGGATAAATAAATACATGGAGAAGAAACAAATCTCCCTTACAGAAGAATTCCATGTAATAAAGGCAGAAGGCATGGGAGAATAGAAAATCACCAGGAGAACATCACAGTAATAACAGCTGCAGGCAGGGTCCACTGAGGAATGTTAAGTTCATGGGCAAACTTTAAGGGGAAACAGGATACCTGCATAGGCTCAACGCATCCCTCCAAGAACATTTATTAGCCAGGTGAGGCGGCATGCACCTGTAATGCCTGCTACTCTGGAGGGTGAGGTATGAGTATCACGTGAGCTCAGGAGTTCAAGGCCAGCCTGGGAAACATAACAAAACCCCATCTCTAAAAAATATTAAAAAGCAGGTCAGGGCTGGGCGAGGTGGCTCATGCCTGTAATCCCAGCACTTTGGGAGGCCGAGGCGGGCAGATCAGGAAGTCAAGAGATCGAGACCATCCTGGCTAACATGGTGAAACTCTTTCTCTACTTTAAAAATACAAAAAAATTAGCCGGGTGTAGTGGCAGGCGCCTGTAGTCCCAGCTACTCGGGAAGCTGAGGCAGTAGAATGGCGTGAACTCAGGAGGCAGAGCTTGCAGTGAGCCAAGATCGCATCACTGCACTCCAGCCTGGGCAACAGAGCCAGATTTATCTTAAAAAAAAAAAAAAAAAAAAAGCTGGCCAGGTACAGTGGCTCACACCTGTAATCCCAGCACTCTGGGAGGCCAAGGTGGGTGGATCGCTTGAGTCCAGGAGTTCAACACCAGCCTGGGCAACATAGTGAGACTCCATCTCTAAAAATAAGAATAATTTTTAAAATTATAAAAATATATTAATTGGCCAGCTGTGATGGCTGACACCTGTAATCCCAGCACTTTGGGAGGCCGAGGCGGGTGGATCACCTGAGGTCAGGAGATCGAGACCATCCTGGCTGACACGGTGAAACCCCATCTCTACTAAAAATACAAAAAATTAGCCGGGCGTGGTGGCAGGCACCTGTAGTCCCAGCTACTTGGGAGGCTGAGGCAGGAGAATGGCATGAACCCGGGAGGCAGAGCTTGCAGTGAGCCGAGATCACGCCACTGCACTCCAGCCTGGGCGACAGAGAGAGACTCCATCTCAAAACAAATAAATAAATACATAAATACATTAATTATGGTGCTGGTTTTAGTATATGTCCACAAATTCTTTGATACCCCTCCCTCTAGGAGGCGGGGCCTAATCTCCCTCCCCTGAGTGTCGATCAGATTTAGTGACTCACTTCTAATGAACAAACTGCAAGCTTGTCCAACCCATGGCCCACAGGCCACATGTGGCCCAGGACAGCTTTGAATGCAGCCCAATACAAATTTGTAAACTTTCTTAAAACATGAGATTTATGCACAGACCTTTTTTTTTTTTTTTTTTGGGACGGAGTCTTGCTCTGTCACCCAGGTTGGAGTGCAATGGCGCCATCTCGGCTCACTGCAAACTCCACCTCCTAGGTTCACGCCATTCTCCTGCCTCAGCCTCCCAAGTAGCTGGGACTACAGGCGACCACCACCACGCCTGGCTAATTTTTTGTATTTTTAGTAGAGACAGGGTTTCACTGTGTCAGCCAGGATGGTCTCCATCTCCTGACCTCATGATCCGCCTGCCTCGGCCTCCCAAAGTGCTGGGATTACAGGTGTGAGCCACCGCGCCCAGCCGATTGAAGGACATTCTACAAAATACTCGACCAGCCCACTTCATAAGTGTCAAAGTCATAAAAAAACAAGGAAAGACAGAGAAATTGACATAGATTGAAAGTGACTATTATGATATAATAATTAAGTACAACATTATATCCTGATTAAATACTGGAACAGAAAAATGACACTAGTGGAAAAACTGGTGAAATCTGAAGGAAGTCTGGAGTTTAGTTAATACAACTGTGCCCATGTTAATTTCTGAGTTTTGATAAATGCATCATAATTAGTATGATATTAACATTGGGGGAAGGTGGATGAAGAAGACTATGGGGGGTTCTCTGGATTTGCAATTCTTCTGTAAATCTAAAATCAACTTTAAATAAATCAGGTTGACATCATATACCCCCTAAAGTTAACTTTAGATTTAAAGAAGAATTGCAAATCCAGAGAGAGGGAGGATTTAGGTTGGTGCAGTTACTTTTGCACCAACCTAATAAAATAAAAAGTTTAAAAGGAAAAAAACATCTCAAATGAAGACACAGGTCCACACAAGGACTTGTATGTGAATGTTCATTGTAACTTTACTCAAAATCATCCAAAACTGGAAATGACCCAAATGTCCATCAACTAGTAAATGAATAAACAGACTGCAGTATATCCATTCAGGGGAATGCTACTATGCAATAAAAAGGAACAAACTATTGATACATCCAATAATATGGATGAATTTCAAAAACATTGTGTTGAGCAAAAGAAGTGAGACACAAGAGACTACATCTGTATGATTGCATCTACAGGAAACTTTAAGAAAGGCAAGATTTTAGTGCAAAAGCACATCAGTGCTAGTTAGGAACAGGAGTGAGGAAATGTGGGGGGTAGAGAGAAGAAATTGACAGCAAAAAGTCACAAGGGAAGTTCTAGGGATGATGAAATGTTCTCTATCTTGATGGGGCAGTGGTTACATGACTACAGTGTATACATGTGTTAAAACTCATCAAGCTGTACCCTTAAAATAAGTGAGTTCTATTCTGTGTTAGTTATATCACAATATGGCCAGGTGTGGTGGTTCATGCCTGTAATCCCAGCACTTTGGGAGGCCAAGGTAGGCAGATCACTTGAGGTCAGGAGTTTGAGAACAGCCTGGCCGACATGGTGAAACCCCATCTCTACTAAAAATACATAAATTAGCCGGGTGTGTTGGTGCATGCCTTTAATCCTGGCTACTTGGGAGGCTGAGGCAAGCGAATCACTTGAACCCAGGAGGTGGAGGTTACAGTGAGCTGAGATTGCACCACTGCACTCCAGTCTGGGTGACAAAACAAGATTCTGTCTCAAAAAAAAAAAAAAAAATATATATATATATATATACGTATCACATATATATACATATATATCATATATATATATATCTCTCTCACAATAAAGTTGATTTTTAAAAAATCTCTCGGCCCTGCTATTGCTTGGTTTTTATCCTCCTGAGCCTCTCTATAGCTATGGCACTTGAATTTCCTCCTTCCTATTGGTAGCTTTTGTTCTGTCTTATTTCCTGATGCCCTCTCTAGGTCCCTAAACATTAGTGCAAAGAGGGCACCAGAGCAGAGGGGAACAATTCTCTAATTCCATGGGTCCACACTCAAGTGGAATTTCTAAGCTGAGGGACCCAGAGAGGTGGAGTAGCCGGCAGGGCCCTGACGACCCGCACTTGAACTCCCATGGGTCTGACAGCTGCAGTCACCGGAGCCTGGGGCTGCTGGTCTGAGTGTGTTGGGGCTCCGGCCAGGCTCGGGATGCTGAGGAGGAGGTAACCTAGACCAGTGCTTCTCACTTGTCAACAGGCAGACAGATCCTAGGGATCTTGTTAAAACACAGCCTGATTCAGCAGGCTGGGCGGGGGCTGCAGATTCTGCATTTCTAATAAGCTATGGAGTGATACGGTGCTGATGGTTGGAGGCCCACACTCTGAGCTCAAAACGGAGACCACAGGGATATGCAATGTGTGCAGAGAAGGAGGAGGCTGGCACAGGCCGCGGCAGTGGGGCGGGTGCTTGGCTATACTTGGGAAGGAAGTTCTCACAGTGACTACAGCAGGAACCCAGTTTCTGAGCCATCCTGGGGATACTACAGGGATTGGGAAAATTGCAGTAATGGGAGAACAAAATATAAACAATGGTCTTATTACAATTAGTATGGTTCTTATTGTATGTAGGTCACAGGTCCTTAAAAAAGGTTTGGTCCAGACATTCTCCCAGATCCCTCTCCATACTCTCTCAAGAAAGTCACCTGGGCCACGCGCAGTGGCTCACTCCTGTAATCCCAACACTTTGGGAGGCCGAGGTGGGCGAATCACCTGAGGTCAGGAGCTCGAGACCAGCCTGGCCAACCTGGCGAAACCTCGTCTCTACTAAAAATACAAAACTTAGCCGGGCATGGTGACGGGTGCCTGTAATCCCAGCTACTTGGGAGGCTGAGGCAGGAGAATCGCTTGAACCTGGGAGGCAGAGGTTGCAGTGAGCTGAGATAGTGCCACTGCACTCCAGCCTGGGCGACAGCAAGACTCCGCCTCAAAAAAAAAAGAAAGTAGCCGGGCACGGTGGCTCACACCTGTAATCCCAGCACTTTGGGAGGTCGAGGTGAGCAGATCACGAGGTCAGGTGATCGAGACCATCCTGGCTAACATGGTGAAACTCCATCTCTACTAAAAATACAAAAAAATTTAGCTGGACATGGTGGTGGGCACCTGTAGTCCCAGCTACTCAGGAGGCTGAGGCAGGAGAACGGCGAGAACCCAGGAGGCGGAGCTTGCAGTGAGCTGAGATCGCGTCACTGCACTACAGCATGGGCGACAGAGTGAGACTCCATCACAAAAAAAAAAAAAAAAAAGAAAACCACCTGTTCATTCCTGTGGCTTCCCCATGGCTTCCCCAAGGAACTCCCAAATCTGTCCCTGATGCTGCTCCTGCATGCCCCCAGTGTTGCTAACAGCTGGTAGCTATCTCCAGCTCCTTAACTGAGCCTGAAACTCACCATGTCTCAGACACGCCTGCTTCCTCCTGAACTATGGTCGTCAGCTGGTGGTTGTACTGGACACTTCTATGACTCTCAATAGCCTTTCCATAGCATTGCCTGACAACCAAGACCAAGAGACAGTCACCCCTTTTCACACTCTCTAGTCTTGTATAATGGTTATCCCAGCTGCAATTAATTAGGGGCAGGATTATTTGTGAATATCCATCTCTCTCACGGGACAATAGAAGGGCAGAGGCCCTCTCTGCCCTGTGGTCTGCTTCCCACTCTGCCCCAGCACCACGCCGAGAACCTGGCATGAAATACAAGACATGCAATTACATTTTAAGTCTCCAACTCAATTCTGACACATTAGGAGGCTCTAAACACAAACATTTGGGACCATGTCAGTTTCTGAAATGCTCTTGTTTACTGACATTTAATCATTTTCCCAAGGACAGCTTTCTACAAGCTCAGGCTGACCTCTTTGGGGGTTTTACTCTTAGATGATGAAGATATTTTGACACAAGTTCCAAAGGCAACATGCACCTGGTTGTGGCTGGTAGGTGGCTTTGCTTTTTAGATACAGAGCTTGGAGCTTGCCCTGACTGACAGTAACTTGTAGAGCAAATCTGTTTGGGGCAGAGGCAAAGCAGATCTCATTAGATTCCTAAAGGGATATGTTAGTATAGCCAGAAAGCAATACCTGGTTCCGAAATTCAGAATTTTGCAAGAGCCACTCAATCACCAAGAAAGGCCACTTCAAAAGCCTGTGACAACATCCATCAATACTCCAATCACTCTGGATCAGAATAAAAACGAAAAAGGTACAAATGAAACCTCTCTCACTGGTCCACACCACCCTCCCTGAACCTTGTACCTGGAAAGAAATTTTAGTTCAGAAAAAAAAAGGTCTCCAGTGAGGCACAGTGGCTCACGCCTGTAATCCCAGCACATTGGGAGGCCGAGGCAGGTGGATCACCTGAGGTCAGGAGTTTGAGACCAGCCTGGCCAACATGGTGAAACCCCATCTTTATTAAAAATGCACGCACACAAAAAAGCCAAGAATGGTGGTGTGCACCTATAATCCCAGCTACTCGGGAGGCTGAGTGAGGCAGGAGAATCAGTTGAACCTGGGAGGCAGAGGTTGCAGTGAGCCAAGATCATGTCACTCTGCACTCCAGCCTGGGTGACACAGTGACATTTGTCTCAAAAAAAAAAAAAAAAAAAATCTCCTAAGTGGCTCAGGGCCCTTTTCAGCTACATTGGGAAGAAAAGCAGGTGAAGGAAACAAATGGTCCTTAACACAAGAATGCCCAGTTATTATTTTGCAAAAAGAGTCAAAGCTCTGTTAAAAGCAGGAACATATTCTTAAGGAGCTAGATTGCTTGCTGGATTTAGGGGGGAAGAAAATTAATACTCACTACTGAGGTATTCCAACCACTGGAATGAAGTAGTTGAAAGAGGATCAAAGCCACCATCATCTCCCAGCCCACCTCCTGCCAAGCACCAGCACCAAGCACTCCTCCTGCGAACCCCGGAGGGTCCTGTTCAAGCCACAGGTGCAGAAGGTGCAGACATCTGACTCCTATTTCCTCTGTGTCCAAGAGGGGGTTTTTCAAGCGAAAGGGCCAACAACACTGAATTCGGAGGGCAAGAGGAGTACTTTGAAGTGGGACTCTCAGAGCACTGCTGAACTTAACTGTGTTAAAAGGGATGAGTTAGAAAAAGGTCAACACCTGGCCCTTTTGCTTTGCTGTTTTGGGTTGTGTGGGAGGGCCCTGCATGAAACCTTTACTGGGCACTGGCTGCTGTGAGTTTCGGCTGCTAATGGGCCCCATCTGCCCCCTTGTTTGTAAATTGCATTTGAACAACTGGGAACCTCTCCACCTGTGGGCGGCCCACAACCAATCAATGGCTGACATTGAGGGGGTACAAAAGGTTGACTTTGGCCAGCCCAGTGGCTCACACCTGTAAATTCCAGTGCTTTGCGAGGTCAAGACAGGAGGATCAGTTGAGGCCAGGAGTTCGAGACCAGTCTGGGCAACACTGTGAGATGCCCCCCACCCCCACCCCCCCACCACCCTCACCATCTCTACAGAAACTTTAAAAATTAGTTAGGCATTTAGACGTGTGCCTGTAGTCCCAGCTACTCAGGAAGCTAAGGTAGGGGGATCGCTGGAGCCCAGAAGTTCAAGGCTGCAGTGAACTATGATGGCACCACCGCACTCCAGACTGGGTGACAGAGGGAGACGCTGTCTCTAAAATAAATAAATAAATAAAGACCGACCTTGCCTGACGGGGGAAAACCAGCTCTGTGATGCAAGTCGGACTCCTCAAGACACCTGAAGTTTAGATTTACCCCTGCCCTGCCATCCTCCCAGCCCTCTAGCCCCCACCCCATACACCATCTCCATGAGAATCCCTTGACTTCTAGGGAAACTGACAAAAAACACAAGGAGCTAAGCTTCCACGAAGCTTTGGGAGTATTTGGTTGATTCTAGGAAGAGAATTTCCAGTTCAGGTTCTCCAGTGCTTCCCAAGGGGAACTAGGCATAGAGGACTCAGAACCCAGCCCAGCTGAAGCCCCAAACACCAGAGAGGAGGCTCGTTTCCCTGTTCCACCTTATACAGATTAGAGAAAGGCTGTCCAGTGCAGGGGCTGTGCTGTTCCTGGGTGACAGCCCCTGGCTCCTATAAAGATCCTACCACAAAAAGATGATTTTGCTAGTTCCTGGGCACCCTGAACCCAAGTTGGGAACAATTCAACATCGGCATGTGAAATCTCCCGGAACACTTACAAGGCAAAAAGAGTTATGTCTGCCACCAAGTCTTTTTCAAGCAGCTGCTTATGGGATTTCACACTGGCGCTACCATCACGGCACAGACTGTATTTCCTTAGTACATTTCAAGACTTACCTCTGCACTGGCTCTTAAGGAAACCCTCTCCCAACACACATTCTAGTACCATCCCTTCCTCCCCTTTCTCTTTTTCCTCTGCTCGCCCTGGGGCTTCCCACGATCACCTCCCCAAATCTCCACCTTAGGGGTGGCCTCTGGGGACCGACCACTCAAAGACAGGTGTGTGTTCAACAGCATACACTCTTAAAATCCTGATTTCACAGTGAACAGACACAATGCAACACACACCTCTGTGATCTAACCAGCCATCGTTTACTAGTCAAAGTGCTTGATTCTGGGGCAAAGTCAATTAAAAGTGAGAGTTGTGGCCAGGTGTGGTGGCTCACGCCTGTAATTCCAGCACTTTGGGAGACCAGGGTGGGTGGATCACCTGAGGTCAGGAGTTTGAGACCTGCCTGGCCAACATAGTGAAACCCCATCTCTACTACAAATACAAAAATCAGCCGGGCCTGGTGGCACATGCCTGTAGTCCCAGCTACTCAGGAGGTTGAGGCAGGAGAATTGCTCGGAGCAGGGAGGCAGAGGTCGCGGTGAGAGGAGATTGCGCCACTGCACTCCAGCCTGGGTGACAGAGTGAGACTTTGTCTCAAAAAAAAAAAAAAAAAAAAAGTGAGAGAGTTGTAAAATTGTGGTCCAAAACACCCTACGAACTTTATTAAATTCACAATGCTGTGCTTTTTTGGTGCAATTTTAAATTAGCTTTTTAAATTAGCTTCTATCAATCTTCTCCCGGTCCACCGTATTTCAGATGTTGAATTCAGGACGGTGTTGAAAGATTTTTACGGGGCGAGTTCCACGGTTCCAATTCCAATTTACCGTTCTTCCTTTTGTGACTTCCTCTTAGAGTTCGCCAGCCTATGGGTCCCTGAGGACTTAAAAACCAATGAATTAATCAAAGGAAAAATGTTCTGTTTCCTCCATTTAGAAATTCGTTGAAATATAGATGAAGTCCATCATGAACAGCAGGACGTTCTGAGAAAGCCATCAGCCTAAATGTCTTTATGAATAACTATTATGTTAGAAGCTCAAAAGATCTTATATCTCAGTTAGATGAATAATCCAGCTACCAAGGAACACTGGGAAGCAAACGAACATAACGCAGTCTATACTTATTTCTCTGCTTATATGAACACATGAAATATCTTTTTTTTTTTTCTTTGAGATGGAATCTCACTCTGTCGCCCAGGCTGGAGTGCAGTGGCATGATCTCTGCTCATTGCAACCTCTCCCTCCCAGGTTCAAGCGATTCTTCTGCCTCAGCCTCCGGAATAGCTGGGATTACAGGCACGAGCCACCATACCTGGCTAATTTTGTATTTTTAGTAGAGAAGAGGTTTCACTGTGTTGGCCAGACTGGTCTCGAACTCTTGACCTCAAGTCATCTGCCCACCTTGGCCTCCCAAACTGTGGGATTACAAGCATGAGCCACCACACCTGGTTCTTTTTTTTTTTTTTTTTTTTTGAGATGGGGTCTCACTTTGTCACCCACACTGGAGTGCAGCGGTGCAATCACAGCTCAGTGCAGCCTCCACCTTTCAGGCTAAAACGATCCTCCCACCTCAGCCCCCCAAGTAGCCGGGACCACAGATGTGCACCACGATGCCCAGCTAATTTTTGTATTTTTTTGTAGAGATACGGTTTTGCATGTTGCCCACAGCGCCATTCTCAAACTCCTGAGCTCAAGCGATCTGCCTACCTCAGCCTCTCAAAATGCTGGGATTACAGGTGGGAGGCACTGTGCCTAGCCAAACACATGAAATATCTTTTCATTTTTACCACCGAATTCACATTCAGGCAGCTTCTCCTGATATCAGTGATGCTCCTTGACCCCAAGCCAAGGACTTCTCGAAGCTGAATTTGCTACCTTAGACTTTCTTTTTTTTGTTGCCTTTTTTTTTTTTTTTTTTTTGAGACCGAGTCTCGCTGTCGCCCGGGCTGGAGTGCAGTGGCCGGATCTCAGCGCACTGCAAGCTCCACCTTCCGGGTTTACGCCATTCTCCTGCCCCAGCCTCCCGAGTAGCTGGGACTACAGGCGCCAGCCACCTCGCCTGGCTAGCTTTTTGTATTTTTTTTTAGTAGAGACGGGGTTTCACCGTGTTAGCCAGGATGGTCTCGAACTCCTGACCTCGTGATCCGCCTGTCTCGGCCTCCCAAAGTGCTGGGATTACAGGCTTGAGCCACCGTGCCCGGCCAACCTCAGACTTTCAACGTACTATGTGAAGTATAAAATGATTGCAACACGGAGATGACATCCTGTTTCACTTGTAAGAATTGGTAATTTGGGCTCAGAAAAGCTGAATCAATATGGCCACAAATGCATATATGAAAATATATGCCACCAATTCAATTAAGTGATTAATCAATAATGCACATAAATTTTAAAAAAAAGGATCAAAATAAGGCTTTCAATCCCCCCTACCCACCAATCAGAGGCGCAAAGAGAGAAACACTATCCATATTCATTCCTGTTTAGCTATTATAAATTGTTACTCGCTATGCAGAAGTATTTGTAAGTCTGAATTACTACAGGATGTTTGTGGTTTTAAAAAATACAAACGCTACATCTCATCAGTATATAATTATATATGTACGCAGTCTATATAAACACAATTTATGTATTTGTCTATAATATGCAAACTGAAGTCTTTAGTTGAGCTCAAGCTAAATAGTCTTTGTTTTTAAAAAATTTCCAATTGTTACCGGGCATGGTGGCTCACCTGAGGTCGGAAGTTTGAGACCAACCTAACCAACATGGAGAAACCCCGTCTCTACTAAAAATACAAAATTAGCCGGGCATGGTGGCCCTTGCCTGTAATCCCAGCTACTCAGGAGGCTGAGGCAGGAGAATTGCTTGAACCCGGGAGGCGGAGGTTGCGGTGAGCCGAGATCACGCCATCTCACTCTAGCACGGCCAACAAGAGAGAAACTCCATCTCAAAAAAAAAAAAAAAAAAAAAAATCCAATTGTGAAATAATCTTTACGTAAATAATTTCCTCGCTCCACCTCATTTGCATGAAAGCAGTCTGTTTTCTAGCATGATGTGTATTGGTGAAGTGCCTACTAGGTGGTATTTTTGTCTCGATAACCATGTCTTAGGCACGCAATAGAAAAAAGAAAAAAGTGCAGCCAGGCACGTAGCTCACGCCTGTAATCCCAGCACTTTGGGAGGCTGAGGCAGATGGATCATCTGAGGTCAGGAGTTTGAGACCAGCCTGGCCAACACAGTGAAACCCCGTCTCTACTGAAAATACAAAAATTAGCTGGGCATGGTAGTGGGCGCCTGTAATCCCAGCTACTCAGGAGGCTGAAGCAGGAGAATTGCTTGAACCCGGGAGGCAGAGGTTGTAGTGAGCTGAGATCACACCACTGCACTCCAGCCTGGGCGATACAGTGAGATCCTGTCTCAAAAAAAAAAAAAAAAGAAGAAGAAAGAAAAAGAAAGAGAAAAAGAAAAGAAAAGGTGTGGGCAAGTTCATTCCTCCCGACCCATAATAATCATAACTCTCTTCCTGTTCAAAGGACCAAGCAAATAAACTGCAACTAAGACAGCCACCAACCAGCGCTGCTTTCTTCAAATTCAAGAGGCATGTTGTGAAAGCAAATGGGACATTACCCACGGAGAGCTGGAGCAGAAGCCCTTCCAGAAACAGGGATGAGCTGGAAGTCCAGGAACCCACGTGGTAATGCTGGCCGTGGAGCTCCATAGTTCTGTGACCCTGAGCAAGTCTTCTAATATTCCAGGCTTCAGATTCCTTGCCTATCAAGTTAGAACTCTAGATTAAATGATCTAAGGTTCAAAAATCTAAGTTTTTTTGTTTTTGTTTTTGTTTAGAGACAGGGTCTCGCTCAGTCACCCAGGCTGGAGTGCAGTGGTGCAGTCACAGCTCACTGCAGTCTTGGACTTCTGCCCTTGAGCCATCCCCTTGAACACCTGCTCTCAAGCGATCCTCTTGGCCTCCCAAAGTTTTGGAATTACAGGTGTGAGCCACCACACCCAGCCTACAGTTCTAAGATTCTTTAAGACAATCTCTTGGATATCTGGGTGTTGCTGAGGCTCAATGACACCGATTCTGATTCCCCAGGCTGCACTGTGGTTGCTGGAAAAACTTCATCACCCTCCAATATAACGGGATGGGTTTGGAGAAAAACAAGAAAGACACATCCTGTGTGATATGTATGTGGTTCTCTCTTTTTTTTTTTTTTTTTTTTTTTTGAGACAGAGTCTCGCTCTGTCGCCCAGGCTGGAGTGCAGAAGCCCAATCTCGGCTCACTGCAAGCTCCGCCTCCCGGGTTCACGCCATTCTCCTGGCTTAGCCTCCCGAGTAGCTGGGACTACAGGCGCCGCCACAGCACCCGGCTAATTTTTTGTATTTTTAGTAGAGACGGGGTTTCACCGTGTTAGCCAGGATGGTCTCGATCTCCTGACCTCATGATCCTCCCACCACGGTCTCCCAAAGTGCTGGGATTATAGGCGTGAGCCACCACGCCCGGCCATATGTGGTCCTCTTAAGCGAAGGAGACTTCCTGCTTCATGAGTTCACACCGGATGCTTAGTATCTTTCATCCAACACAGCCCAGATTTCCCCGGGCACCGCCCCCAAAACTGTACTATTGTCCCGTGCTATTCTATGGGGACCTATTATCTATTTGACTTCCAGTAGGAAGATTCCAGAAGCAATTTATAGAAGCATTTTCAAAACGTATAGAATATGTTTTACTTCTCATTTGAGAAATCTGAAGTACCGGTGGAATCTGATCTTTTCATGGACACAGGTAGTGCGGAGGGCAGCAGGAGAAGCAGCAGGAGGAGGCAGGGAGAACCTTCAGACCATGGCCTAGGCATGATGGAGAGAGAAGAAAGGAGTACTGGGGAGGAAGAGACTCAGAGTGAGACACAGCTGCAAGAAAGTTTTGGTCACACTGGCCGGGCGTGGTGGCTCACGCCTGTACAATCCCAGCACTTGGGAAGCTGAGTAGGGTGGATCACCTGAGGTCAGGAGTTCAAGACCAGCCTGGTCAACATGGTGAAACCTCATCTCTACTAAAAATATAAAAATTAGCCAGGCATGGTGGTGCGTGCCTGTAATCCCAGCTACTGAGGCTGAGACAGGAGAATCGCTTGAATCTGGGAGGAGGAGGTTGCAGTGAGCCAAGGTCATGCCACTGTATTCCAGCCTGGGTAACAGAGCCAGACTCTGTCTCAAAAAAAAAAGGAAAGAAAGAAAGAAAGGGCCGGGAGCAGTGGCTCACGCCTGTAATCCCAGCACTTTGGGAGGCCGAAAAGGGTGGATCACCTGAGGTCAGGAGTTTGAGACCAGCCTGGCCAACATGGTGAAACCCCATCTCCACTAAAAATACAAAAATTAGCCAGGCGTGGTGGCACATCCCAGTTACTCGGGAGGCTGAGGCAGGAGAATTGCTTGAGCCCGGGAGACAGAGGTTGCAGTGACCCGAGATTGGGCCACTGCTCTCCAGCCTGGGCGACAGAGCGAGACTCTGTCTCAAAAAAAAAAAAGAGAGAGAAAATTTTGGTCACACTGATGGGGAGTCTGGGAGCCAATGCTGTCCACGAAAGGATCCTGCCTCCTGCAGCAAGGGGTCAACTAGGGAGTTCCGAGCCCTGGAACACAGATGAAGGCTAAACCCTGCAGCGGACTGAGTGCCTGTGCTGGGAGAACACCCTGATGCCTTAAATTGCTTAGCAACCTCTAAGGAACAATGGCAATCCAGGGGCTGACAGGGAAGGTATGGAAAATCAATGAGCACTCACTTTGACAGACAATTCTGGGTGCAGAATACCTGCCACAGGTAATAAATCACTTCATTTAAGTTTATCTTTTTAGCAGTGCACAGTGGATTATACCCATACATCACTTCAACCCCTTTTCTGCCCTGTTGACAAAGGACAAATGAGAAGGATGTTGGGAAAGTTGGGAGAAAGAAAGGAGAGAGATAGAAGAGCTCTGTTACTGGGCTGAGGCAGTAAAAGGAATAATTGTGATGATAAAGTAATTATTATTTTTTGTTTTCTAAGCTGCTGGTTCCATTTGTAAAAATCTTACAGAGCTGTCTGGATTTACCAATGAAGTTACCATGGGTTGGAAAATAAAGGTAGCTTTTTTTCCAAACCCCTTAGGACATACAACATACCTACCATCTCGACAAGATTTCAAAATCTTTGCTTTTCTGATAATGGATAAGTTTGTGGGCTTCACTAATGACACGCCTTAGAAACTGATGCCCCGAGAACCTTGATGTCCAGAACTCAATGTGGTAAATGGGATTCTGGGTTCAGAAATATAGTGACAGATTAAGATAACATAGGGGCAGAATCTCCCACCACAAACACCTAGGAATACTGGATAAAATATAACCCCAGGAAGAAAGGGGAAAACAGAGTGAAAGTGTGTGAGCTGATTTTGGGACTGTTCTAGTAACTTACAGACTTACAATTTAAAACCCAAGTGGACAAAGGAGGTGAAACCGTGAGCCACTATGAAGCAGAGAGCTGGAACTAAAACCCCAAGGGGGCCGGGCGCAGTGGCTCACGCCTGTAATCCCAACACTTTGGGAGGCCTAGGCGGGTGGATCACCTGAGGTGAGGAGTTCAAGACCAGCCTGGCCGTCATGGTGAAACCCCTTCTGTACTAAAAATACAAAATTAGTTGGGCGTGGTGGCACACGCCTATAATCCCAGCTACTCGGGAGGCTGAGGCAGGAGAATCGCTTGAACCTGGCAGGCAGAGGATGCAGTGAGCCAAGATCAAGCCATCGCACTCTAGCCTGGGCGATAAAAGCAAAACTCCTTCTCAAAAAAAAAAAAACAGCCCCAAAGAGAGTTAGGATCTTCAAAGAACTACTTCCCCAGTGAAAGGAAAGACTAGGCGGAAACATCCCCTGGTACAGGGGTCAGGAGAACAATTTTATGTTCTTGGGTTCTAAGTGAAAAAAACCTCTCCCCTGAAAAATGGATATCCCAAACCTGAGCCTTAAGCAGGGTGATCCAGGACGTCTAAAGTAAGAAATAAGCAGAAATAAGGCAGTGACACTCCCAGGATCTCTAGATGAAGCAATGCAAATTGTTCTGAGCAATGCAAATTGTTCTGAAGGAGCCTCACTATCAGACCATGTAAGATCCCCATGGAAAAAAAATAATCACCACTAAAGGTTAGTTTAGAGGAAAATTAAAAATTAGAATACAACATAAGCAGAAAACGGCAAATACAACAAATAAGATTATTAGAACTCCAGGGAACTTGGAAAAATAAAACTACAACTTGAAAGAGAGAGTATAATATAAGTGTGCTTTAGACTATTAAAGACAGAAAATGAGAAACCAAAACCCCGAGAAAAAATACTCTAAGCAAAAAGTAAGAGTCAGATGTGAAAACAAGCCAAGTGGTACTTTTGGAAATAAATAATTTTTAAATGCAATAGATAGATTAAATAGTAAATTAGACAGAAATGAAGAGACAATTCACTAAAAAGGAAGACAGATCAGAGGAAATTACCCAAAGAGCATTAGAGAGGTCAATGAAGCATAAAAGAATAACTAAGGGCATAGGGAGTACAATGAGAAGGTCCATATGCATGTAATACAAGATCCAGATGATGAAAACAGAGATACAGTGTTAGTTTGGGTCCTCCAAGAAGCAGATGCTAAGAGGACATGTTGGGAAAAACACCTGTGAAGGAAAAAGAGGAGGAAGCAGGAGGAGGCAGGGAGAGCCTTTAGACCGTGGTGTAGGTATGGAGAGAGATGAAAGGAGTACTGGATAGGAAGAGACTCAGAGTGAGATGCAGTTGTAACAAAGTTTTGGTCACACTGATGGGGAGTCCGGGAACCAATGTCATCCATGAAAGGATCCTGCCTCCTGCAGCAATGGGCCAGCACTGGTACCCCTGTCATATTCTGCCATCAGCTGGGAGCAGCCCACTAGAAGCATGAGTGAATCTGAGATGTGGCCTCTGGGGCTCAGTCAACTATGCTTCCCCCAGCAAGACAACTGAGCAGCACGATTTTATGGCTGCCACAATGAAGAAGAAGCAATATTTTAAAAGATAATAGTTAAGGACTTACCAGAATTTTAAAAGTCATGAATCCTCCATGTAAAGAATACCAAATTCTAAGCAGAATAAATAAAAATAAATCAATACACACAGGACTGAGGCTCCAGAATATCAAAGACAAAGAGGAAGCCTTAAAGAACAGCCAGATAGCTGGGCACGGTGGCTCACGCCTGTAATCCCAGCACTTTGGGAGGCCGAGGTGGGCGGATTACGAGGTCAGGAGATCGAGACCATCCTGGCTAACACGGTGAAACCCCGTCTCTACTAAAAATACAAAAAAAATTAGCCGGGCATGGTGGCGGGCACCTGTAGTCCCAGCTACTCGGGAGGCTGAGGCAGGAGAATGGTGTGAACCCAGGAGATGGAGCTTGCAGTGAGCCGAGATTGCACCACTGCACTCTAGCCTGGGTGACGAGCAAGACTCCGTCTCAAAAAAAAAAAAGAACAGCTGGAGAGATATGGCAGAGTACCTACAAAGAAAGAGCAATCAGACAGACTTCTCAGTAACAAATGAGAGGTGAGCAGGGTTTGGCGGCACAAGACTATAGTCCCAGGTACTTCAGAGGCTGAGGAGGGAGGATCGTTTCAGCTTAGGAGGTCTGGGCTGTAGTGCACTCTGCCAAACAGGTATCCACACTAAGTTTGGCATCAATATGGTGACCTCCCAGGGTCAGGGGACCACCAGGCTGCCTAAGGAGGGGTGAAATGATGGCCCAAATCAAAAAACTCCTGTGCTGATCAGTAGTGGCTACTGTACTCCAGTCTGGCCAACATAGTGCGACCCCATTTCCAAATAAATAAGAAAAAAGAGAGTTGAGAAGCTGAGAAAACAGATGAGGGAAAAAAAAAGTTGAGAAGACAAATGAAACAGATCATCAGAGGGTTGAGGCGAGATTCTATACTAAGCTTAAAGAGAGTCATTGCAAGATGAGGACAAAGAAAGACGTTTTCCAACAAGAACTAAGTACATTCACAGGCTCTTACTAAAGTGCACTAAAGTATATATTTTCAGAAAATAAAATGTGTGCATAGAAGAGTACTTAGAAACAATGGCAAATAAAGACACTAGTAAATAAAAATATATACAGTTTGGGCTGCACAAAACAAAAATAACAGTGAATAAAACACAAAATACAATAAAATACCAAAAAAGAGAGAAATTAAAACACTAAATTTAAAAAACTGGGTGGGGGAGGTGATAGGGTAATTTCTGACTGCTATTTAAGTATACACATTGAATATTTTTAGGATAACAAAGCTAGTAGAGAGAAAAAGAGGAGTTGGTAAAACTCAATTCAGTAGGAGACAGGAAAGGAGAAAAAGAAAGCAGAGAAAAAGTATGGGAAATAGAAAACATGAAATAAGACAATTCAAAAAATATCAACAATTGCTATAAATGCAAACAGACTGAAATAGCTGGTTAAAAAACAGGTTATTAATAGCTGGTTAAAAAACCCAGACTCGAGATTTTTTCTTAATTTAGCTATAAGCTATTTACAAGAGGCACATCTAAAATACAACAACATAGAAAAGTTAAAAGTAAAGGCTTTAGAAAACATGTACCAGACAGAAACTGACCAAAAGGGGAAGAAGACTGGAAGCCTAAAGCAAAAGCATCATTAGGATCGACTGGTTCTTTACAGCCCACTTACTGGTTCTTAACAGTTAGACAAGTTACTTAAAGTTTTTGAGCCAATTTCCTCACCTGTAAAATGGTATGATAATAATAGACTTGTTTTTGAATCTGGAACGTGCTTTTTAAAAGTAACAAATGTAAATATAGCAAAATGTTAATACCGATTTAATCTTTCTGGTGGGTACATAAGCATGAATTTCATTATTATCTGTACATGTTTTATATATTTGAATTGTTTTTAAAATAAAAATGTTTTAATTTTTTAAGTTCACAAACCCAGTAACCAAGTAAAAATATAAGAAGAGCATTGTAAACAACAATGCTCCATACATCATCTGGGAGTGGCTAGCTATAGAACTTTCCTAGGAGACAACTTTGCAAGATACACCAAAGCTTTAAAAATGTAGACACCCAGCTGGGAGCGGTGGCTCACATCTGTAATCCCAGCACTTTGGAAGGCCGAGGTGGGTGGATCACTTGAGGTCAGCAGTTCGACACCAGTCTGGCCAGCATGGTGAAAACCCATCTCTACTAAAAATACAAAAAAAAAAAAAAAATTAGCTGGGCATGGTGGTGGGCACTGGTAACCTCAGCTACTCTGGCACTGAGGCAGGAGAATTGTTTGAACCCAGGAGTCGGAGGTTGAAGTCAGCCGAGATCGCACCACTGCACTCCAGAGCGAGACTCTGTCTCAAATAAATAAATAAATAAATAAAATGTAGATACCCTGTAACCCAGTGATTAAATTCTGTAATTTATCCCGAGGAATGAATCAAGAGATGTGTATAAGCATGTATGTACCAGTTGCTGAGTTCAGTCTAATGGTGAAAAATTCAAAACAATGTTAATGTTGTTGGAAATTGCTTTAGCAAATTTTAACACATTAGTATAACAAAATAGTACGCAGTCATTAAAATTCAGGTTATAGAAGAATATTAATGACAAGCATTGTATATTGATAGGTGAAAAAGATACAAAGCAGTATGCCTTGTATGGGCTTGGGTTTTACCTTAAAATACGTGTAGGCTGGGTACAGAAGCTTCCACCTGTTATCCCAGCACTTTGGAAAGTCAAAGCAGGAGGATCACTTGAGTTCAGGAGTTCAAGATCAGCCTGGGCAACATAGCAAGACCCCATCTCTACAAAAAATAATAAAAATTAGCCAAGTGTGGTGGCATGCACCTGTAATCCCAGCTACTCAGGGGACTGAAGTGGGAGGATTGCTTGAGCCCTGGAGGTGGAGGCTGCAGTGAGCTGTGATCGCACCAGTGCACTCCAGCCTGGGTGACACAGTGAGACCCTGACTCAAAAAACAAAAGGAAAATAAAAAATAATAAAATATGTGTATTATGTACACAATTGTCTGGAAGGCTATGGAGCAACATACTACTCATGAAACATCTCTGGATGGTGGAGATTCTGAATGACTTTTGTTTTATTGTGCTTTTTTGTGTTTTCCAAGTTTTCTGCAGTGAACATATGGTGCTTTGTAATTAGGAAAAAAGCAATCATCGTTTCTAAAGTAAACGGCAATAATTCAAGTTCATACTCTAATGTAGAGTCCGCAAACTATATCCTGCAGGCTAAATGCTGCCTGCCACCCATTTTCATACTGCCCATGACTTAAGAATGGTTTTACATTTTTAAATGGTTGAAAAAAAACATCAAAAAGAGAATAAAATGTACAATATGTCATTCTAAATCTTTGTGTTTAATCTTTACAGCAACTCTGTGAAATAGGTACTATTACTCATTTTATAGATGAGGAAACCAAAGCTTTTAGGTGAGTTATGTAAGTAGTGAAAGATCTCATAGTTAATAAGTTTTTGAGCTGGAATTCAGACCCCAGAGTCTTACCCTCAGCCTGTACTCTTTTTTGGGTTTTTTTTTTTTTTTTTTTTTGAGATGGAGTCTTGCTCTGTGTCCTAGACTGGAGTGCAGTGGCACTATCTCGGCTCACTGCAACCTCTGCCTCCCGCGTTCAAGCAATTCTCCTGCCTCAGCCTCCCAAGTAGCTGGGATTACAGGCGCCCGCCACCAGACCCGGGTCCTTTTTGTATTTTTTAGTAGAGATGGGGTTTCGCCATGTTGGCTAGGCTGGTCTCGAACTCCTGACCTCAGGCAATCCGCCCACCTTGGCCTCCCAAAGTGCTGGGATGACAGGCGTGAGCCACCGCGTCCAGCCTGAGCCTGTACTCTTAATGTGCTTCCCCCATGTGAAAAGTTCCCCAACATTAAGAGGGCAAATCAAGTCAGTACATTCTGGTGAATTCTCAGGAGGGAAGACCACTGCATATCAGAGAAGCTTTGTAGAAGAATGAGGCCACATTTCTACCACAATGACAGGAAATATTAACTCTGAACTTCCAAATAAGCAAAATGTTTTCCTCCCTCAAATAATTCAATTCTTCTCATTAGTAAACTTATGTTACAGAAAATCATACCCCATTATTATGTTTGGACTTTCATCGATAAAAATTCTTGGAAATTTGTTTTGGCTCTCGTTATGTCAGCACCTCCACAATATCGCTGATGTTTTCTCTTGGCCCATAAAGCCTGACATATTTGTTTACTCTCTTTACAGAAAATGTGTTTGCAGACCCCTGCTCTAATTAACACAAAGAAAGAGGGCAGAGGGGAGTGGCAGGCGGTCATGGTATTGATGAGAATAATTCCCCACACCTGGAGCTACAGAGTAGCCCATAACCCAGCTGGTTCTCTCCCAAGCTGCTCCACAAGCTCTTAGTCATTTCGAGATTGAGTTTCTTTCCTCCTCCTGCTCTGTCTATATTTTCTCCATTACCTCTCACCAAGAGGTAAGCAAAGCAAAGGAAAAAAAGGTAAAACTTAATTTAGTCAAGTTTAATACTACTTAAAAACTGGCAAAAAATTTGTTCAGGGGAAGAGATTTGACTTGTACATCATCTCTAGAGTTGATTCGCCATGTTTTCTGTTACCTAAAATATTTGAGATTTGGCCACTCCTACTAAGTACCAGTTTGCTCATTCACTCAACAAACCCTAAGCATTTCCCATATACCCTGCCCCTGGACACAATACTGGATCAATCAGCTAGATAGAGCAGCTCACAGGTGAGCAGAAATTTTATATATATAACAGCACAACACAACATGTTCTATGATGGAAAGCAGTTTTAAAAGAGCACAGGAAATGCGAAGTAAAACCGCAGTGAGATACCACCACACACTCATTAGAATAGCTACAAACAAAAGACGGATAATACCAAGTACTGGCAAGGATGTGGCAAACCCAAACCCTCATACATTGCTAGTGAGAGTAAAAAAAAAAAAAAAAGGAAGAACTACTTTGGAAAACAGCCCGGCAATTTCTTTGTAAGTTAAACATACGTTTAATATAAGACCCAGCAGCTGGGCACAGTGGCTCACGCCTGTAATCCCAACACTTTGGGAGGCCGAGGTGGGCGGATCATGAGGAGATCATGACCATCCTGACCAACATGGTGAAACCCTGTCTCTACTAAAAATACAAAAATTAGCTGGGCGTGGTGGCGCACGCCTGTAGTCCCAGCTACTCAGGAGGCTGAAGCAGGTGAATCACTTGAACCCAGGAGGCGGAGGTTGCAGTGAGCTGAGATGGCACCACTGCACTCCAGCATGGCGACAGAGTGAGACTCCATCTCAAAAAAAAAAAAAAAAGCCCAGAAATTCCACTCCTTAAAGTATCTTCCCAAGAGGAAGGAAAGCACACGTCCATCCAAGACCTGTATACAAATGATCACAGCAGCAATATTCACAGTAGCCCCAAATTAGAAACAAATCTCTATCAACTGGTGATGAATAAACAAAATGTGGTATGTCCATACAACAGAATGCTATTAGCAGTAAAACAAGAACCAACTACTGGCCAGGCACAGTGGCTTACGCCTATAATCCCAGCACTTTGGGAGGCTGAGGCGGGCAGACTGCTTGAGCGCAGGAGTTCAAGACTAGCCTGGGAAACATGGTGAGACTCTCGTCTCTACAAAAAAAAGTAAATAAATAAATAAATATAAAAATTAGCCAGGTGTGGTGGCATATGCCTAGTCCCAGCTACTCAGGAGGCTGATGTGGGAGGATCACTTGAGCCCAGGAGGTGGAGGCTGCAGTGAACTGTGATTGCACGACTGTACTCTAGCCTGGGTGACAAGAGTGAGACCCTATCTCAAAAAACAAAAACAAAAAACCCCAACCACTGATGCATTCAACAACATTAATGAACTCAAAAACATTACGTTCAGTAAAAGAAGCCAGTCTCAGCCGGGCACAGTGGCTCACACTTGTAATCCCAGCACTTTGGGAGGCCGAGGCGGGCGGATCATGAGGTCAGGAGATCAAGACCATCCTGGCTAACACGGTGAAACCCCGTCTCTAGTAAAAATACAAAAATTAGCCGGGCATGGTGGTAGGCGTCTGTAGTCCCAGCTACTGGGGAGGCTGAGGCAGGAGAATGGCGTGAACCTGGGGGGCGGAGCTTGCAGTGAGCCGAGATCGCGCTACTGCACTCCAGCCTGGGCCACAGGGTGAGACTCTGTCTCAAAACAAAACAACAACAACAACAACAAAAATAGGCCAGTCTCAAAGGACTACATGTTGTATAATTTTTATATGAAATTACCAGAAAAGACAAAACTATAGAGACATAAATCACATCACTACTTGCCAGGGATCAGGGTAAGAGCAAGAACTGACCACAAATAGCAAGGGGACGGGAATGGAAAGTTCTAAAACCGGACTGTGGTAATGGCTGCACAGATGTATGGATTTACTAAAACTTACGAGCTTTTCTTTTTTTACTAAAACTTATCTATTTTACACTTAAGATAGGTGAGTTTATCATGTGCATAAAAAAAATTTTGGCTGGGTACAGTGGCTCACACCTATAATCCTGGCACTCTGGGAGGCCAAGGTGGGTGGATCACCTAAGGTCAGGGGTTCAAGATCAGCCTGACCAATATGGCAAAACCCCGTTTCTACTAAAAATACAAAAATTATCTGGGTGTGATGGTGCGCACCTGTAGTCCCAGCTACTCAGGAGGCTGAGGCAGGAGAATCGCTTGAACCCAGGAGGCGGAGGTCGCAGTGAGCCAAGATCGCGCCACTGCACTCCAGCCTGGGTGACAAGAGTGAAACTCTGTCTCAAAAAAAGGAAAATAAATTAGATTTTGATATGGGCTACAGCTGAACCTTGAAAACATGCTGAGAAAAAGACGCCAGATACAGAAGAACACATAATGTTGATTCTACTTTTTATGAGGTACCTAGAACAGGCCAATTCACAGAGGCAGAACGTAGGATAGAGGTTACCAGAGGGTGGGGGAAGGGGACATTGAGGAGTTAGTATTTAATGGGTGGAATTTCTATCTGGGATGATGAAAAACTTCTGGAAGCGGACAGTGATGATGTTTGCTCAGCATTGTGAATATACTTAATGCCACTAAATTGTACACTTCACAATGCTTAAAATGGGCCAAGCATGGTGGCTCACACCCTTCCCAGCACTCTCGGAGTCTGATGCGGGCAGATCACTTGAGCCCAGGAGTTTGAGACCAGCCTGGGCAACGTAGCAAAAATCTTGTCTCTACTAAAATTACAGCAAATTAGTGGGCACGGTGGTGTGCGCCTGTAGTCCCAGATAATCGAGAGTCTGAGGTGGGAGGATCGCTTGAGCCGGAGAGATTGAGGCTGCAGTGAGCTGTGATCACACCACTGTACTCCAGCCTGGGTGACAGAGCAAGACTTTGTCTTCCAAAAAAAAAAAAAAACTTAAAATGGTAACTTTTTATCTTATACGTATTTTCCCGCAGCTTTTTTCTTTTTCTTTTTTTTACAGTCTTCCGTGCACCTTCGGGAGGAAGAGGGGCCTGGGACTTGCCCGTGGGCTCACTTTCAGGTGGCTATTTCTTCATCAGTTGAGTTCTTAACTGTCTCTAATTGATAGCGAAGGGAAGAAAACGCAGTTTGCATTCACACAGCCCATTGTCCAAATGCCTAAAGACGTTAATTTGAAAAATACTGCAAGAATCACGAAACTGATTCTAAATTTACTTCTAAATCATGAGAGCAAACCTGAAGTGTGGTTTTAATTGGGTTTACAGGAAGTATAAGTGTTGTTTATGTGACTTGTTCTTTTGTTTAACTGCTGGTAATCACTGGCTACTGCACTAATCTCATGACCACAGAGACAAGCAGTTGAGTAATTAAAATATTCAAAATCTGGCTCAGTGGCTCACCCCTGTAATCCCAACATTTTGGGAGGCCAAGGTGGAAGGATCACTTGAGACCAAGAGTTCAAGACCAGCCTGAGCAATGTAGTGAGACCCCCATCTCTGCAAAAAAAAAATTTTTTTTAATCTGAGCTAAAAGAAAAACAGTTTGTTTCCAATGCTTTCATTTTAACCCTCACTGTGATACAGGCATCAAAGAATTAACCTTTTAAAAGAAGATAAATTAGCTTTCATATTTGACTGTTTGGACAGCTAGCTGTATATGACAACTTTTTGTCCCTTTTCTCCACCCCCAAACAGAGAAAGCTGTTGAGTCTCAATTCTCTGAGATGTCTAGATTATAATGTTGAAGTTCTCATACAAGCAAAACCTCCCAGCAATGGTACATGTCTTGTCAAGGTAAAGACAAGAAGATTTTTTTCTTTGCTATCTATCAAGAAAATAAAAGGGTGTGCCTATTACTTTAAAAAACGTTTTCTTTTTCCTTTAATGAAAAATGTTATGCTTATTCCACTGGCAGTTTAACAAGGAATCTTGAGTCGTCAGCAAGGCATCAAAATGGGTGATTAGAACACTACAGGCTGATAGACTCCAAATTAAATTGACAATACCCAATCTAAGCTTCAAAAGATATGTGTATTGGCACCACCATCAAAAGCAATTCTCTGAGTCACTTTTAGCTTCTCCCAGACTCTGAGCCTTTCCAAATTAGAACATGGAAAAGGAAAAAAATGCAAGATAAGGCACTTTGCTGTGTCATCCCTTAGAAAGTCAGCGAAAATTAAATAAGTACAACCAAATGGATTTATTGCTTGGGTGACAATGCTCAAGTGACAGGGAGGAAGAATAAGAAAATAAAAATGTTAGCACTGAATAAGGAGCAGAACAATAAATACTTAGAAGATCAGTGTACCTGGCTGAGCGTGCTGGCTCATGCCTATAATCCCAGAATTTTGGGAGGCCAAGGTGGGAGGATTGCCTGACGTCAGGAGTTCGAGAGCAGTTTGGCCAACATGGCAAAACCCCGTCTCTATCAAAAATACAAAAATTAGCCAGGCATGGTGGCATGCAACTGTTATCCCAGCTACTGGGGAGGCTGAGGCAGGAGACTCAATTGAACCCAGGAGGCAGAGGAGATCGTGCCACTGCACTCCAGCCTGGGTGACAGAACAAGACCCCATCTCAAACACACAAACAAATAAACAAGAAAGATCAATGTACTTGCCTCTCCCAGCCTAGTAAATATGGCCCAATGGTGATTTTGACTGTGGAAAGTGAGAAAGAACTTTGCACCAGAAGATAAAAGCCCACAGGAAAGACTAGAAGCACAGGACCTTGACAGAGAAGAGAATGGTCCAGTGGAGGAGAGAAACGGAGGTGAGATTAATCAAGATAGAGACCGACATAAAGCATGAAGCATCCCCAAGGGCAGGTTCATGAATGAGGACCACCAAGTGGTTTTCCAGGCTGTAGCTGAATGCCAGCAGAGAATCTCTACACCCTCTCCTGCAAGTCAGGGAAGCTGCCCCAGTTCTCAGAGCACCTGGTTCCGGGTGATCAAATCACTTTCCTCTGGGTAGAAGAACCCCCACATCCACACACACGGTGACACATAAAGACTGTGACCAAAAGCAAGTGAAAATACCTAAATTAAGCCCCCAAAATCATTTAAAATAAGGCTTTATAGAAAAGCAATGCAGCCGGGCGCAGTGGCTCATGCCTGTAATCCCAGCACTTTGAGAGGCCAAGGCGGGTGGATCACCTGAGGTCAGAAGTTCGACACCAGCCTGACCAACATGGAGAAACCCCGTCTCTACTAAAAATACCAACATTAGTTGGGTGTGGTGGTGCGCGCCTTTAATCCCAGCTACTCTGCAGGCTGAAGCAGGAGAATCGCTTGAACCTGGGAGGTGGAGGGTGCAGTGAGCTGAGATTGCACCACTGCACTCCAGCCTGGGTGACAGAGCAAGACTCTATCTCAAAGAAAGAAAGAAAGAAAGAAAAACAACGTGATAGCTGGGATCCCAGGTAAAAATTTCAGGAAATCAACACATTCAAAGCAGGAGTTTGTCCCTCCATAGTATCAAAGACAACAAAACAGGCTTCTGCCATTCCAAGGACTATTGCCTAAGACCTCTGCTGACTCCAAGAATGGATGGCACCATGTCCGAGGCACCAAAGAAGAGACCCAGGATGGGCGTGGTGGCTCAGGCCTGAAATGCCAGCACCTTGGGAGTCTGAGGTGGGAGGATCACTCGGGCCCAGGAGTTCAAGAACAGCCTGGGCAAGATGGTGAGACCCCTGCCTCTACAAAAAAATTTAAAAATGATCCGGGTATGGTGGTACATGCCTGTAGTCAGCTGTGAGTATACCACTGCACTCCAGCCTGGGAAACTCCATTAAAAAAAAGAGAGAGACCCGGAGCCAGTGAGGGAGACACAGGGTTTATTGAGACTTACATAAGGGTCATTCCAGGGGCAGCAGGCTGGACAGGAGAACCACTGCTGTTTGTACTGAGCACGCAGTTTATACTGCATTTTTCACTTAGCACCCTCCACCTAGCAACCTCCATTTAACCCAAAGCAAAGGGCCTCCACCCCCCAGATGGCCTGCATTCCAAAGAACGAGCCAGGGATTCAGATGTCCATCATAGATAAGGAGTGAACCTCCAGGCTGGCCACTCTCAGATTCCTTAGCTTGGAAGTCCAAACACACATTCTTCTTAGATCCTAGGATCATTCTTTTTTTTTTTTTTTTTTTTTTTTTTGAGACAGAGTCTCACTCTATGGACCAGGCTGGAGTGCAGTCGCACCATCTTGGCTCACTGCAACCTCTGCCTCCTAGGTTCAAGCGATTCTCCTGCCTCAGCCTCCCGAGTAGCTGGGATTACAGGTGCCCACCACCATACCTGGCTAATTTTTGTATTTTTAGTAGAGACGGGGTTTCACCATGTTGCCCAACCTGGTCTGAAACTCCTGACCTCAAGTGATCTGCCCACCTCAGCCTCCCAAAGTGCTGGGATTACAGGCATGAGCCACCGTGCCCGGCCAACCCTAGGGTCTTCTTAGGGTGTGCTTCAGTTATGGCTGTCAGGTGCATCTGCCATACAAGGACCCAGATCCACCATTCAAACACCCACCATTCAAAAACCCACCGTTCAATGGACCCAGAGAGGCTTATTCTGCTGAGGACTTGGGATGCACGAGTCTTGAAACCTGCACAAATAGTCAACCCTCCCTTTACAGATACGAAAGCATCTCTTTGTCCTCCTAAGAGATTCTGGGATGGCAAGACATCAATAGGCTCACTCTGTTCTATTTCTCTTAGCATAAATAAAAAAAAAAATCTTAATCAGGAAGGAAATTATTTTTGTACCATACGCCTAATGCTTGATGTCTGTGGGCTATCCTGGTGAAGCTGTCATATTCTTTTATTTTCCATTCTTTTCTTTTTTTCTTTCTTTCTTTCTTTTTTTTTTTTTTTTTGAAAACAGAAGAATTTCTTCCTTCTTTAGGCAGAAAGGACTGCAGCAAAAGAATTGGTTGTGCCTTAATTTTAGGAATTGCTGAAGTGGCAGGTCAAAAAAGCAATATGGAGCACACTATCACTTGTGGCCTCAGGACACACACACACACACACACACACACACACACACACACACACACACAAAAGAATCAGTCAAAGAAGTCTGGAGTGCGGTAGCTCATGCCTGTAATCCCAGCACTTTGGGAGGCTAAGGCAGATGGATCACGAAGTCAGGAGATCCAGACCATCCTGGCCAACATGGTGAAACCCCGTCTCTACTAAAAATACAAAAATTAGCCGGGCATGGTGGCGCACGCCTGTAATCCCAGCTACTTGAGAGACTGAGGCAGGAGAATCACTTGAACCCGGGAGAGGTTGCAGTGAGCTGAGATTGTGCCACTGCACTCCAGCCTGGGCGACAGAGTGAGACTGTCTCGGGGCGGGGGGGAGGAAAAAAAATCAGCCAAAGATACCTCGAGTCTGGTTGGAACTTCTGGAGCAATTTAAGCCCTATGCTCCAAATGCCTAAACAATGGCCTCTATTTATCCACAGTTCAAAAGACCTCATTGCATCAGAAGGCAGCTTCCTGAATAAGATTGCCGCTAATTCTCCCAGCAGCAGAAATCCGCTCGCATGAATAACAGAGTTTCGCTCTGTTATTCATAAGGAGGATTAAACCCAGTGGGATAAAATGTACGGGTGCCAGGTCATCTTGGGGTAGGGCTGAGTATGGAAAACATGAGTTCTCATTTCTCCCCAACTAACTAACGCCTGGTAGTTGGTGCAAGTAACAGTTTCTTTAAATGCACCTGTCACAATTCCTTTTGCTACTAAAGGAGAAATGAGTTAACACAGAAAGTACATTGAGAGACAGAGCTAAAGGGCACTACAGAAATATTACCGCTGGCCTTTGCTCCATGTCACAAGTGTGAATGCAACCCTTCAAAGTAATACCTAGCTAGTTACTGTTGGTGCTCAGAAAGCGATATCCCAAAATATGGCAGTTTGACATGCTGAATTGAGGAAGAAGCCTCAAGGTGTCTCTGATCCTCCTCCCTTTCCCCTCATTTCTTGTCTCATGCGTCCGTGTGAAGAGACCACCAAACAGGCTTTGTGTGAGCAACATGGCTGTTTATTTCACCTGGATGCAGGCGGGCTGAGTCCGAAAAAGGAGTCAGCAAAGGGTGGTGGATTATCATTAGTTCTTATAGGTTTTGGGATAGGCGGTGGAGTTAAGAGCAATGTTTGGGGGGCAGGGGTTGGATCTCACAAAGTGCATTCTCAAGGGTGGGGAGAATTATAAAGAACCTTCTAAAAGGTGGGGGAGATTACAAAGTACATTGATCAGCTAGGGTTGGGCAGAAACAAATCACAGTGGTGGAAGGTCATCAGTTAAGGCTATTTTCACTTCTGTGGATCTTCCGTTGCTTCAGGCCATCTGGATGTATACGTGCAGGTCACTGGGGATGTGATGGCTCAGCTTGGGCTCAGAGGCCTGACATTTCTGTCCTCCCAAAACACAGGATAGAAGTTATTCTCCGGAGTTCCCTTATCTCCCTAACGTCTAGACCTGGCAAAGAAGAAAACAATCACCTCTGATCCATTCCCTCCCTGAGTTGTCATTAACTGAACTCATATCACAGGACAAAAGACTGAATTCGGTCAACACACCTGGGAAGACTTTTGTCACAAACCATTGTCTGCCCAACAGACTTTGTCCCAAGCCTTTGTATGTTCTTCAAGCCCACTGATTCCCCCAAAAATCATCTGCTACTTCCCTAAAATCATCCTCACTTCCCATCTCCTTTTCCCCTAAAAAACACAAGACATATAAACATCCGTACCCCGCTGGGATATGGGAATCACTCTGTGTTCCTCCCTCCTCCCACCGTGCACACTAATACACTTATATACCGTTTCTTCTTTTTTTTTGAGACTGAGTCTCGCTCTGTCGCCCAGGCTGGAGCGCAGTGGCGCCATCTCGGCTCCCTGCAACCTCCACCTCGCGGGTTCAAGCAATTCTCCTGCCTCAGCCTCCCAAGTAGCTGGGATTACAGGCACACACCACCACGCTCGGCTAATTTTTGTATTTTTAGTAGAGACAGAGTGTCACCATGTTCGCTAGGCTGATCTCAAACTCCTGACCTTGGGCGATCCTCCCACCTCAACTTCCCAAAGTGCTGGGATTACAGGCGTGAGCCACCGCGCCTGGCCAGCCTTCTATTAATCTGCTTTTTGTCAGCTGATTTTTCAGCAAACCTTTAGGGGACAAAGGCGAATTTTTTCCTTAGCCCTTGCATTACATAAAACTAAAAGATTCTCCAGTCTGTCCCCTCACCCAAAGGCTGCCTCTCTGTCCCAGGCCTAGGTTTTCCTCTGCTCCACCCCCCGCCACCCAGTCCCCACTGCAGATAAAACAATCTGCTCACCACATGTTGCACACATGATTTACAGCTTCCTACTTACAGACCTTCTCTGCCAAAATCCGTATTACTCCTTCATAACTTGCTTCCAAGAGCTTCCCCATGATCTCGGCCTATTGTGATCTCTTCTTTACACCAGGTTCATAGTGAGTTTGCAATCAATTACAATGTTCATGTTCTTCCTTTAATAATTATATGTGAAGTGATAGTAAAGTCCAGGATTTGCTTCCAAACAATCCCGGGATGGGGGCAGCAGAGCGGGGCAGTATGACAAGAAACCACCAGTTAATTGTTCTGTTTGGGTAATGGGTACATGTGGGTTCATCAGGCTGTTCTATTTTTGCTACAGTTTTAAAGTTTCCATAGTAAAAATCTGAAAATAATGACAGTCACAAAGCTGGCTAATGACAGGACCAAGAGCCAAACCCAGGATCTCCTGATTTTAAGACCAGTGTCGGCTGGGTGCAGTGGCTCATGCCTGTAATCCTAGCACTTTGGGAGGCCGAGGCAGGCAGATCACCTGAGGTCAGGAGTTCGAGAGCAGCCTGGCCAACACGGCGAAACCCCGTCTCTACTAAAAATACAAAAATTAGCTGGGCATGGTGGCAGACACCTGTAATTCCAGCTACTCAGGAGGCTGAGGCAGGAGAATCGCTTGAACCTTGGGGGCAGAGGTTGCGGTGAGCCGAGATCATGCCACTTCACTCCAGCCTGGGCAAAAGAGTGAGATTTCCCTCTCCAAAAAAAAAAAAAAAAAAAAGACCAGTGTCCTCTCTGCCTATTGTCCTCTGTGCTTTTGTTTTTCATGGATTTTTTTTTATCATTGCTGTTTCTGCCTTTTTCACTGTGTCAAATTGTATTCATTTATTCATTTGACATGAAAAGCCCTGGTTGCTCGCCTCAAGGAGCTGGCAGTGGAACTAGGGACACCAGTAAACAGATAAATCACAGTCGAATCATGAATGCAACCACCAAGATATGAATTGAGTGGAAACGAACAGTTTCCTATGGGAAAACAGAACAAGGAAGCCTGCTTGAGAGAGTCCAAGACGGCTGCCCAGTCAGTCGGGGATATCTGAGGTGAAACTTGAGAGCTAACAGGAATATTTTCGGTGAAGGGGCTTGGAGACATAATTCAGGAGACAGGGGCACAATTCAGGCAGATAGCAGAGCATGGACAAAGGTGAAGTCTTGGAAAAGTTTGATGAGGCAAGAGAGGTGTGAACAGGGCCAGATGGGGCAGGTGCCCTGGTGGGTTAAATGGGGGCCAGATTTTGAAGGGGCTTCGACGCCAAGCCGAGGGGTCTGAATTTTCGCTCCCAGCAATCTGGAGTAACAAGAAAGTGACATGATCATTGGTGGTCTGTTAGGAAGGTAACTGGCAGCTGTGTAGGTCAGAGCCCACGTGGACTTTTGTAATAGACCAGAGCCTGGATTAGCGTGAGAGTTGTAGGTATTGCCTAGGTGCAAAATTTAAGGGGGTGCCTCAAACCTCAGCAATACAGATAAATATTATTTTAATGCATTGTTTTATTTTTTAGTTTTTTTGAGACAGAGTCTTGCTCTGTTGCCCAGGCTGGAGTGCAGTGGCTCAATCCTGGCTCACTGCAACCCTTCATCTCCTGGGTTCAAGCAATTCTCCTGCCTCAGCCTCCGAAGTAGCTGGGACTACAGGTGCACGCCACCATGCCTGGCTAATTTTTTTTTTTTTGTATTTTTGGTAGAAACGGGGTTTTGCCATGTTGGCCAGGCTGGTCTTGAACTCTTAGGCTCAAGTGATCCACTCGCCTCAGCCTCCCAATGTGCTGTGATTACACGTGTGAGCCACCACACCCAGCCATAATGCATTTTTTTTTAATCAAAATGAATGCAAAGGAAATGCACAAGGAAAATACATCCAATTGTAAATAAAGACATGATTGTTCTTATTTGTTTTAGGGCCCTGCCTTCTTTCCCACTGGCTGCAGAATGCCCACCCCACCCTCCTCATCTCCCACCGCCTCATCCACTGGGTGGGCTTACGAGAGTTGACAATAATAGGATTACGGATTGGACAACAAGAGACTTTACTCATAGTCAACTTTTTTTTTTCATCGTAGAACTTTATTAACTTTTCCACTTGGTCCACAACATGGGAGGATATTTTGATGCATACGAACATGTATATGCACATATATGTTCACACATATGAACATATATATGCATCTATATATACATATATATATATTTTTTTTCCCCCGATCTAGCTCCAATATGATTGGACAACAAGAGACTTTACTCATAGTCAACTTTTTTTTTTCATCGTAGAACTTTATTAACTTTTCCACTTGGTCCACAACATGGGAGGATATTTTGATGCATACGAACATGTATATGCACATATATGTTCACACATATGAACATATATATGCATCTATATATACATATATATATATATTTTTTTCCCCCTGATCTAGCTCCAATATGGTTTGGCAGGGCAGTGCAATCAACATAGCAAGAAATGAGGAGAGCCAGTCCTAAAGCAACAGTAAAAGTTTAGATGGTTAAAGAGGAGAAACCAGATTCAAGCAACTTTTCTAGGGCAGAAATGAAAGAATATGGAAATACAGCAGGTGCATGAGGCTGAGGCTCAGCTTGGGCTCAGCAGAATTTATTCTACTCAGCTAAATCACAAACACTTCAGGGGTTACAATCCCATTCTCCTATTCTTCTGTATCATTTTGCGCCCAGCTCAATAAGTTCCTGTTAACTAATTAAGTGGAAAAGAAGAGCTTAAATCCAAGGCATACATGATGGAAGCCAGGCGTGTGCAGTTTCTACTTCATACAGCCTCTTGTGCTGAACAGCATGGTGCACTGATGAATATTCAAAAAGGAACAATCGTTAATGATGACTAAGACCCCCAAAATGTAATAAGTTATTTTAGCGACACTCTTCTGTGATTTTTCCCCATCTAATTTCACATTCTTAGGACTAGGGAGAAGAATAATTGAAGTCAAGGCTTGATTTTATGGTCTTTACAGCTTGTGATCGGATTAGAAGGCTGACAAAATTGTTGCTTCTATCCGCTTTGTACAATCGGAGAGAATGAATGAGCTGCTTTCCAGTTTTCTGTTCCAAGTATTAACTGGATTCCCACTTCACTCTGCTTCCGTGATTTCTACTCTGCTTATGTTAGCTTCCGTCTCACACAATATGAACATAGCCCCATCTCTGCCAAGCAAATGAGAGGCCGAGCTCTGGGCTGTGGACAGTGTCAGTGACAACAAGGGTGAGGCGTCATCAGATGAATCATCAGGTGTGGGAAATGCATTTGAGACACTCAAAATAACTGGGGAGTGATGGGGGTGGCTTAATAAATAAAAGCCTACAAGACCTAACTTCTAGACGTCTTCAGAAGGCTGAGTTGCTTTGAGAGGCAGACACACAAGATGACAACTTGCTACCAGTGGCTGGGCCTAGGCAAGGAGCTATGGCTAAACAGGAAATCAGTTACTTAGCAGTTGAGCGGATGTTTGAGTGTTCAAAGGACAGGCACAACAGCTATACTCTGATATGTCCTGTAAAGTTAAAAACAAAGCCAGGTTAACTCTGACAGATGCATCCGAGACTGATACGCTTAGGAGCTACCTGGTTGCATTGCCTGGGGATCTTAATACTCTGTGAATCATTATGAATTATAATATTTAAAGCTGTTGTTTATTTGGTATTTATAGGGTGTCATGATGTGCCCAGTGCTATACAGGCATAATTTTTAAACCACCCAAAAGTCCTGCAAGAGGTTAGGTGTGATGGCTCATGTCTGTAATCCTAGCACTTTGGGAGGCTGAGCTGGGCAGATTTCTTGAGCCCAGGAGTTAGAGACCAGTCTGGGTAACATGACAAGATCCCTATCCCTATTAAAAAATTTTTTTTCAAAAAAAAGTTAGCCAGGCATGTTGGTGCATGCCTGTAGTCCCAGCTACTGGGGAGGCTAAGGTAGGAGGATTAACCAAGCTTGGGGAGGTAGAGGCTGCAGTGAGCCATGATGTCACCACTGCACTCCAGCCTGGGCAATAGAGTGAGACCCTGTCTCAAATAAATAAATACATAAATACATATATACATACATACATACATAAAAGTCTTGCAAAGGAAAAAAATCTCCATTTTTCAAAAGGAAGTTAGAGAAGTTGAGTAATTTGCCTGATTTCACTAAGTTGGTCATAACAGAGTTTGAATTCAAACCCAGAGCAAACCCAGGCTTAGCAGAACTAGCAACTTTTCCTTTTGAGGTATAGATGATCCTACTTTTTGTTATTCAAGGTCAAGGCCAGGATTAGGAGACAAGCGAGGGTGAGTTTGCCAGTGGAGGGTTAGATCCTGTCTTTAACATTTTGATATTTTGTTCATTGTAGAGTATTACGCATTAATTTTGATTTTTAAAAAATATTGTACCAAAATACAATTTATCCTGATTTTTAGTTTTTTGGTGCCATCTTAAATTTTGAGCCCAAGGGCTAGTGTTTTACTAGCCTCACTATTCTCTAGGCTCTGCTCAAGGCTACAGACAATCTGTGATCGCCTGAATTAAGGCAACAGACAGTTCTCATTTCAGACAGACTTTTCCTCTTCCTCCTGCCTACCTCATATATTTTACATCCCAAATTACTGCCTACTGGGAAAGAAGGTTTTGGGTTTTTTTAAACTTGTTGCTTTGCTTTTTTGTTTGTTTTGTTTTTGTTTTTTCTTTATCCTTTTCCTTGATTCATCACTGGCTGGGATACATACTACATACACAAGACATGTGGCAAAAGGTGGTATATGAAGAAACGGGATGCCAAAAATTTCACACAATCCATGAACACGTTCAAGCATACTTAAAAATGTCCATCTCATCAACAAAAAATAAGTACGTAAGGCGATAGATATGTTCATTAGCTTAACACAATAATTCCACAATGTATTCACATATCAAAATATGACCTGGTATATTATAAATATATATAATTTTTCATTTGTCAATAAATGAATGAGTGAAACGTGCAAGAGTAATGTCAGGCCCCTGTCCAAGGCTGGAGAACATACTTTTTTCTATGAGAAATTTTCTTCCATAATTGTCAGATCTTCAAACATCTGCTTCACGGAAGTGTCTCAGAGCTCTGTCACTGATACAAGATTAAATAAATACTATAAGCTGAGGCTGTGGGTTGTCACTGGTAGCTGGAGGGACAAAAGTCATCCTTTTATTTCTAACCTTTTGTTTCTGCAAATGTAGTCTATTATGACATGCACAGGTATTAGGAGGGTAACGGCCATGCCAATAGCAAACACAGCTGTTTTGAATCCTATTCTGTATTTTTTATTAACTAAATACAGTGCTTGGTAAAACAAAATAAAATCAACATTAGGAGGCTCATCAATTACACAAGAGGGAAATGGTTACATAGAAATTGACATCATCTGGGTAATATATACCTAATCAATTTCCTAAGCAAATCAGATGCTTGTGGGCTGAATTAAATAAACACCTTTAATTAATTCAGCACCTACTGTGTGTCTGAAACCCAACCAGAAACTTGGGGCCCAGGTTTCCTAGGAGAAAAACTGATGACCCATAAGCTATTGCCACTTGGACCTGTATTTTGTGGAGAGTGCAGGTCATTTGTTTAATGTAAAAAAAGTGCTCAATTGCAGTCCCCTTCCACAGGACAGGCCAAGGGAAACTGATGGGAGCAAAGCAGGTGGATCTCTGGCAAGATTACAATCAAATTAAATGCGCATGGCCTGCAGTTTTCTTTTCAGCACTTTCAACTCAGAATAGTAGCAGGAAGTCAGCAGCAGGGCTGCTTTTGGTCGCTGGGGCAGAGTATTATACCTCTGAGTTGCTTCTTCAGTTCTAATTTGACTTAATGAACATTTAAAAGAGAACAATTACTTCTGAGTCCAGAAAACTGGATGGTAAAAGATCATACTCTAAAATTCACACATTCTATGCATTAGAAAATCACTGAGGCCCAGCCGGGCAAGGTGGCTCATGCCTATAATCCCAACACTTTGGGAGGCTAAAGCAGGCAGATCACTTGAGGTCAGGAGTTCGAGACCAGCCTGGCCAACATGGTGAAACCCTGTCTCTACTAAAAATACAAAAATTAGCCAGGCATGGTGGGAGGCACCTGTAATCCCAGCTACTGGGGAGGCTGAGGCAGGAGAATCACTTGAACACAGGAGGCAGAGGTTGCAGTGAGTGGAGATCACGCCACTGCACTCCAGCCTGGGCGACAGAGTGAGACTGTCTCAAAAAAAAGTCACTTAGTACTCTGTCCTCTTTATCCAAATTCTAACAAAGATATTACAACCCAGCAGCTTAGAAGGCACACAGTGGAATGATGATTGCTGCACTGACTAGAGGTCTATGTGCTGCAGAGGGTCAATTACAATGTTCATGGCTAGGGCTATTAAGTGACCTGAAGGTCAGACACAGCCCTGTCTTAGGCCCTTTCTTCTTCTTTTTTCTTTTCTTTTCTTTTGAGACAGAGTCTCGCTCTGCCGCCCAGGCTGGAGTGCAGTGTCAAGATCTCGGCTTACTGCAACCTCCGTCTCCCAGGTTCAAGCAATTCCCTGCCTCAGCCTCCCCAGTAGCTGGGATTACAGATGTGCACCACCACACCCAGCTACATTTTGTAATTTTTAGTAGAGGCAGGGTTTCTCCATGCTGGCCAGGCTGGTCTCCAACTCCTAACCTCAAGTGATCCGCCTGCCTCAGCCTCCCAAAGTGCTGGGATTATAGGCCTGAGCCTTCGCACCCGGCCTTGGGCCCTTTCGTTCATTCATTTGTTCATTTGTTCTCAGGGACCTCCTCTGGGATCTTAGAGCTCCTTTGAGTTCCTGGTAAGACCACCCACCTCTCCAGGGCTTAAGGAAGGTCTATAGAATGGCCAGTCTTCCTCAGGAGGCCTCTCTCATGCCTCTGCGCCAGTGCAAATCTTCCTAAGAAACGAGTGATGCTTAGGAGGTGCATCAGTTTCCCAGGGCTGCAGTAACAAAGTACCACCAAGTGCCTAAAGCAACAGAAATGTGTTCTCCCACAGTTCTGTAGGGTAGAAGCCCAAAATCAAGGTATCAGCAGGGCCATGCTCTGGAGGAAATCTTTCCTTGCCTCTTCCAGCTTCTGGTGACCCCAGGCATTCCCTGGCTCGTGGCTGCAACACCCCAACTTCTGCCTCCATGTTCAAGGGGCTGTCTTCTCCCTGTGTCTCTCTATGTCCACCCCTCTTCCTATAAGGACATCAGTCATTGGGTATAGGTATCACACTAATTTCGGGATTATTTCATCTTGAGGCCCTTCACTAATTACATCTGCAAAAACCCTATTGCTGGCTGGGTGCAGTGGCTCACACCCGTAATCCCAGCACTTTGGGAGGCCGAGGTAGGTGGATTCTTTGAGTCTAGGAGTTTGAGACCAGTCTGGGCAACATGGCGAAACCCTGTCTCCACTAAAAATGCAAAAATTAGCCGGGCATGGTGGTGCAAGCCTGTAGTCTTAGTTACTGGGGAGGCTGAGGTGGGGGGGATCACCTGAGCCTGGGAAGTCAAGGCTGCAGTGAACTGTGATCGCACCACTGCACCCCAGCCTGTACAACCAGAGTGAGACCCTGTCTCAAAAAAAGAAAAAAAAAGAAAAGAAAAGAAATCCCTACTTTAAATACGATCAGATTCTAAGGTTCCAGACAGACACAGATTTTGAGGGAACACTATTCCACCTGCTACAGAAGGCAATCATTAAAACTGGTAACAGATGACCCAGCTTTCCAGAAAAGGCCATGGAATGAGTCCCCTTTACCTCAGGCATCCGCACAAATCCAAGACTCTTGGGTTTTCCCTGGTCTCAGGACTTTTATCCCTGTTGCCACTCTTACAAAGCTCTGCACACAACTAAGAAATATGAATCAGATTATGTCACTCCTGGTTTTAGAACTCTCAGTGGCTCCCGTTGCAAAAAAGACATATCCCAAACTCCCAGCCAGGCCTCGAACACTTTGCACGCCCTGTCCTATACGTTCATTCCATCACCCTCCTTCCCCTCCGTGGCCTCCCTACCTTCTGCTTACCTCCTGCCTCCCTCACCCTTACCTTTATTCCTCTCCTGGCTCAAACACAAAGAGACCATGCTAGCACTTGCTGCTCCCTGTGTCTGGACAGCTCTCTCAGATTGTCACTTAGATCAGACCATTGTTCAAACGTCAAATCCTCACAGAAACTTTCTCTGTCCATTCTTTTTAAAATAGCACTCCCAGCCAGGCACAGTGGCTCATGCCTGTAATCCCAACACTCTGGGAGGCAGCTGAGGTAGGAGGATCATTTGAGGCCAGGAATTTAAGACCAGCCTGGGCAAGATTATGAGACCCTGTCTCTACAAAAAATTCAAAAATTAGCTGGGTGGCTGGGTGTGGTGGCACACATCTGCAGTCCCAGCTACTTGGGAGGCTGAAGCAGGAGGATCCCTTGAGCCCAGGAACTGCAGGCTGTAGTGAGCTATGATCACACCGCCACACTCCAGACTGGGCAACAGAGCAGCAAGATTGTATCTCAAAAAAATAAAAAGTAAAACAAAGAAACAACAACAACAAAAAAACATATCAACCATGCATCTCACACATCTTAGGTCACTCGATTAATCACATGACCCCAACTTAATTTTTTATACCACTTATCACTAGCTGAAATTGGTTTTGTTTTTTGTTTTTTTTTTGGCAGGGGGCGTGTAGATAGAGGCTCGCTCTGTCACCCAGGCTGGAGTACAGTGGCACAATCTCGGCTCACTGCAACCTCCGCCTCCCAGGTTCAAGCAATTCTCCTGCCTCAGCCTCCTGAGTAGCTGGGATTACAGGCGTGCACCACCACGCCAGGATAATTTTTGTATTTTTAGTAGAGATGGGGTTTCACCATGTTGGTCAAGTTGGTCTCGAACTCCTGACCTTGTGATCCGCCTCCCAAAGTGCTGGGATTACAGGCGTAGGCCACCGCACCTGGCCTGAAACTGTATTATTTATGTCCGTGTTCACTTGCTTACAGTCTGTCTCCACCAGCACAATGTCAGCCCCCATGGGGGCAGGAGTTTGTCTCATTGGTGGCTATGTCCCTGCATCCCAGGGCCTGGAAGAAGGCATTCAATAAATACTTGTTGAATGAATCCATGTGCCTGCTGGGTGATATGTTAGGCACTGAGGGTACAAAAAATGCCTACAATGGCCCTGGAGGGTGTCACAGTTTAGTGAGGGTTACAGAAATGTCAAAAGCACTAACACTTCTGGGGCCAGTCACTGTTGTGTGGCTTTTATCTTCACAAGAATCCTGCAGAGGTAGGTACTATTATAATTTCCGTTTTACAGATGAAGTAACTGAGGTTGAGTAATTTGCCCAAGAGGAGCCAAGGTTCAACCCAGGGAGTCTGATCAGATCTTGAGCTCTGGGCTTCTTTTTTGTTTTTGTTTTTGTTCTTTTTTTTTTGAGATGGAGTCTTGCTCTGTCGCCCAGGCTGGAGTGCAGTGGTGCGATCTCGGCTCACTGCAAGCTCCACCTCCTGGGTTTGCGCCACTCTCCCGCCTCAGTCTCCTGAATAGATGGGACTACAGGCACCTGCCACTATGCCCGGCTAATTTTTGTATTTTTAGTATAGGCGGGGTTTCTCCATGTTGGCCAGGCTGGTCTTGAACTCCTGACCTCAGGTGATCCACCCGCCTCAGCCTCCCAAAATGCTGGGGGCCACCACACCTGGCCGTTTTTTGTTTTGTTTTGTTTTTTTTGAGACAGAGTCTCACTCTGTTGATCACTGTTGCAACACTTCACTGCAACCTCCACCTCCCAGGCTCAAGCGATCCTCCCACCTCAGCCTCCTGAGTAGCTGGGATCACAGGCATACGCCACCACGCCTGGCAAATTGTTTTGTATTTTTAGTACAGATGGGGTTTTGCCACATTGGTCAGGCTGGTCTCGAACTACTGGCCTCTAGGGATCCGCTTGCCTCGGGCTCCCAAAGTGCTGGGATTACAGGTGTGAGACACAGCGCCCGGCTTGAGCTCCGGGCTTCTAAAGCACAGCCCCTCTACCAAAGACTACAGCTCTGTGCAGAGGGTGCTAAGAAAGGTTATGTAATGGCCCTGTGGGAGCCGGAAGAGGAAACGTTACTTGGGGGTGGGGCGGGTGGGAGGCTTCCTCTTGCTGCTCAGTTCCCAGGCTGGGGTGTCAACACCATGTGCAAATGGGCAGATTTTACAAAAGAGGCACAGAGCAGATTGCATTCAATGGGATGCAAAGTAGTTTCTGGTAATCTTGTGTGGGCACAGGGAGGGGTAACACAGGACTCTGTGGTGCCACAGCTGAGGTGTCAGCGTTATGTCACCATCACGGAGCCATAAGCCTCATTCCCCATCTGCAGCCCGGGTTCTAGGCAGTGGGCTCTTGACTTCCAAACATCTGTAATCAAGGCTCTCTCTTAAACCACAGCTTCTGCAGCTGAGCTCTGGCCTTGTTCCTCTTCATCTCCCTGGAGAACCAGATCCTGCTCTAAGCCCCCTGCCCCACCCTGACCACCCTCCCATCCAGCCCGTACCTCTATGCCAGCACCAGACTCCTCTTTATTATTATATGATTATTATGGGGGGAGGGGACAGAGTATCGCTATGTCACCCAGGCTGGAGTGCAGTGGCTATTCACAGGGGTGATCCTCGTAGGCTAGTCTCAGACTCCTGGGTTCAAGTGATCCTCTTGCGTCAGCCTCCCGAGGCTGCGCCTGGCTTCCTCTCTTTTTTTTATTTTCATTTTTAGAGCTGGAGTCTCACTCTACTGTCCAGGCTGTAGCACAGTGGCACAATAATAGCTCACTGCAGCCTCAAACTCCTATGCTCAAGAGATCCTCCTGCCTCAGCCTCCCGAGTAGCTGGGTCTACAGGCGCAAGCCACCACACCCAGAATCTCCGTGTTGCCCAGGCTGCTCTGGAACTCCTAGCCTCAAACGATCCGCCCGCCTCGCCTCCTGAAGTACTGGGATTTCGAGTTACTATACCCGGCTCCCCAGCTTCCTCTCTGCTGTATCTTCTGCCCGGGGTTGGAAGCTTCCTATTGCTCAGCGCTGGCCTGCCCTCGATGCAAACGCCCAGAAGCATGGCCCTGTTTGTGTGCAGCCAGCGGACCCTCCAGCGGCTCCCCTGTCCCGCAGCCTTATGCGCCCGCCCAGGCTTACTCCTGCAGCCCGCAGCAAAGACCTTAGCAGTCTCTGCTCTGCACCTGTAGCTTTGCCTCCTTTCTAGGTCTGGCTTCCCTTGATCTGGCCCAACTAAATCCTTTCCTGACACTGACTGCAAGGAGACAGGAAAACTACAGAAAGCATAAGAGGGAGAACCATGTAAGTCACAAACAAATGGCTCTTTTGCCAAATATCTACAAACTTTGCTCCCACGATTCATCCAGGTCTCTGCTCAACTGTCGCCTCAAGGGTCTTCTGCCATCACCCTCCCCACCCTCACTCCCTGTCCCTAAATCTTGCTATATTTGTGGCTACCTGACATTATATTTGTGTATTTCCATGCTATAGTCAGGGTCCTCCTCCCACCTCCAGAATATAAGCAGCTTGAGGACAGGGAGTTTGTTTTATTCACACCTGTGTCCAAAGCTGTATCTGGCACATAATACTCACTCAATAAACAGTGGTAAGCTGAGTGCTTACAACAGTCACACACACCTGAAATTTACACAAAAGAGCGCACTGTGATAGCTGATGTTTACAAAGATCACTCAGGAAATCGAGACAGGGAAAGTCATTTTGTTCTGTTCTGTATTGTTTTAGGATTAAATGAGATAATGTTCACAAAGCCTGTAATGAAGTTACTGAAATGGTCGTGACCAGCCCTTTGAATAAGAGGACTTTTTGGCTTATCTGTGGTGGCAGATATCACAAAAATAATACACGGACCTTTATTTATTTGTTTGTTTGTTTGTTTATTCTTGCTCATCAGTATCATTAGTGTTAGTGCATTTCATACGTGGTCCAAGACAATTCTTCCAATGTGGCCCAAGGAAGCCAAAAGTTTGGACACCCGTGTTCTAAAACATAGCAAGCTTATAAATATGTTAGCTATTATTAGAGAAACCATCTTTACAAGATTCTGGTAAACCTTTCTTATCAGGAACACCCAGCTCGTTTCCCAAAAGTGTCAAGTAGCTGAAGTTTTCCTGCAGAAGTTATCCACTGGGATATAGGAGGTAGTGTGGCTGTGGTCCGTGCTGGGTGAAACTGAAAATATCCGACTGAGCCAAACGGAAGAGACTCTAAATATAAACATTGCTGAAATAAACACAGTCAACTGTCAAGACAGTCATGACATTAAGACAAAGGAATAAAACTTTTTCAGAGTGACTCATCTTTTGGTTCTTCAGAGTGATCATATCTTCCTTGGAAACAGAAAATACATGGAGATGTGTGAACTATGCATGCCTCTGTGTTTATGACTCGAAGATAAGCTGTGGTGAGGGAAAGTCTGTATTAGTATTCAAGGCCACAGAAACCAGTCTGTTTTACAAATTACCATGTAATTAAACAGAAGGCGCATGAGATGTATTTTAAGCACATTCCCTTTCTTATTCTTAGTATTCCACTCAACGTCCAAACCCTTATTAATATCTCTGGCCAAAACCACAACTTAAAAACTGCAAACTCATTGTACTATCAAGGAATATTTTCTAATTGTGCCTTAAAACCAACTGTCAGACAAGCTGAGTTCCCATCATGAATAATGGTATACAGAGGCTGATTCAGGGGTAAAGGATGGAGAAAACGCAGAAAGAGGGGGAAAGCTGTAGGTAAGACAAGACATGAGGCCAGGTGTGGTGGCTTACTCTGTAGACCCAGCACTTTGGGAGGATGAGGCGGGTGAATCACTTAAGGTCCAGGTGGATCACTTAAGGTCAGGAGTTTGAGACCAGCCTGTTCAACATGGTGAAACCCCGTCTCCACTGAAAATACAAAAATTAGCTGGGCGTGGTGGTGGCACCTATAGTCCCAGCTACTCGGGAGGCTGAAGCATGAGAATCGCTTGAACCCGGGAGGTAGAAGTTGCAGTGAGCCAAGATTATGCCACTGTACTCCAGCCTGGGCGACAGAGCAAGACTCCATCGCAAAAAAAAAAAAAAGAGACAAGAAACTAAAAACAGTAAAAATTAAAGAAACAGTTCATCATAAAATGGAAACACATAATCAGCTTCTTTCAACATTCCAAGTTGTTGTGTGGTTTTGTTTTGTTTTTAAGAGATGGGGTCTTGCTTTGTCACCCAGGCTGGAGTTCAGTGGTGTTATCATTTCTCACTGCAGCCTTCCGGGTCCAAGGGATCCTCCCACCTCAGTCTCCTGAGCAGCTGGGACTACAGACACATGCAACTGCATGTGTCTAATTTTTTTTTTTTTTTTTTTAGAGACAGGGTCTCACTATGCTGCCCAGGCTGATTTCGAACTCCCAGCCTCATTTGATCCTCCCACCTCAGCCTCCCAAGTAGCTGGGATGACAGGTGTGCACCACCATGCCCAGCTGTTTTGTTGTTGTTGTTTAGAGACAGAGGTCTCACTACCTTGCTTAGGCTGGTTTCAAACTCCTGGCCTCAAGCGATCCTCCCGCTTCTACCCTCTAGAGCATTCTGCCTCCTAGAGCACTGGGATTATAGGCATGAGCCACCACACAGGCCAACATTCTAAGTTTGTTTTTGTTTTTGTTTTTGAGACAGAGTCTTGTTCTGTCGCCCAGGCTGGAGTGCGGTGGCACGATTTCAGCTCACTGCAAACTCCACCTCCCGAGTTCAAGCGATTCTCCTGCCTCAGTCTCCCGAGTAGCTGGGATTATAGACTAATTTTTTGTGCGTTTTAGTAGAGATGGGGATTCACCATGTTGGCCAGGCTGGTCTCAAACTCCTGACCTCAAGTGATCCTCCCACCTCGGCCTCCCAAAGTGCTGGTATTACCGGGACGACCCACCACACTGGCCAACATTCTAAGATTTTAAAATCACAAAGTAGTAAAGAGAATTAATGATCCAGAGAAAAGAAGTTACCATTTATAAGCTCCTAGGCATTCAGAACTCTCTTAAACCATTTATAAACCTTATCGCTACACCTCTGAGATTCCTCTTTTGCAGATGGGTAAAAAGAAATTCAGAAAAATTAAATGATTCAGAACTGGAAGTAAAATTGTGTTGTTTCAAAGCAAGGCTCTTTCTACCACACTGATAATTCCTAAATGATTCTTAAATGCTAGTGCACAAGTTCATTGCCAAGTGGAAAAAACAAAGCAAGTGCGTTCTGTTTTCAAAAAGCTAAATGTATTTATCACGTAACTGCTGAAATTGTATTCCTTCTAATATTTAATGCTAAAATATTCTTTCAGAAAAGAAAGGATATTTTGACATGAAAATTCCCCCAAATCATAAAATTCATAAAAACAAAATTTTAATATGACAAATGAATAAAGGAATCACGGTGGTAGAAATAATTACTTTGTAAGTTTTTGTGTTTTTTTTTTGAGATGGAGTTTTGCTCTTTCATCCAGGTTGGAGTGCAATGGCATGATCTCAGTTTCTTGCAACCTCCGCCTCCCAGGTTCAAGCAATTCTCCTGCCTCAGCCTCCCGAGTAGCTACGATTATAGGCAATCGCCACCACACCCAGCCAATTTTATATTTTTAGTAGAGATGGGGTTTCACCATGTTGGCCAAGTTGGTCTCAATTCCTGACCTCAGATGATCCACCTGCCTTGGCCTCCCAAAGTGCTGGGGTTACAGGTATGAGCCACTTCGCCCAGCTACTTTGTAAGTTTTAAAATATCCTTACTTTGCAACATAAAAAGTAAATTATCTTACATCAATCCCCAAAATTTCTTTTAAATTTTACTGACCCATGAAATACAAGACTGGCAACCACTGTCCTATGACCACTAGTTTTCAATTTACCTATCAGTGGTTCATGAAATCATTTTACCTGGTCAATACATGGATATTCTTCTTTCTTTTTTCTTTCTTCCTTCTTCGATAAAATAGAATAGAATAGAAAAATAGAAAACATCAGGACAAGTAGGTAAAAAGCCAGGCGCAGTAGCTCACGCCTGTCATCCCAGCACTTTGGGAGACTGAGGCGGGTGGATCACCTGAGGTCGGGAGTTCAAGACCAGCCTGACCAACATGGAGAAACCCCATCTCTACTAAAAACACAAAATTAGCCGGGCGTGGTGGCACCTGCCTGTAATCCCAGCTAGTCGGGAGGCTGAGGCAGGAGAATTGATTGAACCCAAGAGATGGAGGTTGCAGTGAGCCAAGATCACACCACTATACTTCAGCCTAGGTGACAGAGCGAGACTCCATCTCAAAAAAAAAGAAAAACGAAACAAGACAAGTAGGGAAAAAAGGTTAACTAATGTTTGTTTTAAGTTTATAAATACATAAATGCTGGTTTATACTGGGTTGGGATGTATAACGTACTTACTGCAGGTAAATGACTGTCAAAACACTTTGAAAACCTTTGTACTGTTTTTCTTAGAGTAATACATATTCATTATCAAATATTTGTAAAACAGAAAATTATCAAGAAGAATATTTGAAAGCATCTATAATCTCATTACTCGCAGGTCACTATTATTCATATTTGTATTGCTAGGCAGAGTATGTTTTCTTTCTTTCTTTTTTTTTTTTTTTCTTTTTGAGATAGGGTCTCACTCTATTGCCCAGGCTGAAGTGCAGTAGCACGATTTCTGCAGCCTTATCCTCCTGGGCTCAAGGAATCCTCCCACCTTAGCCTCTCGAGTAGCTAGGACTACAGGTGTACGCCATGATGCTCTGCTAATTTTTATTTTTTATTTTTTGTAGAGACGGGCAGTATGTTGCCCAGGTTGGTCTCGAACTCCTGGGCTCAAGTGATCCTCTCACCTCGGCCTCCCAAAGTCCTGCGATTACAGGCATAAGCCACCATGCCCGGCCAAGGCATGGTATATTTTCATATTACACAGACACTAGCTGTAAACACTGAATATTCCTAAACCCTCTAAAGTAGCAGCATCATTTAAATAGAAGACTGAACCTGGCACAGTGGCGGATGCCTGCAGTACCAGCCACTCAGGAAGATGAGGCAGGAGGATTGCTTGAGCCCAGGAGTTCGAGCCTGCAGTGTGCAATGATGGTGCCTGTGAACAGTCACTGCACTCTAGCCTGGGCAACACATCAAGACCCCCATCTGTAAAAAAATAAAATAAATAGAAGCCTGATTCTCAAGGACAGTGTGCCACAAATGGGGGAATGCCCTTAGACAAGATGAACTAGTATCATTTCAGACACTTAGGTATCCATCAATCTCTCTGATTACATCAAGAGTTGGAATTCATTTCTAGGCACCTTGCTCACAAAGGAATGCAATCTTCCATCTTAAAGGTAAGCATCTGATTCCACCATTAACATTTTCAACAAAGATTTAATCAAATCAGATTATATATTTGCCTGGAATTTTGTTTCTACGTGTTAAATATGGTTTATTTTTAGCTGTAGGAGTGATGGAATTTGTGTTAACAGGCCCTGGTGAGAATAATCAGTTCACAGCCAAGCTTGGGTGCAGCCAATGTTCATGTGTAATGAAGGATGACTTTGAAAATACAGCAAATCCAGCTCACTCACTCTTGTGAAGAGTCCGAGGAGGTTTTCATAGTGAGAAAGTATGGCCGGGCGCAGTGGCTCACACCTGTAATCCCAGCACTTTGGGAAGCCAAGGCAGGTGGATCACAAGGTCAGGAGATCGAGACCATCCTAGCTCACACAGTGAAACTCCAGCTCTACTAAAAATACAAAAAAACTTAGCTGGGCAGGGGTGGCGTGCATCTGTAGTCCCAGCTACTCAGGAGGCTGAGGCAGGAGAATTGCTTGAACCTGGGAGGTGGAGGTTGCAGTGAGCCAAGATCACACCACTGCACTCCAGCCTGGGCAACAGAGCGCGACTCTGTCTCAAAAAAAAAAAAAAAAAAAACAGTGCGAAAGTATACATTGTGGGAAAGAAAGAAAGTAGCCAGGGTCTCACAATGCCCAGAGCCCTGACTATTAGTATGAACTCATTCCAGACAACCAGAAGAACTCCTCCAAGACCAATCATGGAGACTTTTTCAGGATTAAGAGAAGGCCACCTGAGGCAGCACCTCGGCGCCATTAGGACTCACAGGGACTTCATAACTTATGTTTGCTGCAAAGGAGAGGTGCACGTAAACATGGTGCTCGGAACTCACCAGCACGTGAAAAGAACTTCAGAGTAAAAAGGAATTCGAGCATCATCAATTAGTGTGCTTCCTATCAAACATGGATACTCTTACCAAGCATTTATGAGGAATCCATTTTACAGGAAACTAATGTGGAACAAATTGTATGCAAATTAAATGTTTTTAAAAAATCATGATGATACATAAATATGGAAGCTTCCTTTCTCTAAACATATGTATTTTTTAATTTTTATTTTTATTTGAAGTTCCGGGATACATGTGAAGAATGTGCAGGTTCGTTACCTAGGTATATGTGTGCCATGGTGGTTTGCTGCACCTATTGATCCATCCTCTAAGTTCCCTCCCCTCGCCCCCCCACCCTCCAACAGGCCCGGGTGTGTGTTACTCCCCTCCCTGTGTCCATATGTTCTCATTGTTCAACTCCCACTTATGAGTGAGAACATGCAGTGTTTGGTTTTCTGTTCCTCTGTTAGTTTGCTGAGGATGATGGCTTCCAGCTTCATCCATGTCCCTGCAAAGGACATGATCTCATTCCTTTTTATGGCTGCATAGTATTCCATGGTGTATATGTACCACATTTTCTTTATCCAGTCTATCATTGATGGGCCTTTGGGTTAATTCCATGTGTTTGCTATTGTAAACAGTGCTACAATAAATAAAAGACACATGTGCATGTGTCTTTATAGTAGAATGATTTATATTTCTTAGGGTATATACCCAATAATGGGATTGCTGGGTCAAATGGTATTTCTGGTTCTAGACCCTTGAGGAATCCCCATACTGTCTTCCACAATGGTGGAACTACTTTATACTTCCACCAACAGTGTAAAAGCATTCCTATTTCTCCACAGCCAAACATGTAATTTATAATCAAAAGAATTCCTTACTCCAAAGAGCATAGGAAGTGTATGATGGTCTATGAAGCAATCAGCAAAAGGGATTGCAAGAGGGAGGCCTATGTGTTAAATAAAGTTTTATTGAAACACAGCACACCCACTTCTTTACCCTATTGTCTATGGTTGCTTTTGAGCTACAACGGCAGAGTCAAGTGGCTGTGACATAGACCTTATGACTGGCAATAGCAAAAATATTTACTTTCTGGCCTTTTAAGAAAAAAATTTGCTGCCTGCCATGGTGGTTCACACCTGTAATCCCAGCACTCTCACAGGCCAAGGTGAGAGGATCACTTAAGGCTAGGAGTTTGAGACCAGCCTAGGCAACATAGTGAGACTCCCATCTCTTTAAAAAAAAAAATTATTTTTAAAATTAGCCAAGTGTGGTGGTGCGTGCCTGTTGTCCCAGCTACTTGGGAGGTGGAGGCAGGAAGATTGCTTGAGCCTAGGAGTACAAAGTTGCAATGAGGCATGATTGTGCCACTGCACTCCAGCCTGGGTGACAGAGCAAGACCCTGTCTCTTTAAAAAAAAAAAAAGAAAAGAAATAGAGAGCGATGAAAGAGAAAGAAAGAAGGAAGGGAGGAAGGGAAAGAGAGCAAGAAAAAGAAGAAGGAAGGAAGGAAGGAGAGAGAGAGAGAAAGAAAGAGAGAGAGAACGAATGAAAGAGAGAAAGAAAGAAAAGGAAAGAGAGAGAAAAAGAAAAGAGAAGAGAAGAGAAAAAAGAAAAGAAAAGAAAAGAAAAAAAAGTTTGTCGACCCTTGCCCATAGCAAGGGTTTAGGACTTGAAAAAGCTGTGACCATTTGTGTGGGGTTCATCCTCCCATACCATGAATTCACCTCTTTCTCTAGAGAGGTCATTTCTTAAGGGGCATATGAAGAGTTGTAAAATGTAACAGGAACACCAGTAGGTTTTGGATTGGTGTTAAACCAATTTCAGAGAAGTGTGACTTTCAAGACTGCAAGAAATCTACTTGAAACCTCTTCTGTGAAACTGATCCAGATGTTTCAGCCCTGAATCCAAATGAGGACAGAGATGCCCAAGAGGGAGCATTGCAACTTTCCACTGTGGGACCTGGACCGTGTATTTCCTCCTGGCTTCAGGACAGAAATCTGTAACTGCTCTTGAAGGAGCCACAGAAACGCTCTTCTTTTCCTTAACAACTTTCTTCCATTTGTCCTTTGCTCCAGAACTATAAGATGGAAACTCACAAAGACATACCTGTTCGCACATCCATCCTTATTCAAATGCAGGTAGACCTTCAGGGAGGCTGAGGCAGGAGGATCGCTTAAGCCCAGGAGTGCATGGTTGCAGTGAGGCATGATTTCAGGTAGAACTGCATTTAAATGAGGATGGATTTGCGCCCAGTCATGTCGACTGAAAATACTAGTAATCAGATTTGAAAATATTAATATTCAGGTTTCACCACCTCTCTATACCAAGCCCACACATCCTTGCCTTTAGAAAGTCAGGCCAGCTAGGTCGGGTCACCAGGGTGCGCCAGGCAAATATCATCCCCCTCTCCCAAGGTAAGGCCCCTGCCGGGTAATGGAGAGTATTTCTCCAACACACCATGTTTCTAATATCTGTCAGAGAAAAGACCTGATTCAACTTGTATCCAGTGATTTGAAAGCCAAACCCAAATCTCAATGTCATTCTGACAATATTTCTATTAAATAAAATCCTCTGTTTCCTTGGGGGCTTTTAAAATCAATCTGCCACAAAAAGCTTCCGAACAAGTTAATAACGCAGATGTGCTGACTCATACTCCCGGCAAGCACTCCTCCATGAAGAATCAATGGACTTTGTTCAACATATCAAAACAGTTAGCAGTTGAGCCGTAATGCAATTAAAACACAGCTCTTCCTTACCCAATTCTTCCTCATGTTTAAAAAAAAAAAAAAATGCTAGCATACTGAACTCTTGGGAGTTACAGAATCAAAATCTCAGATCAGTCTGTTAGAGCCGAACTAACATTTACTAAGTGCATATCACACAGAAGGTACTGAGGAACGTACATACACCACCCTGCAAAGTAGACATTGTTTGAGTAAGCTAGACCGGTGTGGTAGCTCACGCCTTTAATCCCAGCAGTTTGGGAGGCTGAGGTGGGCAGATCACCTGAGGTCAGGAGTTCAAGACCAGCCTGGCCAACATGGTGAAACCCCATCTCTACTAAAAATACAAAAATTAGCTGGGTGTAGTAGTCTAGTCCCAGCTACTCAGGAGGCTGAGGCAGGAGAATCGCTTGAACCTGGGAGGTGGAGGTTGCAGTGAGCCAAGATCACACCACTGTGCTCCAGCCTGGGTGACAGAGCAAGGCTCTGTCTCAAAAGAAAAACAGAAAAAAAGAAAGAAAGACAGTGAGCAAGCTAGGGGTGTGGTGGGTCACACCTGTGTGTACTTAGGAGGCCAAGGCTAGAGGATGGCTTGAGCCCAGGAGCTCAAGACCAGCCTAGGCAACATAGCAAGACCTCCTCTCTATTTTAAAAAATAAATAATGAGGAAATTTAAGCTCGTAGAGTTGAAATGACTTGTCCACGCCTAATAAGACAAAATTGGGATTCCAACTCTGTCTCCAAATCCGTGTCTCTCCATATGCCGCTCACCTCCAACTCTATGCAATGGTAACTAGACAATGTCAAAGGAATGTATTTATAGCCTCCCTTCCTCCTGGGATGGGCCTGGGAACATGCTGTTTTGTTTTCCCTCTGCCCCTCCTTTTAGTCGTTGGAAGCATATGTTGGCACATCCTTCCTTCAGATGATGTGGTTTAAGCCTTCTTGGGTACAGTCACAATTGAGTCATACTTCCTGCAAGTCACACCAGCTCACCTTGCCTGAGTTCTAAGGGTTCACAGATTCTTGGCTCATCTCACACTGTAAATTTCAACTTCAATTCGAGGTCATTTCCTGTTGGCCTCATGTGTCACCTACATGCATAATTTGTTAATTCCTGGAAGGTCCCTCATTGCCTTGACTGTGTTAGAGAGTGAGTCCCATCAAGGAAGGATTTGGTGGCTTATTCGCCGCTGTATTCCCAGAACTTGATAAATATTTACTAAATAAACAGATGCTGCATCTTTGCCACATTTCTGGGCGGTAAGGAAACTAAGGCACAGGAAAATTAAGGTTGCTTTTCTACGACCATGCAAGAATGAGGCTTCCTAGAATTGGATGTAAGAACAGCCATAACTGGGGTGAGGGTACCCATCTGAAACAGGAACCAAGCTTTCCCAACACCACACTGCGAAGACTTTGGAATGACAAAAATGGGTTTCAAAAGTTACTATTCTAGCCTGGTGCAGTGGCTCACACCTGTAATCCCAGCACTTTGGGAGGCCGAGGCGGGTGGATCACCTGAGGTCAGGAGTTCAAGACTAGCCTGGCCAACACAGTAAAACCCCATCTCTAGTAAAAATACACAAATTAGCCAGGCGTGGTGATGAGTGCCTGTAATCCCAGCTACTCGGGAGGCTGAGGCAGGAGAACTGCTTGAACCCAGGAGGCAGAGGTTGCAGTGAGCTGAGATCGTGACATTGCACTCCAGCCTGGGTGACAAGAGCAAAACTCCATCTCAAAAATAAATACATAAATAAAAGCTACTGTTCTCTGTTTTCAAGTCTCTGGCACCAAGAGAAAAGACATCCATCTTCTATATGAGCTGTATGTGTGAATGACTCCAACAGGGAGTGAAAAACTAACAGTTCCTGCTCCACCTGCCAAGTTCTCACTAGCACCATCAAGAAGAAAGCTTTCTCTCAGCCTACCTGGAAGGAAGGAAGCCAGGGCAGAATGTGCAGAGATCTCCTGAAATGTCATCTTCTCTTCCTGCACCCAGAAGGACCCTAAAGATCACCCAAAACAGACTGGAGCCCAGTATATTCTAGCTAACATGATGGATAATGCATCATTCATGGCTAGTGAAATTCTAAGCAGCTTCATAATGAATTATGCCCCCACATTAGACATTCCTGACTTTCCTTCCACCACATACAGTTGGTATAAGTAAAGGGCTATTGATTGATCAGAAGAAACACTGGAAAGTAAGTCTGAGTACCAAAACACTAAGTGCTTCCACAATGAGAAAATACACACAAGTCAGGAAAAGGAATGGAAATAAAAACACAAGTAGGAAACAGAAGTGAGGCCAGGCATGGTGGCTCACGCCTGTAATCCCAGCACTTTGGGAGGCCGAGGAGGGCAGTTTACTTGATGCCAGGAGTTCAAGACCAGCCTGGCCAACATAGCAAAACCCCATCTCTACTAAAAATATAAAAATCAGCCAGGCGTGGTGGTGGATGACTGTAATCCCAACTGCTTAGGAGACTGAGTGAGAGGATCACTTGACCCAAGACGTGGAGGTTGCGGTGAACTGAGATAGTGCCACTGTGCTCCAGCCTGGCAACAGACCAAGACTCTGTCAAAAAGACAGACCGAAGGGAGGAAGGAAGGAAGGAAGGAAGGAAGGAGAGAGAAAGGAAATGAAAGGAAAGAAAGAAGGAAGGAAGGAAGGAAAGAGAGGGAGAGGGAGGGAGAAAGGGAGGGAGGAAGGGAGCAAGGAAGGAAGGAAGAAAGGCAGGCAGGCAGGAAGGAAGGTAGGAAGGAAAAATAGAAGTGGCTAATTTCTGTACATCCTCAATAATTTCGAAATTTGGTCACACATTGAGATTCTTTATTCCAATGCTTCTTGCTGCACCCAGGGGCATGCTGACAGGCTGACTTAGTAATTCCTGAGAACCCTCCACTGGAGGTTTTCAAATCATAATTAACACAAAACATGTCATAAAAAGACTCACTAATCACTGATCAATAAAATATATTCTCTTCCACAGCGTGCCTTTTCACTCTGAAAAGCACTGCTTGTTTCTACCACCCTTCAGGGATCAAAGACAGACTGATGTCAGGCCCAAAATGCATGAAGCAAAATGAGACTATGATTTGTCCCTGATAAGTTTGTGCTTTACGGATGGATAGACAGATGTGGATGGTTCTGAAACAAAAGGGTTGTGGGTTTTTTTTCTCTCTCTTTTTTTTTTTTTTTGAGACGGGGTCACTGCACTCAGGATGGAGTGCAGTGGCACAACCTCGGCTCACTGCAATTTCTGCCTCCCGGGTTTAAGCAATTCTTCTGCTTCAACCTCCCTAGTAGCTGAGATTACAGGTGTGTGCCACCATGTCTGGTTAATTTTTGTATTTTTAGTAGAGATGGGGTTTCGCCATGTTGGCCAAGCTGGTCTCAAACTCCTGACCTCAAGTGATCCGCCCACATCAGCCTCCCAAAGTGCTAGGATTATAGGCTTGAGCCACCGCACCTGGCCTGTTTAATTTATTTTTTCTAATGCAGTTTATTCTGTAATTCAGGGAAAAGAGTGCCTTCCCTTTCTCAGAATTTTCCTGATACCCTACTTAAGGTCAAAACTAGAAAGCGTCCCAAGTAGGTAGGGAATACAGGCCAGCTCTCACATTAAAGAAGGTACTGAACCCACCATACTTGAAGCAATGATAGAGAAGGATCCTCGAGCCTGGCCCTGCAACTTGAAATGATGTTTCCTGGATATAAATCTGTCTTAGTAAGAAACGCATCATGTCTGTGTCCTACTCCAGAAATAGGAAACTTCTAGAATCCGTGCCAGTGTGGTGGAACTGATGGAACCATTGGGAGAGCTTCCATTTCTCCACCACATGTACCTACTTTCCCCCTCACTCCCTGCTCTTGCCTCTTTGCCAACCCCTGTTGCCATCTTTCTGCTTTCTCATTTTTTTCTCCCCCTCTTTCTCCCCCAAGCATGCTTTTACTTATAGTTGAAAGCCACAGTCTCTGCTTAATATCACTGAATGTTAATCTAGACCAAGAGTTTGCTGTCCTCTGCCCCTTACCTGGGGAGCTTTCATAAAAGTAACCAGTGGTAGCTTTGTAATATCAAGCCAAACCTAAGAAGCACAAAGTTCTCACAGGCTCAGTGATTTCTGAACATTACCCAAGTCATCACCACTGTCCATTTTCTCTGGTCAAGTGCATTCATTTTCATCATGATTTTATTAAGCAAAATTCAGGCCCGGTGGGGTGGCTCACGGCCAGGCAGAGTGGCTCACGCCTGTAATCCCAGCATTTTGGGAGGCCGAGGCAGGCGAACCACCTGAGGTCAGGAGTTTGAGACCAGCCTGGCCAACATGGTGAAATCCCATCCCTACTAAATATACGAAAATTAGCCAGGCGTGATGATGGGTGTCTGTAATCCCAGCTACTTGGGAGGCTGAGGCAGAAGAATCGCTTGAACCCAGGAGGCGGAGGTTGCAGTGAGCCGAGACGTACCACTGCACTCCAGTCTGGGTGACAGAGCGAAACTCCATCTGAAAAAAAAAAAAAAAAAATCCTAATATGCCCCATCCTCAGCTGTTGATTTGTTTTTTTGCTGCCCTCCCCGCAGCAACACAGTTTCACAGAACATGGAGAAATCTACCTACCTACCCAAAGAATGAAAACTGCGATTCTCTTGTGATAGGAAGTTTGTGCACGAAACACTGAAATTCCATTTTCTCCCATCATTTATTTTTGGGTCAGTATTTACTTACTAAGCAAAGTTAGAATATTCCATTTAAATGTAAAACTGTCTTCTCCCATGACTGGCACAGCAGCACTGCCATAAGCAGACCAATTGAAACAAGTTAGAAATGCCAATAAAAATAGGTATTGGGAGCTTTATATAGTCACAAGGCAATAAGCAGATCTTAATCTACTGCCTAACCATCTCCTGAGAATAAAGTCATGTGCCTGGGAGCCTTAAAGATCCAAATCATCTGTCGGTAAAAGGATTTATGACATACACTTCCAAGGAAAGAATATCCCAATATGCTGCACTGTTCCGTTGACATTTTTCCTTCCAGACAGGGTCTTGCTCTGTTACCCAGGCTGGAGAACAGTAGCACGAACACAGCCCACTGCAGCCTGGACCTCCTGGGCTCAAGTGATCCTCCCATCTCAGCCTCCCAAGTAGCTGGGACTACAGATGCGCGCCACCACGCCCAGCTAATTTTTTTTTCAAATTTTTTGTAGAGACGGAGTGTCACCATGTTGTCCATGCTGGTCTCAAACTCCTGGGCTCAGCCTCCCAAAGTGCTGGGATTACAGACATGAGCCACTGCACCCAGCCTCCATTGACTTCAAGCAGTCAGAGCTCCCATGTCTGAGGGAAACCTCTTCAATTGTACCAGTTGCAAAGGTGTGCTACTGGGAGACAGCTGATTGAGAAATAACTTAAGAGCTGTGCAAATATAAATATGACTCACAGCAGAGAATATCAGAATTTTACAGAAAATACAAGAGATTCAATTCAGGCCTTTAAACACTACAGATCTGCAGGACAATGGAGAAGACTCAGGGAGACTGGCAACCAAGAAATTATATGTAGGTTAAATTACCTCTGCCTCTCTTTCCTTGCTGACACCACGGTGGGCTCAAGAATCAAGAGGGTGCTGAATGTGGACCTGGTGCAGCTGCTCATACCTGTAATCTCAGCACTTTGGGAGGCCGAGGCAGGAGGATCGCTTGAGGCCAGGAGTTTGAGACCAGCCTGGACAAACATAGCAAGACCTATCTCTACAAAACAATGTAAAAATTTAGCAAGCATGGTGGCATGTGCCTGCAGTCCTAGCTACTAGGCTGAGGCAGGAGGATCACTCAAGCCCAGGAGTTCAAGGCTTCAGTGAGCTATGATCACGCCACTGTACTCCAGCCTGGGTGACAGAGCAAAACCATGTCTCAAAAAAAATTTTTTTAAAGAGAATGCTGAATGTTGGCCGGGCACGGTGGCTCATACCTGTAATCCCAGCACTTTGAGAGGCCGAGGCAGGCAGATCACCTGAGGTCGGGAGTTTGAGACCAGCCTGACCAACATGGAGAAACCCCACCTCTACTAAAACTACAAAATTAGCTGGGTGTGGTGGCGAATGCCTGTAATCCCAGCTACTTGGGAGGCTGAGGCAGGAGAATCACTTGAACCCGGGAGGCGGAGCTTGCGGTGAGCTGAGATTGCGCCATTGCACTCCAGTCTGGACAATAAGAGCAAAACTCCATCTCAAAAAAAAAAAAAAAAAGATATAATGTTGAATGTTGGGACCATTTCTTTTTAAGGGCACTGAGCGTTGATATAAGTTGTTCTTGAATGGTGACATAGGTGCCAAGTTGCATAAAAGAGGAATGTGGTTCAGCAAAAACTGCACTTCTCAAATATGCCAGGACCCTACCCCAGTGCAACAGCATCCCTGCACCTGGGAACCAGGATAAGAGGTGGGGGCCAAAGGATGCAGGCAGAAATACGCTGCGTCTGCCATGTGACAGTGGGTGAAATATACAATGCTCCATTGTAAATAAAATAGCAATACATGGGCTGGGCGTGGTAGCTCATGCCTATAATCTTAGAACTTTGGGAGGCTAGAGGCAGGAGGATCACTTGAGATCAGGAGTTCAAGACCAGCCTGGACAAAATGGTGAAATCCCGTCTCTACTAACAACACAAAACTAGCCAGGTGTGGTGGCTGGCACCTATAATCCCAGCTACTTAGGAGGCTGAAGCAGGAGAATGGCTTGAACCCGGGAGGCAGAGGTTGCAGTTGCAGTGAGCCGAGATTGCACCACTGCACGCCAGCATGGGCAACAGAGCAAGACTCTGTCTTAAAAAAAAAAAAAAAAAAAAAAGCAATATACGTAAACAAGGAAAGGGAGATTTAAATTTACGTACAAAAAAAGGACCAAGTCTTATGTCTAAAATTAAGTGAATTTTTTAGTAAGTACCTGGGTCCGTAAGACTCCAGTCATTAGCCACCCGCCACGTGCTATTTTCCATATGAATCTATACATAACAGCGATAATGCCATGCCTTCAATTTTTACAATTGTTCTTCAACCTAACGAGCAAAGAAGAATGGAGAATGGCAGAACATTTTTACACATGTAGTAAATATAAACCATGCTCAGGTTTTTTTTTTTTTAGGCAAGCGTGATTTTCAAAAGTCACTGTTTTCATTCTGAAAGACATGACTCTTGCATATTTCTCAAGTCTAAGTTGGAATGTTATCACTGTTGACCAAATCATCCAGATGAAAGAAGAAAGAAGAGTACAACATGATCTTCAGAAAATGTTACAAAGCTTCAGGTAGAATAAAGTTAGAATGAGTTTCTGGGTTCCAAAAGATGTAACATTTCAGATCTCATTTATTAAGTGCATCGCCAAGGCCATTATATAACCATGTCCACGTAATTGTAATAGCCAACATTCCATTAACTCTGATTTTTGAGAGAACCAAGGCAATAAAAAGAAGCAATATTAAAAGTTAACTACATAGTACATTTGGGGAACAGTGGTTTGATTTGGCCAGAGCCCAGGACACAAGGGAAGGGCAGAGGATGAGGCTGAACAGAGTCAGTCTAGGCGGACTTTAAATGTCACACAAAAGGGCTTAGACTCGTAATATAAAAGAGGCTGTGCTGACCCAAAGGATTTGGAGACGATGACGTGGGTCTTGTTAGGAAACTTACAATCTAATGGGAGTGACACCTAGAGAGGGTCCTGAGCTACAGAAGGGCAGGAGAGAAATGAAGTATGATGGGGAAGATGAGAAAAACCTTTCCTGGGAATGTGGCATTTCAGTTGGACCCTGAAGGGTAGGTAGAATTTTGACAACAGTAGATGGCAACAAACAGCATAACAGATCAAGAGAATGTGCAAAGAGGTCAGGCATGATAGCTCATGCCTGTAATCCCAGCACTTTGAGAAGCTGAGGAGGGTGGATGGTTTGAGTTCAGGAGTTCGAGACCAGCCTGGTGAACATGATGAAACCCTGTCTCTACAAAAAGTACAAAAATTAGCCGGGCCTGGTGGCACACACCTGCAGTTTCAGCTACTCAGGAGGCTGAAATGCGAGAATCGCTTGAACCCAGGAGGCAGAGGTGGCAGTGAGCCAAGATCACACCACTGCACTATAGCCTGGGTGACAAGAGCAAGACCCTGTCTCAAAAAATAAAAATAAAGAATGTGCAAAGACATGGAAACAGAAAAACTCTATAAAACACACTCAGAAACTGATGAGTATTTCAATTCTACTATTCTACTGGATCTTCCCCTTTGTCCCAGATATTCTCTATTGACATGGCATTGATTGTGATTTGTCATTATTCCTATCTGTTTGTATTTATTTTGTGTTGTTTACTGTCTGTTTCAACCCCTGGGGGTTGACAAACTTTAAACAAAAAAGTCAGATTGTAAATATTTTTGGCTTTGCACACCATATGGCTTCTGTGGCCACTACTCAACTCTGCCATTGTAACACAAAAGCAGCCATAGGCAATACCTTGAGTGCGCCCATGTTCCAATAAAACCTTATTTACAAGAGGTGACAGGCTGGAATTGGCCCTTGGAATGCAGTTTGCAGACCTTTAGAATTTTACATACGTATAATTTTCCAGAATTTTATATACATAGATGCATACAGTATATATGGGGGGGGACTTTTTTCATTTGGCATAATTATTTTTAAATTCTTGCATGTTGTATGTATAAATAGTTCATTCCTTTTCACTGCTGAATAGTATTCCATTGAAAGGATATACCACAATTGTTTGATGCATTCACCTATTGGTGGGTATCTGGATTGTTTCCAGGTTTTGAGTATTCTAAACAAAGCAGGCACAGTTGCTTTTAATTTCTGCCTTTACTCTTTGGTAACTCCTCCTATGTTCTCTTTCAAAAGTGCCTCTTACTTGGCCATGGTTTGAAAACTGATAAGGCTAGGTTGAGGGTATACAGGAGTCCATCACACCATTCTGCCTATTTTTTTTTGTTTCAGTTCAAACTTATTTCCCTTTTATTAAAGTCCAAGTTACCATAGCATGGTTTGGTATTTAATAAAGAAAAGGATGTTCAAATAAGGTAACATGTTATCATCAGCATTTCCAGGGGACTGTTTACAATCAAATAGCAATACCAATAAACCCTTGGGACGCTTGTCCATGGGGTTTACACTTTGTCCAAGCCCAGGTCCTCTGAAGTGGAGATTCCCAATTCATTTAAAGTTGGTCTGAGTTCCTGGATGACATCGAGGTAGATTTTTCTTATGAGGTCCTGCATTGCCCTTAACAACCTCTAGGATGCAAACTGCCCTAGCAAAAGCATTGAACTGTCTGTATGCCTGCAAAGCAACATCAATGATTTGGGGTTCTGGAACCAGATCATAGCCAGCAAGTGTGTTCAATTATTTATGTAGTACCCAGGTGTCTATCTCTGGCTTGTTGAAGCATGTCATCCAGCATGTATCAAACTCCTCATGTGCCTCATACAAACCACGGAAGCAGCAGCAAACTGACTGGATAGTGGTGGTGGGGATAGAAGTGCAGGAGGCCTCAGGGCCCGGGCACAGCGGCAGAGAACAATGGCCAGCATGACAGCAATGAGGACACACAGGCTGAGCTTAGAGAGATGCCCCATTCTCCCTATTTTTCATATAGCCTTAAACTTTTCCATACTGAAGGAAGGAAGGAAGGAAGGAAGGAAGGAAGGAAGGAAGGAAGGAAGGAAGGAAGGAAGGAAGGAAGGAAGGAAAGAAGGAAGGAAGGAAGGAAGGAAGGAAGGAAGGAAGGAAGGAAGGAGAAAATAAAGCACATTATAAAGTACTTTTTCTTGACAGTATTGCCATACTAAAAATATTCAGTAATTCTGTAGCTAAGCTAATGGGTCAAACTTGGGGGCTTTATTTAAAGAAGGTTTAAGTGTAATTCCCATATAATACTATAATCATGGAGAGCATTTGCTAAAAATACAAATTCTTTGTGCTATCTTCAGAACTACTGAATCAAGATCTACCACTCAAGTCATTCTTATGAGCAAGCAGGTTGGAAAACTGGAAAACACTGAATTCTCCTTCTGGATGATCTCACCTCCAATTTGGTTTCATATCAGAAAAAGAGGAACAAGAAATTTAATACCTAATGTAATCTCTTTCTATTCCTATCTTTCCATTTCTCCTCCATCATTCTCAGATTCTCAAAAATACCGAAGGTATTATCTAGCAGCCAACTCATTATGGGGGAAAAAACAGTAATAAGGAGACGATCGATAAGAACTAGAAAGTAACTTGCAAATGGGAAACATAAGGATAAAGGAAGTTAAGTATAAAGAGAAATATGAAGGCCAGCGCACGGTGGTTCACACCTGTAATCCCAGCACTTTGGGAGGCTGAGGCGGGCGGATCACCTGAGCTCAGAAGTTCAAGACCAGCCTGGACAACAAGGAGAAACCTTGCCTCTACTAAAAATACAAAATTGCCGGGCGTGGTGGCAGGCGCCTATAATCCCAGCTTCTTGGGAGGCTGAGGCAGGATAATCACTTGAACCCGGGAGGCGGAGGTTGCGGTGAGCTGAGGTCACACCACTGCACTCCAGCCTGGACCACAAGAGTAAAATTCCGTCTCAAAAAAAAAAAAGATAATTATGTAAGAAGGTGAAACAGCAGACCTTGTCATGTTCTGATTTCTTCTCTTTCAGGTTAAATCAGGGCTTATTTAAGGTAAGGTCACAGCAATCAAGAGCCTAATTACAGAGATGAGGGATGAGGTCTTTGAGATTTTAACCTAGTCTCTAGTTGAGTTGGAGAACTTGGCTAATTTTGTCAGTATCTACTTGGAATTTTGACCACCATGTTTCTCATCCCCCCCCAGAAAAATTACCCAATCCTCAGCACACATTAAACCCTGCCCCAGGCTCCAGGCCAAGTCCTGTGCTCATTTTGGAAAGGTTTATTTGTAGCAATAGTACTAATGGCTATTCACTAAGTCCCTACTGAGGGTCAGGCAAGGGTGAGGCACTTCCATGTGTGATCTGAATCTCAGGCTTCTTATTTCATAAATAAGGAAACTGTGGTCACAGACAATTCCATTGACTTGCCTAAGGTCATAAAAGAAAGATAGTATGAGGTCGGGCGCAGTGGCTCAAGCCTGTAATCCCAGCACTTTGGGAGGCCGAGACGAGCGGATCACGAGGTCAGGAGATCACGACCATCCTGGCTAACATAGTGAAACCCCGTCTCTACTAAAAAATAAAAAAAACTAGCCGGGCGCAGTGGTGGGTGCCTGTAGTCCCAGCTACTAGGGAGGCTGAGGCAGGAGAATGGCGTGAACCCGGGAGGCAGAGCTTGCAGTAAGCTGAGATCCGGCCACTGCACTCCAGCCTGGGCGACAGAGCGAGACTGTCTCAAAAAAAAAAGATAGTATGAGGTTGAAATGAAGATTAGAAACCAAGCCTGTTTGACTCCCCAAACCATGGTTTTTCTAGAAGAAGTATAGTACCATGGGAAGGGAGCTTGGACTCTGGAGCCAGAGTATCTGGGTTCAAACCCTGGCTCTGCCACTTCCCTCTCTGTGCCTCACTTTCCCATTTATAACACAGGAACAGTAACCAAATCTACTTCACAGGATTGTTGCGTAAACAAATCAATACACATAAGTGCTTAGCCCTTATTAAGTACCCCAAGATGATAGTCATTATTACTCTCTGTAAGAGGAATAAGGAGCATGTCCATCTAGCTCTGATCTCGTACTCCAGTTATGATAACCAATCAAAACGTTACCTTGTTCCTGATGCCAAGTTGCCTACTGGTCTTCAGGTTCCCGTTTTTTTAACACAGGGCCTGGTGACCTACTAGGACACAGGTTCCCCTGGGCCTGGGGCATCTTGTCAGTTCCTCCTTTCTCCTGCCCTCACTCCTGCCTCATAAGCGGCATTCTGTCCCTGGGCCCCAGCTCCCAGGTGAAGCACTTTCCAACATGCTTCTCTGCCAGGCAGGCTGCCCACCTCCCCAGCCCACCCACCTTCCGGGAGCATTTCTTTACCTCCTGCTGGCCATCCCTGGTGACCTGTGTGCTGTGCTTTCCAGGACAACTCGCTTTCTTTATAAGCTGTAAATTTGCCCTACTCCAGAGAGAATTTCCAACTCTTTCAAGGTTCTGAGCACTACTGGCCCAATTCTGCATCCTTCAACCCTTTCATATGATACTATTGAATGAGATCATGAAATAGGGTAGGTGTCTCATCATTATGGGCAGGATTCTGTCTTAGCGTAACCACTGTATGCTAGTAGGTGAGTACCAAGAAAAGGAAGTACTCCCACCTCCCTTTCATACTCTGTCAACTGCGCTTTTTTTTTTTTTTTTTTTTTTTTGAGATGGAGTCTCACTCTGTCACCCAGGCTGGAGTGCAGTGGTGCAATCTCGGCTCACTGCAACGTCCACCTCCCGAGTTCAAGCAGTTCTCTGCCTTAGCTCCCAAGTAGCTGGGATTACAGGTGCCCACCACCACACCCAGCTAATTTTTGTATTTTTAGTAGAGACAGGGTTTCACCAACTTGGCCAGGCTGGTCTAGAACTCCTGACCTCGTGATCCACCCGCCTCAGCCTCCCAAAGTGCTGGGATTACAGGCATGAACCACCCAGCCCAGCCCAACTGCTCTATTATACTTGCTCCAGACCCTAGGTAAGAGAGCAATAGTAGACTGCTGTGATGTTGCTTTAATTAACAAGCAGACTCACCTACTAATAGCAAAAACCTTCACCAGGCTGGTGCGGTCGGTGGCTCACCCCTGTAATCCCAGTGCTTTGTGAGGCCAAAGTGGGAGGATCGCTTGAGCCCAGAAGTTCAAGACCAGCCTGGACAACATAGCAAGACCTCATCTCTACAAAAAAATTAGCTGGGTGTGGCAATGCACACCCGTGGTCTCAGCTACTCAGGAGGCTGAGGTGGGAGGATCACTTGGGATTGGGAGGTCGCAGCTGCAGTGAGCTGTGATTGCGCCACTGCACTGCACTCCAGCCTGGGTGACAGAGTGAGACCCTGTCTCAAAAACAAACAAACCAGCCAAAGACCTGTTTAAGCTCCACATTAATATTTTAAAATGTAAAGAGATAGTTAAGTCTTCACTGTGAAAAAATAAAATAAATTAAACAAAACAAAAATTGCACACTACGTTCTCAAGCTATTGGCCTTTTGCTTGTTTAATTCTTGCTAATAAAATATCAGAGTCCTAAAAGGCAAATTTCACTTGTAAATACCACTTGTTTCTTTTTAGTAATGACTTTTTTCAATGAGAGACAGAACAAACACAATGCTTAAAACTGTTTTCCAAAATGTAATTCTGACACATCGCTGATAGGAGCGTAAGTATGCCAATTGCTTTGGAAAACACGTGCACGCACTACACTTCTAGGCGCATACCCTGGAGAGAAACTCACGCACGCACATTCAAGTGTGTTCAGAGCAACAGTGTTCATAATAGCAACCTCTGGAAACAACCCAATCTGTATGGAACGAAGAATAAATAAATACATCATGGCAGATTTATACAAAGGATACTATTTTTTAGCCATAAAGAAATGAATGATTTGGGCTGGGTGCAGTGGCTCATGCCTGTAATCCCAGCACTTTGGGAGGCCAAAGTGAGCGGATCATTTGAGGTCAGGAGTTTGAGACCAGCCTAGACGACATGGTGAAACCCCACCTCTACTAAAAGTACAAAACTAGCGGGGCGTGGTGGCGTGCACCTGTAATCCCAGCTACTTGGGAGGCTAACACAGGAGAATCACTTGAACCTGGGAGGTGGAGGTTGCAGTGAGCCAAGATCATGCCACTGCACTCCAGCCTAGGCGGCAGAGTGAGACTCCATCTCAAAAAAAAAAAAACTTGGCCAGGTGCAGTGGCTCACGCCTGCAATCCCAGCACTTTGGGAGGCGGAGGCCGGTGGATCACCTGAGGTCGGGAGTTCAAGACCAGCCTGACCAACATGGAGAAACCTCGTCTCTACTAAGAATACAAAAATTAGCCAGGCATGGTGACGCATGCCTGTAATCCCAGCTACTCGAGAGGCCGAGGCAGGAGAATTGCTTGAATCCAGGAGGCGGAGGTTGCGGTGAGCTGAGATCGCGCCATTGCACTCCAGCCTGGGCAAAAAGAGCAAAACTCCGTCTCAAAAAAAAAAAAAAAAACTTTTGATCCTAAGCCAGGCAAGGTGGCTCACACGTGTAACCCTAGCACTTTGGGAGGCTGAGGTGGGCGGATTGCCTGAGCTCAGGAGTTCAAGGCCAGCCTGGGCAACATGGTGAAACTCTGTCTCTACTAAAACTACAAAAAAATTAGTTGGGCGTGGTGGTGAATGTCTATAATCCCAGCTACTGGGAGGCTGAGGCAAGAGAATAACTTGAACTGGGGAGGCAGAGATTGCGTTGAATCACGATTGCCCCACTGCACTCCAGCCTGGGCAACAGAGCGAGACTCGGTCTCAAAAAATAAAATAAAACTTTTAAACCTTTTGTGGTTCACAAGCACAGAGATTGGGTTTTCACACTCGTGTGAGATGTGCCTCTCTCAAACCTTATTATGACATCAGCACATTGCCTATCTGATGTAAAAAATAATTTATTTTAGATTTTATTTTTTTGAGATGGAGTTTCGTTCTTGTTGCCCAGGCTGGACGTGATCTCGGTTCATACAACCTCCGCCTCCTGGGTTCAAGCAATTCAGGCTAATGCCTCAGCCTCCTGAGTAGCTGGGATTACACACACCTGGCTAATTTTGTATTTTTAGTAGAGACAGGGTTTCTCCATGTTGGTCAGGCTGGTCTCAAACTCCTGACCTCAGGTGATCTGCCCAGCTCGGCCTCCCAAAGTGCTGGGATTACAGGTGTGAGCCACCACGCTGGCCTTATTTTAGTTTTTTTAAATTTAAAACTTTTGTGTTTTAAAGGTCACTATGAAAAAGTGAAAAGACAACCCACAGAATGGAAGAAAATGTTTGTAAATCAAATATTTGATGGGGGTCTAGCATCAAGAACATACGAGGAAGTTTTACAACTCAACAATAGAAGACATGTAACCCAACTGAAAACTAGACAAAGGATTTGAACAGAAATTTATTCAAAGAAGATATACAAATTGCCGGTAGATGAAAAGATTTCCAACATGATTCGTCATTAGGGAAATGCAAATCAAAACCACAATGAGCTATCACTTCACACCTACTAGAATGGCTAGGACCAAAAAGACAGAAAGTACAGTGCTGACCAGGATGCAGAGAAACTGGAACCATCGTATACTGTAGGTGGGAATGTAAAACGGTGCAGGCACTGTGGAAAACAGCTTGGCAGTTCCTCAAAAACCTAAACATAGAATTACATATGACCCAGCAAATCCACCCCTAGGTATATGTCCCAAAGAATTGAAAACAAGTGATTAAATAAAAGCTTGTACGTGAATGTTCATAGCAGCGTTGTTCATAATAGCCAAAAACTGGAAACAACCCAAATGTCCAATAATATAAATGTTGTATATCCATGCAATCAAACATTATTAGGCCATGAGGCCAGGCATGGTGGCTCACACCTGTAATCCCACCGATTTAGGAGGAAGAGGTGGAGGGATGACTTGAGGCCAGGAGTTCGAGACCAACCTGGCCAACATGGTGAAACCCTGCCTCTACTAAAAATACAAAAATTAGCCAGGCGTGGTGCCACACATCTGTAATCCCAGTTATTCGGGAGGCTGAGGTGGGAGGATCTCTTGAACCTGGGAGGCGGATGTTGCAGGGGGCTGAGATCGCACCAAAGCACTCCAGCCTGCTAGATAGAGCGAGACTTTATCTCAAAAAACAAACAAACAAATAAAAATCTTATATATATAATTAAGCCATGAAAAGGAATGAAGTACTTACTGCTTCATGCTGCACCACACAATTTTATTAAACATTATGCTAAGCAAAAGAACCCAAACATGAAGGTCACACATTGTATGACTCCATTTACATGAAATGTCTGGAACAGGCAAATCCGTAAGGATAGAAAGTATAAATTAGTAGCTGCCAGTGGTTGGGGAAACCGGGAAATGGGGAGTGCCTGCCAACGGATACGAGGTTTCTTTTGGGAGTAGTGAAAATATTCTAGAATTAGCCAAGCAGGGTGACACACACCTGAAATCCAGCTACTCAGGAGGCTGAAGCAGGAGAATTGCTTGAGCCCAGGAGTTTAAAGCTGAAGTGCGTGATGATCGTGCCTGTGAAAAGCCACTGTACTCCAGCCCAAGCAACACAGCAAGACCCAATCTCCAAAAAAGGAAAAGAAAATATTCTAGAATTGAATAGTGGTGATGGGTGCACAACCTTCAGAATACTAAAAACCAGGGATCTGTACATTTGTTTAAAAGAATTAATTTTGTGGCATGTGAATGATATCTCTTTGAAAATTTACTAGGAAAAAATAGCAAGTTATTGAAAACTAAATCCTCTATAATGCCATATGTATAGAAGGTCTGGGATCAAGAAGAGGCATATACAAAATGTTGAATAGGGACCAGGCATGGTGGCTCACACTTATAATCCCAGCACTTTGGAGGCCAAGACGGGAGGATCACCTGAGCTCAGGAGTTCAAGACCAGCCTGGGCAACATGACGAAACCCCATCTCTACTAAAAATACAAAAAATTGCCAAGACAAGCCTAAGCCAAAAGAACAAAGCTGGAGGCATCACGCTACCTGATGCCTGTACTATACTACAAACTATACTACAAGGCTACAGTAACCAAAACAGCATGGTACTGGTACCAAAACAGAGATATAGACCAATAGAACAGAACAGAGCCTTCAGAAATATTACCATACATCTACAGCCATCTGATCTTTGACAAACCTGACAAAAACAAGAAATGGGGAAAGGATTCCCTACTTAATAAATGGTGCTGGGAAAATTGGCTAGCCATAAGTAGAAAGCTGAAACTGGATACTTTCCTTACTCCTTATACAAAAATTAATTCAAGATGGATTAGAGACTTAAATGTTAAACCTAAAACCATAAAAACCCTAGAAGAAAACCTAGGCAATACCATTCAGGACATAGGCATGGGCAAGGACTTCATGTCTAAAGCACCAAAAGCAACGATAACAAAAGTCAAAATTGACAAATGGGCTCTAATTAAACTAAAGAGCTTCTGCACAGCAAAAGAAACTACCGTCAGAGTGAACAGGCAACCTACAAAATGGGAGAAAATTTTTGCAATTTACTCATCTGACAAAGGGCTAATATCCAGAACCTACAAAGAACTCAAACAAATTTACAAGAAAAAAACAACCCCATCAAAAAGTGGGCAAAGGATATGAACAGACACTTCTCAAAAGAAGACATTTATACAGCCAACAGACACATGAAAAAATGCTCATCATCACTGGCCATCATCACAGAAATGCAAATCAAAACCACAATGAGATACCATCTCATACCAGTTAGAATGGCAATCATTAAAAAGTCAGGAAACAACAGGTGCTGGAGAGGATGTGGAGAAATAGGAACACTTTTACACTGTTGGTGGGACTGTAAACTAGTTCAACCATTGTGGAAGACAGTGTGGCGATTCCTCAAGGATCTAGAACTAGAAATACCATTTGACCCAGCCATCCCATTACTGGATATATACCCAAAGGATTATAAATCATGCTGCTATAAAGACACATGCACACATATGTTTATTGTGGCACTATTCACAATAGCAAAGACTTGGAATCAACCCAAATGTCTATCAGTGACAGACTGGATTAAGAAAATGTGGCACATATACACCATGAAATACTATGCAGCCATAAAAAAAGGATGAGTTTGCGTCCTTTGTAGGGACATGGATGCAGCTGGAAACCATCATTCTTAGCAAACTATCGCAAGAACAGAAAACCAAACACCACATGTTCTCACTCATAGGTGGGAATTGAACAACAAGATCACTAGGACACAGGAAGGGGAACATCACATATCGGGGCATATTGTGGGGAGAGGGGAGAGGGGAGGGATAGCATTAGGAAATACACCTAATGTAAATGATGAGTTAATGGGTGCAGCACACCAACATGGCACACATATACATATGTAACAAACCTGCACATTGTGCACATGTACCCTAGAACTTAAAGTATAAAAAAAAAACAAAATACAAAAAATTAGCTGAGCATGGTGGAGCATGCCTGTAATCCCAGCTACTCGGGAGGCTGAGGCAGGAGAATCGCTTGAACCCAGAAGGCAGAGGTTGCAGTAAGCTGAGATCATGACGCTGCACTCCTGCCTGGGCAACAGAGCAAAGACCCTGTCTCAAAAAAAAACAGAAAGAAAGAAAATGTTGAATACACTCATAACATTCTACTTATTGAACTGGATAATAGGTTTATGGGTAAATTGATTCATATCTGTGCAATATCCAATAAAAAATAAAAATTTTAAAACAGCAATATATTTTTCTTGTTTTTTAAGCCACGATCAACACAAAATTAAATCTAATTTTTTTTTTTTGAGACAGAGTCTTGCTCTGTCACTCAGGCTGGAGTACAGTGGCGCAATCATGGCTCACTGCAGCCCTGAACTCCCAGACTCAAGTGATCCTCACACCTCAGCCTCCCCAGTAGCTGGGATTACAGTCATGAGTCACTGCGCCCGTCCCTAAATCCGAATTTTTTGTTTTGAAACAGAGTCTCACTCTGTTGCCCAGGCTGGAGTGCTGTGGCATGATCTTGGCTCACTGCAACCTCCACCTCCTGGGTTCAAGCGATTCTCATGCCTCAGCCTCCCAAGTAGCTGGGATTATAGGCGTGTGCCATCATGCTTGGCTAATTTTTGTATTTTTAGTAGAGACAGGGTTTCACCATGTTGGCCAGGCTAGTCTCAAACTCCTGACCTCAGGTGATCTGCCCGCCTCAGCCTCCCAAAGTGCTGGGATTATAGGCGTGAGTCACGGTGGCTGGCCCTAAATCTGAATTTAAATGACCATAAACTGGTAGTCAACCACAACTAAGCAACCACCATGTGCAAAGCACTATCAAAGCTCCTACAGGGAGTTAAAAAAGAGGCAATAACAATCATAATCCTACAAGGAACCCATAATCTAAACCATGCCCAGCCACCGGCCCCAGAAAGCCATAAACCAGCTTCCCCGTAGAATAATCTTAGCCAAGCTTTTGTCATTCCCAGCAGCGGCTATTAGTTTAAGCAACTCATTTCATACAATTAAAATATTAAATATGTTTTACTTTGTGCTTCAAAAATATATTTTGACAATCTCTTTCATCTCCCTTTTATAAGTCTCCTTTTAAAGGACTCAGGAGGGATGCAGGTTTAGAGCATGCTTGGTGAATTGTAAAGAACTTGTTTACAAGGCTTAGTTTTTCACTTGAAGTCATGTATTTTTAAAGCCCTGCCTTAAATGATATCTTTAGATTATCACACATTCTCATCTAGGCTCTATTACATCTTAGTTTCTGAATATTCATATAATGACATCTTAAAGTGCCTGTTTGCAAGATACAGTCTAGATAGACATAGTTTTCTAAAAATCAATCAAGGTTTCCCTCAAGATTTATAATAGCTTGAAGGTAATCTAAAATTGTATCTATGTTTCTGGTTTTACCAAAGAATGGCAAATGCAAATAATGTTAACTTGAACGGTCTCTTTCCACTGAGAATGTTCATATTCTTAATTTACATTACAGTTTTGAAGATGTATGTCCAGAAATGTTATCATTCCAGTAAATAACTGAGGAACATATTCCCATTTTAGGATATTTAGGATATTGGTACAAATAACTTGACAATGAATTAACATCAACTTCTCTTTGGTTATGCAAAACAATGGTGTTGCTGGAATGGAATTTGTAGCCAAAGAGCCCAAGAATTTTGTTCGTTTGTTTTGAGATAGAGCCTGACTCTGTCGCCCAGGCTGGGGTGCAGTGGTGCAATCTCGGCTCACTGCAACCTCTGCCTCCCAGGTTCAAGGGATCCTCCTGTCTCAGCCTCCCAAGTAGCTGGGATTACAGGCACCCGCCCACCACACGTGGCTAATTTTCCTATTTTTAGTGGAGAAAGGGTTTCAGGATGTTGGCCAGGCTGCTCTCAAACTCCTGACCTCAGGTGATCCACCCACCTCAGCCTCCCAGAAAGGTGGGATTACAGCCGTGAGCCACCGTGCCTGACCAAGCCCAGGGTTTACACCCAGCTCTGCCATTAATGATCGGGGTAATTTTGTCAAATCCTCTAAGCCTCAATTTCCATGTGTGTTAAATGAGATACTAGGATCCACCTTGGAGGATAACTGCAAAATTGACATGAGATGATTAAGACATTGGGCCTGGCCCACTAGAATGTTCCATAAATGTTGGCCCTCTGTGGTTTCCCTTCCCCTTAAAACAAAGCCTTGCTAAATAATGTCCACACAGACACACATATAATTATAATTAAATGTTTATACACTAAAAAAGTTGGCTTCACCATTTTCTAAATTTTCTCCTCTGTATACGAAATTATAATCTTAAACTGTTTCTCAAAATATCTAATGAGAAGCTTATTTTTAAAATTAAAACAAATGAGCAAGTAGGGAATAGTTCATTTTTAGCCTTGATGAATATAATTGAGGGTTTCATTTCTATACCCAAATACCTACTGGTTTCTGCAACAAAGGAAAGCAGTCATGACTTTTTTTTTTTTTTAGAGATGGGGTCCCACTATGTTGCCCAGGCTAGTCTCAAACTCCTGGACTCAAGCAATCCTCCCGCCTCGGCCTCTTGGGATTACAGGCACAAGCACTGCACCCAGCCAGACCTATGTTTTATGATTTAGATGTTACTGAAAAGTCAGTGACTTAGAGAAAGACACAAAGGCATGCTTATCACATCTGCCACGCAGCTAAGAGGAATGGTTAATATAGATATAACAGAAGCAAGAATCAAAAGTGTGGTCAGTCCAGGCGCAGTGGCTCACGCCTGTAATCCCAGCACTCTGGGAGGCCAAGGCGGGCAGATCACTTGAGGTCAGGCGTTCCGGACTAGTCTGGCCAACATTTAGTGTAACTCCATCTCCACTAAAAATACAAAAATCAGCCAGTCATGGTGGTGGGCACCTGTAATCCCAGCTACTTGGGAGGCTGAGGCAGGAGAATCACTTGAGCCTGGGAGGGGGAGGTTGCAGCGAACAGTGATTGTGCCACTGCACTCCAGCCTGGGCAACAGAGCGAGACTCCATCTCAAAAAACAAACAATAAAAACATGTGGTCAAACTTGAAACTAGTGGATGCCATTCATTGCATTAGTTTCAAAGTCCTATGGTTATGGTTGCTGTGGTATGGCTGCTTGTTTCTAGCAGAACACATACCCACAGGTTAGAGAGACAGCTTTGTCAGGAAACGGGGGAGGAGTCGGGAGGTGGAGAAGACCAAGTGTAACTGACCACCTTGTCAGAAGCAGCCAGCAGTTTGATGCAGCTTCTGAAAATGACAGTGCTAGTGTTAAAGCTGAAGTTCCAGTGATTTCAGCATTGGTCTTCCAATATCTAAGATCAGTAAATAATGGCCCATGGGCCAAATGCAGCCCACAGCCTGTTTTCGTACGCCTCTCTAACTACAAATGGGTTTTGCATTTTTAAATGGTTGGGGGAAAAAAAAAAGCATAAGGCACATAATATTTTGTGGCATGTGAAAATCTTATGAAATTCAAATTTCAGTGTCCATAAATAAAATGTTACGGGAACACAGCCACGCCTATTCATTTACATGTTGCCCTATGCCTACTTTCATGTTACAAGGTCAGAGTTGAGTAGTTGCAACAGAGACCTTACGGCTTGCAAGTCTCAAATATTGCTATCTGGCAGTTTGCAGAAAAAGTTGGTTGACCTCTGCTCTAACCCATTGCATTCAATATTTTCTAAAGGACAATAAGAAAGAGGAACCACAGGAATGATGAGGGAGACAAAAGCATTTCATAAATTCAATCTGAAGGAATTGAAAGTAGTAAGCCAGTGGAAGAGAAGACCAAAGGGACAACATTCTAGATTTTTTTTTTTTTTTTTTTTTGAGATGGAGTCTCACTCTGTCCTCTAGGCTTGAGTGCAGTGGCACGATCTCAGCTAACTGCAACCTCCGCCTCCTGGGTTCAAGCAATTCTCTGCCTCAGCCTCCTGAGTATCTGGGATTACAGGCGTCCACCACCATTTTTGTATTTTTAGTAGAGACAGGGTTTCACCATCTTGGCCAGGCTAGTCTTGAACTCCTGACCTCGTGATCTACCTGCCTCGGCCTCCCAAAGTGCTGGGATTTCAGGCAAGAGCAACCGTACCCAGCCAACATTATAGATTTCTTTAAATGTTTAAAGAGTCAGCACGAGGAAGGGGCTTGTGTTTGTGTCACTATAGCGGTAGAAACAATCCTGAAAGCTCTAAGGAATCAGATACCAATTAAACACGAGAAAGCATCTTCCAACAAATCAAAGTGGAAAACTGCAGAGGTTATATTACCAAAAAGAGCCCACACCTAAGTGATAGCTGGTACTAAGCCCAAAGGCAAGATGATTGCCACCCAAGATTATCATAGAAAGGACTCTCAAGTGGGTAGGAAGTTGAACTGGTTTAATACGCAGGTTCTTTCTATGATTTTATCTCAAAATAAAGAAAATGGGCCAGGCACGGTGGCTCACGCCTGTAATCCCAACACTTTGGGAGACAAAGGCGGGTGGATCACTTGAGGTCAGGAGTTTGAGACCAGCCTGGTCAACATGGTGAAACCCCGTCTCTACTAAAAATACAAAAATTAGCTGGGTGTGGTGGCGCATGCTTGTAATCCCAGCTACTTGGGAGGCTGAGGCAGGAGAATTGCTTGAACCCAGGAGGCGGAGGTTGCAGTGATGTGGTGAGCTGAGATGGCGCCACTGCACTCCAGACTGGGTGACATGACAGAGCGAGACTCCATCTCAAAAAAAAAAAAAAAAACACAGAAAGAGTGAAAGAAAACAATCATAATTGGCAGGTGAAAGTGTAAAGAAAAATTTCTGCTGCCACATTCACTAAGGATTAGACTCACAGGGAAATCTTTTATTATATATATATATTTTTATATATATATAGTTATATGTAATAAATACATATCAATTAAAATGCGCATGTTAAAAAGAGGCCTTTCATTTAAATAGAGTACATCAGCTATAAGAAGAATCACATTAGGAAAAGAAGGGTTATTTTTAGAAAGAGGGCTCCGGTTACACAAAATAAGGAAAGGACATCCACTGCTAAATAAAATGAACTGAAATCTTTCCTTGTGTTACTACAGGAAATCAGCATGGCACTACTTGAAAGAGGAAAAAAGTCTATATATAAAACGGAAAGGGGGAGGAATGCGTTTTAAAAAAATGCTAAACTATAAACTACAGTTAAGGGCACAGTCGTGTGACTTATTTGCACCAGACTTCTTCGCAAAATAGTTTTGCAAATGACTTCCCAAAGCACAGCCACCTGTTAGGCTGTTACTTTGGCCTATTTCCAATGGCAATCTTGTCACCCGAGCAAGAGACACACCACCATAGCAACATAAACATCAGGGTGCTGGAGAATGAAATTTAAAGTAGCAATTTATAGCCCCTGCAGGGCTGGAAATAAAGTAATCCTTAAGCCTTTATGACTATGACACAACATTCCCACTGGGCAAACTTAGATCCCATGGACATCTCAGGATTTGCCATTGGCCATTTGGAAAGCAGAGAGTCCAAAATACCTATTGCACTAGAGGGTACCCCTAAAATAAAGGCATTTTAAAGTGTGAGACAGTGTCTAGTCCACCATGATCCCTAGGTGTTTTCACACTCCCCACAAATGGACAATGACCACGACCCCTTGTATTTGCAGAGTAGGCTCCATATTGCATGAGATCAGCCCCTAATACAGGCCAAAAGAGGGCATTTGACAGTTGAGAAAATTGACAGGTGAGGCCCAGGAAAATAAGTCTTTCTCAATCAAATCATTGATATCACACAGCAAGGACAGACCAGATCTTCTGTGTCCACACTCTTCCACAGTACTACACCAACCCCAACCCTGAGCAACTTAAAGGTACTTTGGCTCAGGGAGATAAAATGCAAAGGTGTTTCATCAATAAGAGGGTAGAGTAAAATGAAAGAAAAACCAAGTTTAAAGTGACTACGCCTCTTTTCAGGGGTAAATTTTTGCATTGTTGGAATTTGCCGTTTGATATTGGAATACATTCTTAAATAAATGTGGTTATGTTATACATCATTTTAACGCACATTTTTTCACTTTTTTTGCTAATGACTTATTACTTGCTGTTTATTTTATATTTATTTTAGACTATGGAAATGATGTTAGACAAAAAGCAAATTCGAACAATTTTCTTATTCGAGTTCAAAATGTGTGGTAAAGCAGTGGAGACAACTCTCAACATCAACAACCCATTTGCCCCCAGGAATGGCTACAGAATGTACAGTGCAGTGGTGGTTCAAGAAGTTTTTCAAAGGAGACAAGAGCCTTGAAGATGAGGAGCATAGTGGCCGGCCATTGAAAGTTGACAACGACCAACTGAGAACAACCACCAAAGCTTATCCTCTGCTGGGCGCAGTGGCTCATACCTATAATCCCAGCACTTTGGGAGGCCGAGGTGAGCAGATCTCATAAGGTCAGGAGTTGCAGACCAGCCTGGCTAACACGGTGAAACCCCGTCTCTACTAAAAATACAAAAGTTAGCCGGGTATGCTGGCATGTGCCTGTATGACATGTATGGCATGTGCTGGGACTACAGGCACCCGCCACCACGCCCGGCTAATTTTTTGTATTTTTAGTAGAGACAGGGTTTCACCGTGTTAGCCAGGATGGTCTTGATCTCCTGACCTCGTGATCCGCTCGCCTCGGCCTCCCAAAGTGCTGGGATTACAGGCGTGAGCCACCACGCCCGGCCTTGAACACTTTTAAGTATTGATGCAAAAGCAAGTGGTCAGCTGTGACCAAATTCGCAATTCAAAAAGATCTAAGAAAAGCAGAAAGCAAGCTGAACATCCTGACTGGAGATGAGACACACCCAAACGTGTGTCTTGAGGTGGCTGCAAAGTCCTCTGGTCTGAGCCAGGGTGAGCAGGTTTTACCCCAGCCCATGATTTTGAGAGATGTTCAGGGCAGATCCTGCACTCAGCAGAGAGCCACAAAAGCCTGGACTCTAGCCCTAAAATCCCAATCCATTAACCCCGACGTCATTTCGCCACTGCATCTTTTTACTTTGTTCTTAACTTTTCTCAAAAAGAGAGAGGCCTGGAAGACCCTTGGGGCAGTTCCTTCTCCAGGTCTAGAGAACAGATTGTTGGCCAGGACAGCACTGAGGTAGCATTCTGGAGATGAAAAATAGATGAATCCATGATGAAGCTTTTGTGATACCAGGGATCTGGCTGCTTTTGATCTAAGAACCAGTACTAAACTCCCTCTTTAAAAAATAAAGTGTTCGCGGCCAGGCACGGTGGCTCACGCCTGTGGTCCCAGCTACTCAGGAGGCTAAGGCTTCAGCTCAGGGAGGTGAAGGCTGCAGTGAGCAGTGATTGCACCACTGCACCCTGGTTTGGGCAACAGAGAGAGACCCCATCTCAAAAAATAAAAATAAGGCCAGGTGTGGTGGCTCATGCCTGTAATCCCAGCACTTTGGGAGGCCGAGGCTGGTGGATCACCTGAGGTCAGGAGTTTGAGATAAGCCTGGTCAACATGATGAAACCCCATCTCTACTAAAATACAAAAATCAGCCAGGTGTGGTGGCGGGTGCCTGTAATCCCAGCTACTTAGGAGGCTGAGGCAGAAGAATTGCTTGAACCTGAGGGCAGAGGTTGCAGTGAGCTGAGATCACGCCACTGCACTCCAGCCTGGGCAACAGAGGGAGACTCTGTCTCAAAAATAAAAGAAAGAAAAATAAAAAATAAAGATAAGATGGTTTCTGACAAACATAACCAAAATGTAAAAGAAACAACTCCTAGAGAACATGGTCAAAAAGCTGAGCACCTACGTAAATAATGGCTAATTTTAAGCATACTTACCCCTTCAAAAGTGTTTTTCTTGAAAAGGCTTAAGGGGATTATTCCATTTGGACCCCTGATAGCCTAATTACCTTAAAAACACACATGCACACACAACCACCACCAACCTCCTTTTCAGACACATTTTGGCAAAAAGAAAAATCTCAAAGTATGCCCATATCTGCAGTACTATAAGTCACACTGCTGAAAAGCATAATTACACTCAGCTGTGTCCAAGTTGCCATCAAACACAATCCAAAAGAGGTGAACTATTAAGTCCTGAATCTAAAGATTTTCCATTTTGAACATGATGCCTCTTCATGAGCAGCAAAAACATAGTATCAAAAAATGAGCATTTGTCATGGCCTTCAATAGCCTAAGGTTTGAGTCTCCAGCCTGCAAGCTACAATCTGTACCCTGAAGACTAAATGCAATTCTAGTCACCAAACTCTTGGCACTTGGGTGAGGGGCAGGATTAAAAAATCACATTTATATCTTTAAACCTATCTCATTTTCACAGCATTTTTAAGTATTGAGAAAACCACTTTCATCCACTATGTCACTTTTATGGAGGCTACAATAATCCAGAATGATGATTCATGTGGGATGTAAAGGCCACATCAGTCTTTTCATCAGCACCAGCATCACTGTTATTATTTCAAGTTAGGGAAAACTCAGCAAAATGTTCTTGATGGAGGACCATGCCACCAGGGCACTAACTATAGGAAATTTACACATTTCAGACAACATGCTCCTCGGCTCAAGCACAGACTTCTCTAGTAATAACCCCTGTTTTCAAAACTACCTGTCCAGGCCAGGTGTGGTGGTTCTCACCTGTAATCCCAGCATTTTGGGAGGCTGAGGAAGGAGGATTGCTTGAGGCTAGGAATTCCAGACCAGCCTGGGCAATGTAACAAGACACTTCCCAACCCATGTCTACAAAAAGAAAAAAATTAGCCAGACATGGTGGTGCAGGCCTGTTGGTCCTAGCTACTCAGGAGGATAGCATAAGCCCAGGAGTGTGAGGCTACAGTGAGTCATGATGGTGCCTGGGCAACAGCGTGGGACCGCATCTCTTAAAAAAAAAAAAGAAAAAACCTGTCCAGATAAACAGGTGATTACAGATCCCTTTTCTCAGCCATCTATCCAATGATGTTTTTCTACTTTAATTGCTAATTACCAATTTAATAACAGCGCTGTTTTCTATAACTTTTAAAATATATACATAAATACATACGGGGTCTCACTATGTTGGCTAGGCTGTTCTTGAACTCCTAGGCTCAAGCGATCCTCCTACCTCATCCTCCCAAAGTGTTGATTATAGGTGTGAACCACTGCTCCTGGCAACCATTTTTTTTTTTCTTGAGACGGGGTCTTGCTATCGCCCAGATTAGATTGCAGTGGCACGATCTCAGCTCACTGCAATCTCTGCCTCCTGGGTTCAAGTGATTCTTCTGCCTCACCCTCCCGAGTAGCTGAGACTACAGGCACCCGACACTACACCCAGCTACTTTTTGCATTTTTCATAGAGACAGGATTCACCATATTGACCAGGCTGGTCTCGAACTCCTGACCTCGTGTTCTGCCCACCTTAGCTTTGCAAAGTGCTGGGATTACAGGCGTGAGGCACAGCGCCCTGCCCATCTTATTTTTTAAAGAGGGAGTTTAGTACTGACTCTTATATCAAAAGTAGCCAAATCCCTGGTATCACAGAAGAGATACCATCTCACATAGTGAGATGGGTCTCACTATGTGGCCCAGGGTGGTCTCAAATTCCTAGACTCAAGTGATCCTCCCGCCTTGACCTCCTAAAGTGCTGGGATTACAGGCATAGAGCCACCAAGCCTGGCCTTCTTTAACGTCTGTGTTGTAGATGTGTAATGTTTTGGTAACAGTAAGGGTTAAATAAATACCTTTTGTCCCTAGTAGGAAAACGCTTCTCAGACTGGATTGAAACTCTGAAGACCAACGTTTTTCTAGATACTTTTTTGGATAGTGTTCATGACAAACTGCTCCTTGAAAGTGACAGGACCATTGTACTATAAAATCTAATAAAGCCCAGGTCATTGGCTATAGGGAGTTGAAAGCTCTATTTGTAGATATCACTAACAGAGTTGACAAGAATGAAAACGTTACACGGTTAAGGCCGGGCGCAGTGGCTCACGCCTGAAATCCCAGCACTTTGGGAGGCCAAGGCTGGCAGATCACGAGGTCAGGAGATTGAGACCATCCTGGCTAACACAGTGAAACCCCATCTCTACTAAAAATACAAAAAATTAGCCGGGCGTGGTGGGGGGGTGCCTGTAGTCCCAGCTACTCGGGAGGCTGAGGCAGGAGAATGGCGTGAACCCGGGAGGCGGAGCTTGCAGTGAGCCAAGATCGCACCACTGCACTCCAGCCTGGGCGACAGAGCAAGATTCCATCTCAAAAAACAAACAAACAAACAAACAAAAAACTGTATACTCAAAAAGGTTTAAGATGGCAAATGTTGTTACGTGTATTTTTACACATTTTTCTTCTTCTTCTTTTTTTTTGAGGTGGAATCTTGCTCTGTAGCCCAGGCTGGCGTGCAGTGGTGTGATCTTGGCACACCTCAACCTCTGCCCCCTGGGTTCAAGCAATTCTCCTGCCTCAGCCTCCCGGGTAGCTGGGGTCACAGGCATGCACCACCACGCCCAGCTAGCTTTTTTGTATTTTTAGTAGAGCTGGGGTTTCACCATGTTGGCCAACTCCTGATCATGGTTTCCAACTCCTGACCTCAAGTAATCCGCCTGCCTTGGGCTCCCAAAGTGCTAGGATTATAGGTGTAAGCCACCGTGCCCAGCCATTTTAACACATTTTTTAAAAAACAGTAAATATTAATTAAAAACTCACCAGGATATACACATCCAATAAAGTGCAGTCCCCTTCAAATAGTTCCTTTTAGGTGATAACATGTTTATTTCAATAGTGCCGATACAAAGCAAAACATCTTTGAATCTCCCCTGGGGAATCTAGGGCAGGTTTAGGGGTGCTTTTTTCATTATTTTTAATATTCTTCATCATTTTGAATTTTGAAAAGTCTTTTAGAGTTCCAGTTTCAAAATAATAACCGTGTTAAACTTAAAAATATTTATTTTAGCCAGGCACAGTGGCTCACACCTATAATCCCAGCACTTTGGGAGGCCAAGGCTGGTAGATCACTTGCGCTTGGGAGTTTGAGACCAGCCTGGACAACATGGTGAGACCCTGGTCTCTGAAAAAAAAATTATTTTAGTCCCCATGCAGTGTGACTATAAAACAATAATGTTAATCTGGCTGTGTGGTTTAGAAACTGGATCTGGAAGCACCGCTAGTAAAAGTGAGCTGGGGTTTTCCAAGGCGCAGGCATCTCAGAGGGAAGGGTAAATATGTAACTCTGAATAGTACATTCTGATCATTTTAAATACCTTCCAATTTGCTTACCTCCACCTGAAGAATTTTAAGTTTTCAACTAAATGTGCCAAAGACATGGTGCTGCTTGTGTGTTCCCATCATTTTCAGATACTAATTTTGAGAAACTCACAGGTGCTCATGAACTAACATCTCTGCTGATGACGCCTCTGAAAGCCAAAGGTTTTTACTGCCATTAAAAGGAATAATTGCCAAGAGTGTAGGGGTGGTTCTCTTTTTAGAGCACGAACTACAAAAGTTATTTGCAAAGAGGAATATGATTCATTTATCAGAGTTAAACTGAAGAATGTCACTTGGTTTAATACTTAAGTAAAATCGATCATTTGATGGGACATAAAATTTCTGGACCACTTTCTTCTGTTACTGGGACAGAACATCTACCTTTCCCTAATTATTTCCTTTTATAATCCTGAAGGGTTATTTAATCTGTAAGAAACTGAACTTTTTGGCCCGGCATAGTGGCTCACTCCTGTAATCCCAACACTTTGAGAGGCCGAGGTGAGTAGATTACCTGAGGTCAGGAGTTCGAGACCAGCCTGGCCAACATGGTGAAACTCCATCTCTACCAAAAATATAAAAATTAGCTGGGCGTGGTGGTGGGTACCTGTAGTCCCAGCTACTCAGGAGGCTGAGGCAGGAGAATTGCTTGAACCCAGGAGGCGGGGGTTGCAGTGCAAAGATCATGCCGCTGCACTCCAGCCTGGGTGACAAAGTGAGACGCCATCTCAAAAATAAATAAATAAATACATAAACTAGTTATGTTCACATAAAAGCACACAAACTAGTGCTCAGAAACACCTGGATCTGGCCTTAATGCAGCAAATATAATCAGAAACTGAACGTGTGTGTGTGTAAGATGACATGGGGCGGGGGAACAGTCTTTGGAGATAAGCGGCTTAGATTAAGTACTTAAACAACATTATTATAGGGTATCATCAAAGTACATTTGTTTGGCCAATCTTATTTATCTGGGTGATTCAGTCTGGGAAAGAAACAACACCCTAAAGATGGTCAGATATGATGCTAAAGGAATTAAAGAATGATGATTTTGGCCAGGAGTGGTGGCTCATGCCTGTAATCCCAGCACTTTGGGATGCCGAAGTGGGCGGATCACCTGAGGTCAGGAGCTCGAGACCAGCCTGGGCAACGTGGTGACACCCTGTCTTTATCAAAAATACAAAAATTAACTGGGCATGGTGGCATGTGCCTGTAATCCCAGCTACTCAGAAGACTGAGGTAGGAGAATTGCTTGAACCCAGGAAGCGGAGGTTGCAGTGAGCCAAGATCATGCATGCCACTGCACTCCAGCCTGGGTGACAAAGCGAGACTCCGCCTCAAAAAAAAAAAAAAAAAAAAAGAATGATAATTTTTTTTTTCTTTGCTCAGGAATAAACAGGAATTCCAGAAGGTCAAACTTCACCCAAACTTAAAAAGATTAAAACACACACACACACATTAAAAAAGTCATTGGATCAATCTGACCAAGAACTTACGCTGGCTACATGTTTAGATACATGAGTCGACTTCCACTAACATCCGATGAGGAGTTTTAAGAGAGGCCCCTTTGTCAAAGTGCTGGGAAACAGAAGAATTAGTCACTTTAATGCTTGATGTCAAAGTCTTGGTGAGCTCTGGCTTCAGTATTACTAAGTCAACAAACAGTCTTGTATAATGTGGCTCAGGCAGTCAGCCAGGAAGTGGTTGGTGACCCCAAACTCCTTCCTCCACTACGGTTTGCAAAACCGGTGGCCAGGACAGTGTGTCCTCTGCAGTAGGGCTCTCCTCTAGCAATACGCCACCTGGGAGATTTGCCCAGCAGAACCTGGTGTGATTTTGCCATCCTAAGCAGACACTATTGAGATGAGGCTTAAATAGCCAGTTAGCCACCCTTAGAATAAAGCCCCTGATGGGAAGGCTTAAGGACATCTGCCAGACAAACATCAACAAGGCAAAGGACTTATGTGCCATGTGGAACCGTCTTCTCCTGAATGTGTATTCTGGGATTTATTCTGCTAACACGTGATTTCCCATTCAATGCTCACAGAAAGCAGAGATATGCACCTGGAGCCAGAGCCAGAATAATCCTGGGTTCCTTCGGAAGCTGGTTCTTCTACTCATGATGGCCACAGCCTCCATGCCCTTGTGGGGACCCCTAAGGATCCTGAGCTCTGACAAGGAAGGTTCCTCAGACCCCTGCAACCCTGTAGCTGGCCTTAAGGCAGCTATTCAAGCCATGATTACTTTTTTCCCTCTAAGTATCATGTTCTGACCTAAATTGCAGTCATTCTGGTCCAAATCTGGTAGATTTTTTTCCCACACTGCTGCAGAAGAGAACCTCCTCCTCTGGAAAGCTAAATTCAAGACAACCAGAGCCATCTCAAGGACAGGGACTGTAAATTTTCAATTTACACAAATTCACATTCGGCACTCTCTGCCTCTCAATGGCTCTCTCTCTCCCTCTCTCTCTGAACATGGGTATCTATTCTGCTCAAACAAATCTGTAAGCACTTCTATTTCTAAAAAAAAACAGCTTTGGCCGTGCACAGTGGCTCACGCCTGTAATCCCAGCACTTTGGGTGGCCGAGGCGGGCGGATCACAAGGTCAGGAGTTCGAGACCATCCTGGCTAACAAGGCGAAACCTCGTCTCTACTAAAAATACAAACAATTAGCTGGGAGTGATGGCACGCACCTGTAGTCCCAGCTACTCGGGAGGCTGAGGTAGGAGAATCGCTTGAACCTAGGAAGCGGAGGTTGCAGTGAGCCAAGATTGCGCCACTGCATTCCAGCCTGGGCAACAGAGTGAGACCCCATCTCAAAAAACAAAGCAAAACAAAACATCAACAACAAAAAGCTTTATTGAGATGTACTTTACATACCAATTCAATGGTTCTTAATACACTTAACAGACCTGTGCAACCACATCCATCATCTATTTTTATTTTATTTATTTTTTATTTTTATTTTTTTTTTTGAGACGGAGTCTTGCTCTGTCGCCCAGGCTAGAGTGCAGTGGCCGGATCTCAGCTCACCGCAACCTCTGCCTCCTGGGTTCACGCCATTCTCCTGCCTCAGCCTCCCGAGTGGCTGGGACCACAGGCGCCCACCACCTCGCCCGGCTAATTTTTTTGTATTTTTAGTAGAGACGGGGTTTCACCGTGTTAGCCAGGAGGGTCTCGATCTCCTGACCTCGTGATCCGCCCGTCTCGGCCTCCCAAAGTGCTGGGATTACAGGCTTGAGCCACCGCGCCCGGCCCCATCATCTATTTTTAAACCACAATAAAACCTCTCCAGTATCCTCTGGCCTAGATGCTCCAGGAGGGCAGGGATCTACCTGCCTTGTTAGCTGCTCCAGGCCTAGCACCTGGCACAGAGCAGGAGTTCAATAAAGTTTCTGTGAATGGATGCTTTCATGATGCCAACCTGGAACTTCCATAGTCCTCTTTTCCAGATTCAAGAAATAACTACTTCTCTAATTTAGCGAATCTTCCTAGGAGAGGCAGAATGGCCCTCAAGATTCCCACTGACTGGTAAGCCCTTTTGGAAAAGCATCGAGAAGTCAGAGACAGCAAGTCAGAGATGTGAAGTTGCAGCAGAAGCTCCTGCTGGCCTTGCAAGAGCAAATTGCCATGTTGTGGAGAGGGCCACATGGCAGGACACGGCAGGTGGCCTCTAGGAGCGAGCCTCTAACTGATGGACTGTAAGGAATTGCATTCTGCCAACAACCATGTGAGCCCTGAAGACAACTCCAAGATCCAGAAAGAAAGGCAGCCTGGCTGACACCCTGATGTCTGCCTTATGATACCCTGAGCAGAGAATCCAGCCATGCCACACCCAGACTTCTGACCCACAGAATTTGTGCACTCATAAATGGGTGTTGTTGTAAGCCACTGAGTTTGTGACCATTTGTAACATAGCAATAGAAAACTAATATACGGCCAGGTGCGGTGGCTCACTTTGGGAGGCTGAGGCGGGTGGATCACTGGAGGTTAGGAGTTCAAGACCAGCCTGTCCTACATGGTGAAACCCTGTCTCTACCAAAAATACAAAACTAGCTGGGTGTGGTGGTGCTGGTCTGTAGTCCCAGCTACTAAGAAACCTGAGGCGGGAGGATTGCTTGAACCCGAGAGGCGGATGTTGCAGTGAGCTGAGATCACGCCACTGCACTCCAGCCTGGGTGACAGAGCAAGACTATGTCTCAAAGTAAAAAAGAAAAGAGGCTGGGTGCAGTAGCTTATGCCTGTAATCCCAACACTCTGGGAGGCCAAGACAGGTGGATCACGAAGTCAGAAGTTCGCGGCCAGCCCGGCCAACATGGCGAAACCCCGTCTCTACTAAAAATACAAAAATTAGCCAGGCGTGGTGTGGGCACTTGTAATCCCAGCTACTCGGGAGGCTGAGGCAGGAGAATCGCTTGAAACCAGGAGGTAGAGGTTGCAGTGAGCCGAGATCATGCCACTGCACTCCAGCCTGGGCAACAAGAGCAAGACTCCAAGGGAAAAAAAAAAAACGAGAAAAAGAAAAGAAAACTAATACACAAACTCCTCTGGGAGTTGGGAGGAAAGCAGTCTGATTGCAGTAACTCCTAAATATACATGACTGATTTCAAACTTCTCAGGGGTGTCACGAAGAAATTTTAAAATGAGGCCGGGCGCGGTGGCTCAAGCCTGTAATCCCAGCACTTTGGGAGGCCGAGACGGGCAGATCACAAGGTCAGGAGATCAAGACCATCCGGGCTAACATGGTGAAACCCCGTCTCTACTAAAAAATACAAAAAACTAGCCGGGCGAGGTGGCGGGCGCCTGTAGTCCCAGCTACTCAGGAGGCTGAGGCAGGAGAATGGTGGGAACCCGGGAGGCGGAGCTTGCAGTGAGCCGAGATGGCGCCACTGCACTCTAGCCTGGGTGACAGAGCAAGACTCCGTCTCAAAAAAAAAAAAAAAAGAAATTTTAAAATGAGGATGTTTTAAATACAAAAGATATCTCTAACTGCTAAAATTTCAGGCAGTATAGAAGCGAAAAAATTTTAAACCTTTTACAGGAGGCCATAGAGGATCAGGCTTCCTTAAATGGTTTCTGTTTTTCTCAGCTTCTTCCTGTCCATTCATTCAGCAAATATTTACTATGTGTGGACCCAAAGTTTAAGCGCCAGAGTCACACTGTCCAGTAGGGCAGCCACAAGCCACACGTAGTCCTTGAGCACTGCAGAGTGGCCAGTGCAAACTGGGATGTGTGTCCACGGAAAATACACACACGATTTCAAAGACTTAGTATGAAAAAAAACAAGTGAAAAGATTGTATCAGTATCTTCTCATGTGGATTACATGTTGAAAAGATAACGATGGCGATAGATAACAAACAAGCAAACCTCAAGTGACCTGTCGCCTCGGCACCCCAAAGTGCTGGGATTACAGGCGCGAGCCACTGTGCCTGGCCAGAGATTTAGATGGGGAAAAAGCTATTGTAGATGGAGTATTCAGGAAAGACGATGCTAAGGGTGTGATGTTTCCACTTGTAAACCCGTGAGTTTGGTATAAACTTTCAAGTTCTAACCCAGGACAGCAGCAGGGGCTGGGAGCATGAAAGGGTGGTAAAAGGCAGGTTGGTCAGTTGCAGGCGACCACACTGCTCTACTCCCACTGGGTCCCATGTAAATGGCGCCCCCTGGCGGTGTGCAGCCCTGTGACACTGTTCGTTTGAATGATTTGGATGTTATTTGTAAATCAGAGGTTGCATAGTACAAAAAGTAAAGCTTCCAAGATGATTTTTCCAGACAACTCTACATTTTCCAGATACGACTGGTTTGTCCATTTTAATATTTATAATATATTTGTGCCTTATCCTCCTTGTAACCTATAAGAAAAATCTTCACTTGGGAATATACAAAATTCCTGATTTCTAGTCTGAAATTCTCCTTTTCCTCTCCCAGTGGGCTGAATTTCTTAAAGATACATAAAACCTTCTCAGTACAAGTTAGCTGATTTCTAGAACTCAGTCTGTTTCTCTGAACCGGGGCAAAAGTGTTACCTAGTTTTCAAAAAAAGTTTTCAGACTTGCCTAACACTACAGACCTCCAGGCAACAGAAAACAGGCCAAAGCCCACACAAGCCAGCCAGGGTGCTGCAATCTCACTCAGGCTGCTAAAGCAATGAATCTAGATGTACTTTTCCAGTAATTACTGCTCCTGAAAAACACATTTACTGCCTGTCATTGTGCATACACTTTCACATTTTTAAAAATCCAAAACGTTGTGATTTCTCACTCCCTATCCCATACCTACACATCCCTGGGAGAGGGGAAGCTCTTAAAGAGGTTGAATGTTTAAACTATATTAATTTATTTTAGGCTGGGCGCAGTGGTTCACACCTGTAATCCCAGCACTCTGGGAGCCCGAGGTGGTTGGATCACCTGAGGTTAGGAGCTTGAGACCAGCCTAGACAACATGGTGAAACCCCATCTCTACTAAAAATACAAAAATTAGGCTGGGCGCGGTGGCTCAAGCCTGTAATCCCAGCACTTTGGGAGGCTGAGACGGGCAGATCACGAGGTCAGGAGATCGAGACCATCCTGGCTAACCCGGTGAAACCCAAAAAAAAAAAAAAATACAAAAAAACTAGCCGGGCGTGGTGGTGGGCCCCTGTAGACCCAGCTACTCAGGAGGCTGAGGCAGGAGAATGGCATAAACCCAGGAGGTGGAGCTTGCAGTGAGCTGAGATCCGTCCACTGCACTCCAGCCTGGGCGACAAAGCGAGACTCCGTCTCAAAAAAAAAAAAAATACAAAAATTAGCTGGGCGTACTGGCAGGCACCTGTAATCCCAGCTACTCGGGAGGCTGAGGTAGGATACTCGGGGAGGCTGAGGTAGCCAGGAGAATCGCTTGAAACCTGGGAGGCGGAGGTTGCAGTGAGCCGAGATAGTGCCACTGCACTCCAGCCTGGGCGACAAGAGCAAAACTCCGTCTCAAAATAAATAAAGTATATTAATTTCTTTTAATGCCTACAATAAATAATATTCTCCAGTCACCTGAAACAACAGCCTTACTGAAATGAATATTATTCGCTTTGCTTTGGAATGTCAGTCACACTCATGCAATCAGACACAAGGTTTCTAAATTGACTTAAGAGCCTTAGCAACTTCCTCCATATCACAATAAGAAAAAGCAAAAGTTAATTACTACCTACTTTTAACCAGGGTTTTGTTAACAATAGTTTGCTTCCCTGATCCCTGTATCCGTTTCCTGTGCCAGGTACTTCCACCCAAGTCACTGGGAAAATGCAGCTTCTTTCATGGACAGAGTCAATTTCACTGACCAGCCAGGAGGACAGCATCTGCTCCTTGTCTGTTCCATTAGTGTTGAAAGGTTTGCACAAATCTATTTACCCGCCCTCCTTTCCCTATGCCCTTTATGACCAAGAAAAAAAAAAAAAGGAGCTTTGCCAGACAGCTAGGCAAACCTCCACTGTCCCCTGGCTGTGGAACTGTGTCTGGAGTTGGTTCCTTCTGGTGGGTTCTTGGTCTTGCTGACTTCAAGAATGAAGCTGCAGCCCTTTGCCGTGAGTGTTACAGCTCTTAAAGGTGGTGCCGACCCAAAGAGTGGACAGCAGCAAGATTTATTGTGAACCGCGAAAGAACAAAGGTTCCACAGCCTGGAAGGTGACTGGGTGGTGGGGTGGGCAGCTTTTATTCCCTTATTTGTCCCCACCCATGTCCTGCTGATTGGTCCATTTTAGAGAGCACTGATTGGTCCATTTTACAAACCTCTAGCTAGCCAAAGAGAGCTGATTGGTGCGTTTTTGCAGGGTGCTGATTAGGGCATTTTACAAACCTCTAGCTAGCTACAGAGTGCTGATTAGTGCACTTTACAGTCCTAGCTACAGAGTGCTGATTGGTGCGTTTTACAATCCTCTTGTAAGACAGAAAAGTTCGGCTGGGCGCGGTGGCTCAAGCCTGTAATCCCAGCACTTTGGGAGGCCGAGACGGGCGGATCACGAGGTCCGGAGATCGAGACCATCTTGGCTAATACGGTGAAACCCCCTCTCTACTAAAAAAATACAAAAAAAAAAACTAGCCGGGCGAGGTGGCGGCGCCTGTAGTCCCAGCTACTCGGGAGGCTGAGCCGGGAGAATGGCATAAACCCGGGAGGCGGAGCTCGCAGTGAGCTGAGATCCGGCCACTGCACTCCAGCCTGGGCGACAGAGCGAGACTCCATCTCAAAAAAAAAAAAAAAAAAAAAAAGACAGAAAAGTTCTCCAAGTCCCCACCCCACCCAGAAATCCAGCTGGCTTCGCCTCTCAGAACAAGCCAATGAAACTACCTGGATCACCCAGAAATCACACGCATGATGCTGACCTCGGTCCCTTCTCAACAGAAAATTTAAAATAAAATAAAACAACTTCTCAATATCGTGCTCATTCTTGAGAAAACTTTTTATAGAATTATCTTACTCAGAATAAAATTTTTATACCAGACAAGGGAAACATTTTCCAAATTATGTTTATGAGAAACCTTGGGGAAAGTCTGTGAGATTAATCCAAGGAGTCTTTATCCTTTATATTCAGAGGTATTGACGCCAACAGCAAACTTAAAATCTCTTCCTTTCAATAATTTCTGCCTGAATATGTTTGCAGATGCATTTCAGGAAAATGGTTTAAAGCAGAGAACAAGGAGCACTGTTCGGCATTTTGGCATTTCCATTCATGTCATTCCACAGGCGGCACCACCCTGATCCCAAATCTGTTCTCAGAAATGTGCGCAAGAAAAGTCTCCGGGGAGCCTGGGGGCGCCTGGATGAAGTGCACTGGCTCCCTGCCAGGGCAAAGAACAAAATCATATTCTGTAAGAAAAAGTTGTTTTTCTTTTCTTTCCTTTCTTTCTCTTTTCTTGGAGCAGAGGCAAGTGTTTCTATTTTTCTGCATTGTGCACCAAATCCCTGAAGACCACAAATCAATCCCTAAAAGTATACACATTAATGTTAATGCAGTCAGAACAGGAACTGTTGAACAAGAACTGATTTTTTGTTTGTTTGTTTGTTTTTGTTTTTTTGAGACAGACTTTCGTTCTTGTTGCCCAGGCTGGAGTGCAATGGTACAATCTCGGCTCACTGCAATCTCCACCTCCCAGGTTCAAGCAATTCTCCTACCTCAGCCTCCCAAGTAGCTGGGATTACAGGCATGCACCACCATGCCTGACTAATTCTGTATTTTCAGTAGGCACGGGGTTTCTCCATGTTGGTCAGGCCGATCTCGAACTCCCGACCTCAGGTGATCCACCCGCCTCAGCCTCCCAAAGTGCTGGGATTAGAGGCATGAGCCACTGCACCCAGCCAGAACGGTTAAACAGTACAGAAAGCAATGAAAATGAAAGGATTCCTGCCTGAGATAATATTAGGATGTGCTTAGCGTCTCTTGAGAGATGCTCATTTTACTAACAAGTACCTCTGGGGCGAGGGTGGCAGGTGCAGGGTGATCTTCAGACTGTGCTCCAAGGAGCCTCCTTGGTGAGAGGTCGCTCACTGAGACCAAGGAGTGGCTGGCGGAGGAGGCGAGCCACCCTTCCAATAGGTTCCAATGGGGCTACCCTATATGCTCCGCTAAGCACATAGGGTCGGAGTCCCCAGCCACCTTCTACTAGAGACTAGAGAGCCAGTGTACCTGCTTTACATGTGGGTCCTCAGGAGAATATTTTCTTCCAGCAAGGTATCTCAGAGGAGGGAGAATTCCATACAGTAGAACAACCTTGTGCCTTAAATCAGACCTGGTTCTAGCCTAAAGTTTGTCAATGAGGTAGACAGCTTAACTGCACTTCCTACAGGTCTAGACTTCATCATAAAATGAAATGGCTCGCCGGGCGTGACCTCTCAGGAGTTCGAGACCAGCCTGACCAACATGGTGAAACCCTGTCTCTACTAAAAACACAAAAATTAGCCGGCTGGGGTGGTGCACGCCTGTAATCCCTGCTATTCTGGAGGCTGAGGTAGGAGAATCTCTGGAACTCAGGAGGCAGAGGTTGCAGTGAGCCAAGATTGCACCACTGCACTCCAGTCTGGGTAACAGAGCGAGACTCCATCTCAAAAGTAAATAAATAAATAAATAAATGGCTCAATTACAAATCATCTGCAATATTCCTTCTAGGTCTAAAACTCTAGAATCAGCTGGGGGCAATGGCTTATGCCTGTAATCCCAGCACTTTGGGAGCCCAACGTGGGCGGACCGCCTGGGGTCAGGAGTTCGAGACAAGCCTGACCAACATGGTGAAACCCCTTCTCTACTAAAAATACAAAAAATTAGCCAGGAGTGATGGTGGGCACCTGCAATCCCAGCTACTTGAGAGGCTGAGGCAGGAGAATTGCTTGAAACCAGGAGGTGGAGGTTGCAATGAGCCGAAATCATCCCACTGTACTCCAGCCTGGGCCACAGAGCGAGATTACAGCTCAAAAAAAGAAACAAACAAAAACTCTAGAATCTGTGTCTACGTCTACCAAACGTTTCAAATGAAGATAATGACAACTCTCTCTCTATAGCAACTCTCAGCTCTCAGGAACTTTTCCTGTTCATATCTTTCCAACAGGCTTATATTGAGTTCAGAGACCCCTACATTTAACACAAACGAGGGACTATTCCAATGAAATGTTTTAATTAAAATTAATCTGTGGAATGTTATTTACTAATTGTTTACTCTGAAATTAATGTCTAAAACACACACACACACACACACACACACACACACCAAAAAACCCCACCAACACTCTATTCTAGACAGTAGCTCAGCTTTATTTTCTTGATCTCCCAGAGATGTTCTTTTTTCCTGGAACTAGGGAACATTTTATGTGTTAAAATAAAGTAGTAGAGGAATAAGTAGAGGCCAGTACCATCTACAGCAAGACAAAAGGCCTCTGATTTTTCATTTACTTGATAGTGCTGACTTTATCTGTTTTCAAAAAATGTTTTTCCTTTTGCTGGATTAAATACTAGTGACAGGCAAAAAAGCAGAGTAAGCAACAACAAATAATGGGTTTCACCATGCTCTCCTTCTGGCTTGCCTATTAACTAGCTGTGTGGCCTGGAGCACATTACCTAACCTTTCTGAATCTCAACGTATTCATCTGCAAAATATGGATAATAACACACCAGTGCCACTAATGCTCCACTGCCCACCACCACCAGAGGGTTAAATGAGGGAGAAGGGATAAGGCCAGGCACAAGAAGCAGGCAAAGTATGGGTTCTCTCACTGACTCTTCAAAGCATAAGCATTTGCTTCATTTTCAAAAGTATGGACACGGCTACCAATGAACTCTGGTGGTTAAACAGAAACAAGTTCTAGAAGTTCCATGTAGGTTGAATCAGTCCAGAGCCAACCAAGAGTGGAAGCAAAAGTTAGGCTCCCAGGCCGGGCACAGTCGCTCATGCCTGTAATCCCAGCACTTTTTTTTTTTTTTTTTTTTTTTTTGAGACGGAGTCTTGCTCTGTCACCCAGGCTGAAGTGCAGTGCCGTGATCTCCGCTTACTGCAAGCTCCGCCTCCCGGGTTCATGCCATTCTCCCGCCTCAGCCTCCCAAGTAGCTGGGACTACAGGAACCTGCCACCACACCTGCTTAATTTTTTTGTATTTTTAGTAGAGACGGGGTTTCACCGTGTTAGCCAGGATGGTCTCGATCTCCTGACCTCGTGATCTGCCCGCCTCGGCCTCCCAAAGTGCTGGGATTATAGGCATGAGCCACTGCGCCCAGCAATCCCAGCACTTTAAGAGGCCGAGGCAGGAGGATCACTCAAGCCCAGGAGTTCAAGACCAGCCTGGGCAACATAGCAAGTCCCTGTCTCTACAAAAGTAAAAAAATCAGCCAGGTTGGCAGCACACACCTGTTTTCCCAGCTACTCAGGAGGCTGAGGTGGGAGGATCACTTGAGCCCAGGAGATGGAGGCAGAAGTGAACCAGGATCACGCCACTGCACTCCAGCCTGGGTGACAGAGCAAGACCCTGTCTCAAAAAGAAAAAAAAAAAGTTAGGCTTCCAAAGTTTACCTAAACATCTTCTTTGAAGAAACTCAAGTTGCTTCCTCGTTTTCAATGTTAAGGTCAGTGTAAAAGGGGATGGTGGAGACTGTGGAATTTATTATCAGTTCTGACTTTAGGGGTTTAACATCTGGCAAACTAGGCCTCATTTCTTCATCCATCATCAGATTTAGCTAATCTGAATCCTTTTAATTGGAAACATCTATTAATCTAAATTGCCCTCCTGCTTCTCTGACAAAGCAGAACATGACTTCAGAATATGAACCTTACAGAAACTGAATCATACTTTAGCCAAAATGAATTATACATTAAAGAATTTATAATTATATTACAGGTGGAGTCTGATGAGTCTGATTTTGTTGGCCAATTAAGAAAGGAAGGGCTGGCTGGGCACAGTGGCTCATGCCTATAATCCCAGCACCTTGGGAGGCTGAGGCAGGCGGATCGCCTGAGGTCAGGCATTCAAGACCAGCCTGGCAAACATGGCGAAACCCCATCTCTACTAAAACTACAAAAATTAGCCAGGTGTGGTGGCAGGCACCTATAATCCCAGCTACTCAGGAGGCTGAGGCAGAAGAATTGCTTGAATCCAGGTGGTGGAGGTTGCAGTGAGCTGAGATCTGGACATTGCACCCCACCCTGGGCAACATAGCAAGATTTCATCTCAAAAAAAACAAAAAAGAAAAGAAAAAGGAAGGAAGGAAGGACGGACAGAAGGAAGGAAGGAAGGAAGGAAGGAAGGAAGGAAGGAAGGGCCTCCACCTATATCATTCAAATGTAATTACCCCATGGTATACCTGCGAATATTTCGGTACAAAAACAAAAGTGGGAAAAGCATCTGCCTGAGTGTTTCAGAAAGCCTGAAAAGGGAACCAACTAGGATAAAGAGATTTTGTAGGTAGTAGAGAAGCTTCTAGAACTGGTTCTTTTCTTGATTATCACCTGTAATTTCCTGTGTATTCCATGCAGTCCCAACATTGCTCCTAGAATCCAAACTCATATCAAAAAACAAGGTCATCAGGAGATAGAGTAGAGGGATCCACGCCTCCCAGGTGAATTACTCTAGCTCAACTGCCCAGAAGGTGGGACCATCTCCACCTCTTCTGGAAAGACTCCTATTAACCAGTCCCATTCATTTCCCTTTCTCTTTCCCCACAAGGCTATGTCCTGCTTCTCCACTTACAAGGTCATATGCAACTCGAATCTCTGTCTACCCATCTGGCATCCACCCTTCCAGACCCTACTTAAATGCTACCTCCTCAAATGCCAACGAACTCCAAAACTCGGCGGATCATTCTGGTGGAAGCTGATCTCTCCCTCTCTGGCAGCCTGTGTACCCATGATGCGTTTTGTAAACTTGCAGCTACTTTGATTTTGTCTTGGATTGTACTTGGGTCTTGCCTTAACCCTTGGTCCAGATGGCAAATACGGACAGCCCCTGTGAGCACAGCCACGTTCTCAGTTAAGGATCTTTTTCTCTCCCAAAGCGCATCGCCCCTCTCATCAAGTGGTGGCTCAATAATATATCTGATAGTTTCATGGCACCAGATTTAAATATAAAGATGGTGTAGGTGGCTGATTTCATGTGTGTTGCCACACCAAACCACACTAGTGAGTTTCACGTTGCCGTGCTTGGCTTTGGGCTCCCTCACTGTCCCTGGACAGAGACGCTCAGTAGTCGTGAAATCACCACAAAGGTGGGGAGAAAGAAGGGGAAGAAAGGGAAGCCGGGGCTGGAATAATCCTGTCTGAGTCACCACTTCCTGAATGCTGGAGCTTCGCAGGTTCGGGAGAAGGGCAGCAGAGCCGCGCTTGGAGGATGAGCCCCCGCCCCGAGCCCGGCGCCCCCCGCCGGCAGCCGCGGCCCGGGCACCACGTGCTGGAGCGCCCTCCTGTGGCCGCGTCGCAGCCCCAGCCGCTCCCGGCTCGCGCGCCGACCACGCTCCCCGCGGCGGAAGAAATAAGAGACGCAGAAAGTTTCCAAGCCAGGCGGTTTGCGAAAGGACAGAGCCGGGTCCCGAGCCTCGAAGGGCGGACATGCCGGGAGCGGCGCCCAAGACCGCGGCGACGGCGAGAAGTCGGGCCCCTCAGGGACCTCCCGCAAGGGCTCCGAGGTGCCCCCCGCGGGGCTCTGGGCGTGCAGATCCCGAGGGCGCAAGGCTCCTCCTTGCACCTCGACCTGACCGCAGAGGGCGGGGAGGGGAAGCTGGGCCCACGGCCAGGACGGGGTGCCCCCCAAACCCCAGCTACAGCGCGCGCCGGGGGCTCTTGGGTTTGCTTTATTCATTTTCTTATTTGGAAGGAGGGGGCGCACCCACTCCCTTTGGCTCATTGTGATCCCCAACAGTCTGGATTCTGGGCGCCCCCAAAGAGCCCACCCGGAGTCCGCCGCCCCACCCAACGCCGCCCTCCCCCGCTGGGGTGACAAGTGGAAGCCGCAAATCCCCTCCCTCCTCTCCTCCAGCCTTCGGGCTTGCGGGGTAACGTCCACCTGGGTTTCCTGCCGCTCGCCCGGGGCTCGCCGGTCAGGAGGCGGCGGCGGCGGCGGTCCCGGAGCAAGCGAGGCCGGGCCGGGCGCGGCGCTTACCTCGTCTACGGTGAGCGGCATGCAGATCCGGTACTCTTTCAGCAGCATGGTCCTGCCGGCCGCGGATCCCCGGGGCGGGAAGCTGGGGGCGCCCTCCAGACCAGCAAGGCTGCCGCCCAGGCGCAGGGCAGGGCGCCCGGAGCCCAGCGCTCGTAGCCGGCGGGCGAAGCAGCCCCCGCGGCGCGCTCAGCTCCTGGCTTCCTCCTCTCCGCCCCAGAGCATGTCAGGGTTTGGGTCCGGGTGTTCGCAGCTCCTCCGCCTCCTCCCTCGCCGAGGCCGGTCCTCCCGGAACGCGGTGTTGCAAAGTCAGGGAGGTAGGGAGGGAGACCCGCTGGCGACGGCTCTGCTCGGCAGCCCAGGGTGGTAGGAGCGGCCGCCAGATCAGGACATGCCCGGCAGCGAGCGAGGGAGGAAAAAAGAGAGATTTCCAAAAATTAAAACGAATGCACAAAAGTCACCCGCTCGATCCGCCTCCGAAAGCAGACGGGAACCTGGCGACCCCCCTCCTCCGGCGGGTCTGCCCGATGCTAATGTCACCAGGAACACATTGCAGCCGGAGCCGGAGATGCTGACTTTCCAGACAAAGGCTCGATCGGCTCCTCTCTGCGGGCGGTAAACAAGATTTCCAGCTCTTTTTAGGGCCGGTCCCCGCGCCGCTCCGGAGCTCGGCTCGGGGAGAAAAGGGAAGCCGCCGCCGCCGCCGCCGCCGCCGCTGCTCGGCTCTGCCCGGCTGTGGCCCCGGGCGCCTCCAACCTCAGCTCGCGGCTGCTAGGGGCGGGCGGGAGGAAGCTGGCGCCTTCCGCGCGCGTCCCCTCCCCCGAGTCCCTTGGCTCCCCGGGCGCCGTGCGTGCCCGCGAGTTTGCAGCCACCTCGCCCGGGCCGGAGCGTCCGCGCCGATGCAGTGTGCCTGGGCCCGGGAGGTGGGTGCGGGAGGAGCGAGCGCGAGCAAGGCTGACATCAGCAGCGGCCGCGGCGGGGAGGGTAGCCCCATCCGGCCAATGGGGAAATGGCAAAGAATGTGGAGGATTTAAACAAAACAGCATGTCTCTGCCAGACGGCGGGGCTGCTCCGGAGCGGAGCCCCGGCCGGCGCTAGGGAGGCTCGGGCAGAGGGGCTTCCCTCGGCTCCTTTGCCGTTTGAATCCGCTCTCCATTGTGCCCTGAGTGCCGCCGAGCTCCATCCAGCCCCTCTGGGCAGTTTCTGATCCCCTGACCCTAGGGACAAGTCACCAATGCCCACCACCTATGTGTGGTCCAGTAAGCAAGTCCAGGGCTGGAGAGGCAATGGGTGGGATTTGGGAACAAACCCTTGCCTGGTTTCAGAGGAGAGATCCTGGAAAACTGGGAAGTGCAGCCGTGTGAATGGAAATGAAGTACAAACAGGGGGAGGGAACAACCAGAGAGAACATGAACCCCACGTAGCCTGTTACCTCGCCTGGCCCGGCTCTGCAATCTTTCTGCAGATTGTGCAGGCTCCGCACAGCAGAAAGAAAGAGTAGGTTTTCGTATCCGCACTCCTAAGTTCAAAAAGTCACAGTGAAATGTCAATGAAAATGCCTGGAGTGTTGCTATTTCATCCATATTAAACAGATCCCTCATTTTAACCACAAGAAGCACATTCTTCAGTTACTCAGGAAGCAGCATGGAACTGCTGAAGTCTGTTTTTCATTTGTCTGGTATTTTTCAGCTTGTTTTTATGAAAAGTTGCCGGATGAAAAATGCATCAGTTGCCTGTATGAGAATAACCTGTAAGCGTTATCTTTTCTCCGAAAAATCTTCACGCTCTGAAGTCCTGAGGCTAGAACTTGGATGGCGATGCAGATGCCTCAATATAGTATTTTGAATTGTGATTAATAAGTAATTAACCAATATGACGATGATGGGCTTGTGGCAAAAGTCATCCAGAGGACTGGAGAGAATGTATAACTGTGTTAACTGATACAAACCCTCCTAGGAAAATGATACCCTATATCCAGCTTATATTTTAGTGGAAACTATTTTCCAGATAAATGCTTTCCAGAGTTGGCTCAGAAATATTCACAGCAACTAATTAAAGCTAAACCAAATTCCTCGAGGTGGAAAATCTAAATCTGACACTGCAGTGTTGAATAATAACACATTGGAAGGCTGTGATATGGAAAGAAACTCAAGCTGTTTTTCTTTTCTTTTTTCTTTTTTTTTGCTTCTTACTTGAAAACAAATGGAAGACCTAATAATCTTCCTAGAGGCAGGAAGGCAAGGGATTGGCTAGCCCCACATACGCATTCACATAGGACATCGGGATGTTTAGGCTTGGTTCCTGGTTTCCTGGACATTTCCTGACACTGATTCTGGAAGGAAGTATTCTACTGACGGGTGACAAGGTTGAGAAGCTACTTCTCTGAATTTTCCGAACTGTAAATTGTCACGTATATGCTTCCTCCATCACCCCTCTTTTTGTTGTTGTTGGTTTGTGACAGTTTCGCTCTTGTTGCCCAGGCTGGAGTGCAATGGCATGATCTCGGCTTACTGCAACCTCCACCTCCTGGGTTCAAGCAAGTCTCCTGCCTCAGTCTCTGGAGCAGCTGGGATTACAGGCGCCCACCACCACCCCTGGCTAATTTTGTATTTTTAGTAGAGATGGGGTTTCACCATGTTGGTCAGGCTGGTCTCAAACTCCTGAGCTCAGGTGACAGCCCCGGCCTCCCAAAGTGCTGGGATTACAGGTGTGAGCCATCATGCCCAGCCCACCCCTCCTGTTGTAAGGTGACTTCTCCATTGGATTCTCGTTTTATTCAGTGCATCCGCAGACCTGGTCATATTAATTTTGTGCAAGTACAGCTCTCATCCTGCCACCTTCGAAACCTTTTAGCGGTTCCCGGCTGGGCTCGGTGGCTCACTCCTGTAATCCCAGCACTTTGGGAGGCCGAGGCGGGCCGATCGCATGAGCCCAGGAGTTCAAGACCAGCCTGGGAAACATGCTGAAACCCTGTCTCTAAAATTTAAAAATATATAAAAACCTTTTAGGGCTTCTCTATGGCCTACTGAGCAAGTCAAAATGCCTTGGTAGGAGTTTCGAGGCTCTGGATCTACCTTTCCCACATTAGTCCATTACCCTTCCCAGCCCAACTCCAGCCAAATGAGATGAGTCCATTGGCTGCAAAAGCGCCTCCTCCCCAGCCACCTTTCTATCTCAACCCTTCTGCTGTTCAACCCATTGCCTTCACAGAGAATCCCTCTCCCCAGCTCAATTCCCATGACACCATTTTAAAGCCAGGCCTTGGCAATCTGTGCTTCAGACAGTGGTTCTGATAGCAGTGAGCTGGAGAGGCTAGCAGAGGCGGGAGGGGCGGGGTGCAGAGCATGGGGAGGGCATATTCATTCATAAGTCATGCACAGTGAGAGCGGGGCGCGCCATCTGCTGGCCAAGCGCGGTGGTTTCAAGTCCTGTCCTCAGCAAGTCTCTGGCAAGAATTTTATCTTTGTTTCTTCTCAAACAATGAGGTGCAATAATATCTACTTACAAAAAACCTTGAAGCTGTTGCTATCATCATCATGGACAGTCATGATGTTCCATTAACAATGTACAATCTGCTGTGGCTGATGATCACATTTTTTTAACGGGGGTGGGGCACAAAAGGCAAAAAGGAACAAAACAGTAAAGTTACCAGAGAGGAATGATAAGACAAAGAGGAAACGAGTATGAGTCTGTGCATGTCTGTGACAGGCACACCACGATCATTTAAGAAGATCATTTCAACCTATTCTCTTCGAGGTATTCTGATGATCTCTTTAATCCTCCCTGTTTGTGTGAAAAAACTAATAAGGTCTTGACCCACCTCTGTAAACAGCCTCTGAAAGAAAAGTGTACTAACAGGTATTTCTGACGATTAAAAAATGAAGGCCGGGCATGGTGGCTCACGCCTGTAATCCCAACACTTTGGGAGGCCAAGGTGGGCGAATCACTTGAGATCAGAAGTTCAAGACCACCCTCGCCAATATGGTGAAACCCCGTCTCTACTAAAAATACAAAAAGTAGCTGGGCGTGTGGCTTGCGCCTGCAGTCCCAACTACTTGGGAGGCTGAGGCAGAACTGCTTGAATATGGGAGGCAGAAGTTGCAGTGAGCCGAGATCATGCCACTGCACTCCAGCCTGGGTGACAGAACCAGATTCTGTATCAAAAAAAAAAAAAAAGATTTGTCCCTTCTCTATATATATTTATTTATCAAAAAAAAAAATATATATATATATATATATCTGCGTGGATTCATGCTTATTTATTTTATACTTCAAGTTATAATCAATAATATAATCAATATTATGTTATTTATTTTGCTCAGACAGTTCCAGCATTGGCTGTTGGGAGCTCTTTCTGGTTGACTCCTATGTGCTTTTGACATGCCTGTTTGGTTTTTGTTTTTTTTGAGCTGGAGTCTTGCTCTGTCACCCAGGCTGGAGTGCAAATGGTTCAATCTCAGTTCACTGAAACCTACGCCTCCCAGGTTTATGCAATTCTCCTGCCTCAGCCTCCTGAGTAGCTGGGATTACAGGCACCTGCCACCATGCCCGGCTTTTTGTATTTTTAGTAGAGACGGGGTTTCACCATGTTGGTCAGGCTGGTCGGGAACTCCTGACCTCAGGTGATCCACCCGCCTTGGCCTCCCAAAGTGCTGGGATTACAGGCGTGAGCCACCATGCCTGGCCAACATGGTCTCTTTTTTATAACATTTTAAAAATCAAATGTTATTCCTGCTTTTTTTTTTTTTTTGAGACAGGGTCTCGCTCTGTCACCCAGCAGCACGATATCAACTGACTGCAACCTCCACCTCCCAGGTTCAAGTGATCTGGCTTCAGCCTCCCAAGCAGCCGGGACTACAGGCACATGCCACCATAATTTTTGTATTTCTTTTGTAGAGATGGCGTTCTGCCATGTTATCCACGCTGGTCTGAAACTTTTGAGCTCAAGCGATCCACCCACCTCGGCTTCCCAAAGTGCTGGGTTTATAGGTGTGAACCACTGCACCCAGCCTACAATTAATTTTTGTTTTATTAAATATTACTTGCATAATTCCAACAAAGTCTAAGTGTTTGTGTGTGTGTTTGTGTTTAAATACCTGTATATTTGATCTTGTTTGGTTACTAAGCTAATGTTAAATTCTTTCTTAATGACACATAGGAAGTCCCAAGGCAATTCTTATGTGTAGACCCACCCATCTATCAGGCCTCTGTTAAATACAGAGAGAATGTCTTTGATGTGGAATTGCTTATAGCTGTGCAGTAAATGCCCATAAAATAAAAGTGAATTGACAATGATGTGTTACAAATTGCTTCACATAGAAAAAAACAAAACAAAACTGGGGGTTCTATGGCCAAAGGTATAGCTTCTTTTTTAAATAAGTAAGATAGCAATAAATTGGCCTGTGCGGTGGCTCACGCCTGTAATCCCAGCACTTTGGGAGGCCAAGGCAGGCAGATCACTTGAGTTCAGCAGTTCAAGACCAGCCTGGTCAACACGGTGAAACACCATCTCTACTAATAAAAATACAAAAATTAGCCACACTGGACAGTGGCGTGATCATAGCTCACTGCAGCCTTAAACTCCTGGGCTCCAAGGATCCTCCCACCTCAGCCTCCTGAATAGCTGGGATAACAGACATACCACATCCAGCTAAGTTTTAACATATTTTGTAGAAACAGGGTCTTGACATGTTAACCAGGCTGGTCTTGAACTCCTGGCCTCAAGAGATCCTCCTGCCTTAGCTGGGATTACAGGCATGAACCACTGCATCTGGCCCAAATTCAAATCTTGGGCCCAAATGACACCCCTTAACTTGAAACTTGAACACCAACTTGCCTTGTCACTTGGATATCCAACAGTCACCTCAAATTTATTCAAAACAGGTCCTTCTCTCTCTCTTTTGTTTTTAATTAATTAATGTATTTATTTATTTATTTATTTATTTATTTTTGAGACAGAGTCTCACTTTGTTGCCCAGGATGGAATGCAGTGGCGCAATCTCGGCTCACTGCAACCTCCACCTCCCAGGTTTAAGCGATTCTCCTGCCTTATGAGTAGCTGGGACAACAGGCGGGTGCCACTGCCCCCAGCTAATTTTTTTTTTTTTAGACGGAGTCTCGCTCTGTTGCCCAGGCTGGAGTGCAGTGGCTCGATCTCAGCTCACTGCACCTCCCGGGTTTATGCCATTCTCCTGCCTCAGCCTCCCGAGTAGCTGGGACTACAGGCGCCCACCACCTCGCCCAGCTAGCTTTTTGTACTTTTTAGTAGAGACGGGGTTTCACTGTGTTAGCCAGGATGGTCTCGATCTCCTGACCTAATGATCCGCCCGTCTCAGCCTCCTAAAGTGCTGGGATTACAGGCTTGAGCCACCGCGCCCGGCCTATTTTTGTATTTTTAATAGAGATGGGGTTTCGCCATGGTTGCCAGGCTGATCTCGAACTCCTGACCTCAAGTGATCCACCCATCTCAGTCTCCCACAGTGCTGGGATTACAGATGTGAGTCACCATGCCCGGCTGAGCTCTTCCTCTTTTCCTCTTGACTTGCTTCTCCCTAATCTGTTCCATTTTGATAAATGGCAACTCCATCCTTCCAGATGCTCAGGCCACAAAACTTGCAGACATGTCTGACCCCTCTTCTCTCACATGCATCAGCAAATCCTATCTTGGCTCTATCTTCGGTAGATATCCAGAATCCACCACCTCCACCTCTACCTCCCAGGTTCAAGCTATTCTCCTGCCTTAGCCTCCTGAGTAGCTGGGATTACAGACATGTGCTAACACGCCTGGCTAATTTTGTATTTTTAGTAGAGACGAGGTTTCACCATGTTGGTCAGGCTGGTCTCAAACTCCTGGCCTCAGGTGATCCACCGGCCTTAGCCTCCCAAAGTGTTGGGATTACAGGCATGAGCCACCACGCCCAGCCTACCACCTTAACCTTAGTTCAAATCACCATCATTTTTCTTCTGGATTATTGCAATAACCTCTCAACTAGTCTCCTAACTTCTGCCCAATCTAGTCACCACACAGCAGCAAGAATGATTGTTTTAATATGTAAGTCAGCTCATGCCACTCCCTTCCCCAAAACCCCCATTAGCTTCTCATCTCACTAGGATTAAAAACCAAGTCCTGGCCAGGTGATGTGGCTCACGCTTGTAATCCCAACACTTTGGGAGCCTTAGGTGGGAGGATTACTTGAGTCCAGAAGTTCAAGACCAGCCTGGGCAACACAGCGAGACCCTGTCCCTACAAAAAGCAAAAAAAATTAGCCGGGTGTCGTGGATGTGCCTTTAGTCCCAGCTACTCTGGAGGCTGAGGTGGGAGGATCACTTGAGCCTGGGAGGTCGAGGCTGCAATGAGCTGTGATTATGCCACTGCACTCCAGCCTAGGCGACAGAGCGAGACCCCATCTCAAAACAAAAACAAAAAAACGAAAACCCAAGTCCTATAGCTCGTGCCTGTAATCTCAGCTACTTAAGAGGCCAGCTACTTAGAAGATGAAGACAGAAGGATCGCTTGAGCCCAGGAGTTCAACACCAGCCTGGGCAACATAGCGAGACCTCCTTCTCTAAAAGAATAGAAACCAAAAATAACCAACCCCTATAATGGCCAAGTTGCCGTAAGCCTCATCTCCTACGACGTTCGCCCTCACTCATTCTGCTCTTGTCACTCTGACCTCCTTGTTCTTCAAACAGGCCAGATGTGATCTGATTGCTGTCATCTCAGAGTTCTCTCACCTGCAGCACCCTCTGCCTGAATCTTCAAACCCCAGATACCTGCAAGCCTGGCTCCCTTACTTCTGTTCTTGGCTCACTAGTGATGCCTTCCCTATTTCCCAAATGCTTCTCACACCCCCAGCCCCACCCACACACATATTTACATATTTATTTTCTGTCTTCTCTCCATTACAGAACGTTCACTTTCCATGGCTGGGCATGGTGGCTCAGGCCTGTAATCCCAGCACTTTGGGAGGCCGAGGTGGGCAGATCACCTAAGGTCAGGAGTTTGAGACCAGCCTGGCCAACATGGCAAAACCCATCTCTACTGAAAAAATACAAAAATTAGCTGGCATGGTGGTGCACACCTATAGTCCCAGCTACTTGGGAGGCTGAGGCTGGAAAATCACTTGAGCCCGGGAGGCAGTGGCTGCAGTGAGCCAAGGTCATGCCACTGCACTCCAGTCTGGGCGAGAGAGCAAGACTCTGTTTCAAAAAAGAAAAAGAATGTTCACTTCCCAAAGGCAGGATCTTTGGGACAGTTATGTGCACAGCCAATAAGATGGATGTGCCAGGAATGCCAACTATACAAAAAATACCAGGCTGGGCTCGGTGGCCCACACCTGTAATCCCAGCACTTTGGGAGGCCGAGGAGGGCAGATCACGAGGTCAGGAGATCGAGACCATCCTGGTTAACACGGTGAAACCCTGTCTCTACTAAAAATACAAAAACAAAAATTAGCTAGGTGTGGTGGCGGGCGTCTGTAGTCCGAGCTACTCGGGAAGCTGAGGCAGGAGAATGGCGTGAACCCAGGAGGCAGAGCTTGCAGTGAGTTGAGATCAAATGCGCCACTGCACTCCAGCCTGGGCGACAGAGGGAGATTCCGTCTCAAAAAAAAAAAAAAAAAATAGTACCAGACATAGTAATTAACATAGCATAGGGGCACATTATTTCTAATAATGAGTATCATAATATTCCTGTTCATTCTAAATAAACTCCTCTTCCCAATCAGCATTTCTCCCTTGCCTTTTAGATTTTCCTACACTGCCAATTTTTCTCTTCTGAAACAAACTTCCTTCTTGTAAAGCCACAGATTTAATCTCAGACTCACCCAAATAAAGAATTCATATAAGGTATCTGTCTGTAATACAATACTCTCACCTATTTTTTTCTGACTATTGCTCAGACTTCCGAGTTCCTTCTTTATTTAACTTTAATCTCTTGTTTTCTTAGGATCTCAGCTTGCTTTCATTTTCTTTTGCCTCTAAGCTCAGCAAGGAAGGGCTTCATTTCGGTTTGGGAGCCAACTACTTTTCTCCCCCTCTTATTTGCCCCTTCTTAGACCCTTTCCTTAATTTTTGAGTTCAGGAAATCATAAATCTGTCTACTCCATCACACCTTTGTTACTTTTTGTCTTCTCAAACTCTTCACTCTAAATTTAGACAGCTCGGTGCTGTGGTTCATGCCTGTAATCCTAGCACTTTGGAAGAGGCAGGGAGGCTTGCTTGAGGCCAAGAGTTCAAGACTGGCCTGGGCAACACAGTGAGACCTCCCCCATCTCTGCCAAAAATAGATAACTAACTAAATAAAAAATAAAACAATAGCTGAGGGCCGGGCGCAGTGGCTCAAGCCTGTAATCCCAGCACTTTGGAAGACCAAGGCAGGTGGATCACTTGAGATCAGGAGTTTGAGACCAGCCTGGCCAACATGGTGAAACCCAGACTCTACTAAAAATACAAAAATTGATCAGGTGTGGTGGTGCACGCCTGTAATTCCAGCTACTTAGGAGGTTGAGGCAGGGGCATCACTTGAATCCAGAAGGCAGAGGTTGCAGTGAGCCAAGATTGCACCACTGTACTCCGGCCTGGGTGACAGAGCGTGACTCCGTCTCAAAAAACAAACAAACAAAAACCGATAGCTGAGTAGTCTCAGCTACTTGGGAGGCTGAGGCAGAAGAATCACTTGAGCTTAGGCGGTCAGGGCTGCAGTGAGCCCTGGTCTCGCCACTGCACTCCAGCTTGGGCAACAGAACAAGACTATGTCTCAAAAAAGATTTTTTTTTTAAATTAAAAATAAATTTAAGACTATACTTTCAGGGATCATTTCTATAGTTTGTTACTAGAGAAGTTTCTCTGAACGTGTAAAAATAAATTTACACTTCCAGACTCTATTGTCTACTCTCATCAAACCAATGTCACAAGGAATATATAGTGAAAAGCCATCTTAGCCTAGTGTGTCTCAACAATGCCAGCCTCTAGAGTGTGTTTTAGAAACCTGTAGGGGAATTTGCGTTGTCGCAATCACGGAGGGAAGAGGGAGACACCAGCATCTGATTGCAATGCTAAACATCCTACCATGCAACAAGCCCACACAATAAAATATTGTCTCACATTCCATCAGACTTTTGAATGACCTACCAGACACTTTCTTCTGTGTCTGAGGCCTAGACTCTAAGTCAGTTTTACATATGACAAGCTACTTTCTCTTTCACTTGTAATATCAACTAAAATTTCTAAGAATTCTTCTATGAGGAAAACAATGGAAGATTATATGTTGATGTAGTCAGAACTTTATTTCAGCGGGTGATGGATTACAAAGTTTGTTTGTTTGGTTGCTTGTTTGTTTATTTATTTTGAGACAGGGTCTTGTCTGTCGCCCAGGCTGGAGTGCAGTGGCACAATCTTGGCTTATTGCAACCTCCACCTCCTGGGTTCAAGCAATTCTCCTGCCTCAGCCTGCTGAGTAGCTGGGATTACAGGTGCATGCCATGACGACTGCCTAATTTTTGCATTTTTAGCAGAGACAGGGTTTCGCCATGTTGGTCAGGCTGGTCTTGAACTACTGGCCTCAAGTGATCCACCCACCTCAGCATCCCGAAGTGCTGGGATTATAGGCATGAGCTGTAAGACCCAGCTGATGGACTATAAAATTAAAATTTTAAAAAAAAGTTTTACCAAGTGGCTTGTTGCTCACCATTTTGGAAAATGTCATCAACAATAAGCCCTTACCATGCTTCAGGAACCAAGAGAATACACCTGTTGCAGTTGCAGCTTTTACATTTACAGTTATGGTTTATGGGTGCAAGCAAATAACTACTTCCTTGTATTTTCCACTGTAGACATGTTTTAGCCTTCATCTTTTGAAATATATAGTATTTTGCTATTATAAAATTTGTTTCTTAGTTGGGCACAGTGGCTCACACCTGTAATCTCAGCACTTTAGGAGGCCAAGGTGAGAGGACTGCTTGAGCCCAGGTGTTTGAGACCAGCCTGGGCTACGTAGTATAGCTGCTGTCTCTACAAAAACAGAAAAAGGTAAAATTTGTTTCTCCTCTACATTACAGATTGTAGCTGAGATATTGTCTTATTTTGCTTGTAAATGGTTTATATTTTCCCTGATTTTCATTGCAGTTAAAACAAAGATTTATTCAGCATCTATAAAGTGAAGTCGGCACTAATGAAATCGAGAACCACTAACATAATAGATAAACCATTCCAAGATTTCCCGTTTTCCTGTTTGCTTTCCAGGCTGCTGTTGACCATGCCCACACCAAACACAACCTCATTCCCATTTTCAAGGACCCTAAGCTTTTTTAAGATCTTAAGCTATTTTATAGGGACCAGCATGGTATGAATGATAACACATAAAACATGTAAGGCCCTTAAGAATTGAAATTGTCTCACATGTCATCTCGTTTGATGCTCACGAAAGTCCTATAGTCTTTCTGGTCGGACGCGGTGGCTCACGCCTGTAATCCCAGCACTTTGGGAGAGGCCGAGGCAGGCGGAGCACGAGATCAGGAGACCGAGACCATCCTGGCGTGGTGGGGGGCGCCTGTAGTCCCAGCTACTCAGGAGGCTGAGGCAGGAGAATGGCGGGAACCCAGGAGGCGGAGCTTGCAGTGAGCCGAGATCAAGCCACTACACTCCAACCTGGGCGAGAGCGAGGCTCTGTCTCAAAAAAAAAAAGAAACCCACAATTAAATCTTTCTAACTTTTCTTTTTACCAACTTAGTAGATTATAGTAAAAACGAAAACAAACAAACAAAGAAACCACTTTGCTTATTAAATGACTGAGCTGCTTCCATATCTTCTCTTAGGAGCTTTCAGAGATCCCACAGATTAAGCCACCAAGATTCTCAACTAGATAAGAGAAAAAAGTTCAACCTTAGAACTTCCTACTTTAAGGTTTACTTTAGCCTCCTAATGTAGGGATGAGAAAACCGAGATCCAAGAAAAGTTAAGCGACTGGCCATGGTCCTGAGAAATCATATTGCGAAGCAGGGGTGTAGGGATATATGAGATGGTCTGTTCTATTACACTCGCTTTTCTCATTGCAAATTTTAGGTAAAAAGTCTGATGTTCCGAGAGACAAAACCTAACGCTGCGGGATGCAGCGGCGAGTACCGCCCCGCGTGCCTCAAGCCCCACCCCCAGGGCTGTCCGCGGCAGTGCCTGAGTGGAGACCAGCGCCGGGGACCTCGAGGGGTCCTTCGCGTGGGCTCCCGACGCACTGCCTGAGCGGGTGCGCGGGCGGCTTCCGGTGTGGGTGACGAGTGGTGGCCGAAGAGGGGGTACAGCAAGGTACGCTCAGGCGGGGACCATGGCAGACGGCGGCTCGGAGCGGGCTGACGGGCGCATCGTCAAGATGGAGGTGGACTACAGCGCCACGGTGGATCAGCGCCTACCCGAGTGTGCGAAGCTAGCCAAGGTGAGGAGAGGCCGGCTGGCTGTTGGCGGGCGCCAGGGGCTGAGTCACGGCGCGGAGCCTGCTTAGGCCTCAGGGGGCCTGCGGGCTGGAGCGTGCATCCCCCCATTGCCTGCCCAGCCCTGGTTGGACCTGCACGAGTGGGAGACCCCGGGTCGGCCCGGCCAGGGCTGCGGAGTACGCCAGTGCCTATAGCTTCCCAGACCCTCCCCAGAACAGATGGTCACTTCCCTCCGTGGGACTTAGGGCTCCCTTTTACTTTTTGCCCTTTCTTGGATGCTGTTTAAGTAACGTTTATCTTAGTGGTTTCCCAGGAGTGAGGCTGCTTCAGTATTCAGGCTGGATCAGAGAGTTTCGTTCTGTTGCTGTTTCCCAATCCATTTATGTCGTTAAATCGTTAATGGATCATGGCTGTGTGCCTGGTCTTTGGCCAGGAGAAAGGGTAGGAAAGTGATAGTACGCAGATGACTAACACAGTACCCTGTTCTTTAGGAGTTGGTGTAAGTAATGAATTAGTCAAGTCATGCATGGTGGTTAGGGCCATACAAGGGGAGAGTGTTACTGGAACACCGAGAAGGAAGCTATACATTCTTAATGGTGCCATAAGGGAAGATTTTACAGGAAGGCTGACGTTTGTATTGGGTCTTGAAGAATTAGTAAGATTGGGGTGGGGTGGAGTCATTACTGGAGACAACTACAAAAGTAAAGACAAGTAGGCACTGTAAGAGTTCAACGGGCTTTCCAAAAAAACAAGGATGGAGAAAGGTGATAAAGTTGGTACGTATGTATATCTTAGGTTCAGTATGCTTGCTGAGGGGGAGCCATAAATTCATTAAGAGCTTTCTAGCAGCTAGCATCAACAAGCATCAGTTACATAAGGGTGGGAAACTGAACCACCTCCAGTGCCACACAGATAACAATAGCTGATATTTGTTGAGTAGTTTCTGCAGTGTCAGGCTCCGTGCTTACATACACTAAGCCATTTGATCCTCACCTCAGCCCTATGCAATGGCTATTGCTATAATCCTTATTTTACAGGTAAGAAAACTTCTGCTAGAAAAAGTTGAATCACAGGCGCCAAGATCATACGGCTAATAAAGTGGTGAAGCCAAGAAGCAAACCCAGGCAGACCGATTCTAGGTTCCGGAGCTGGTGCCGTCACACACCATGCTGCCCTGTCTAGAAGCCTATTGTAATGAAAACCTGAACTTTTTTTCTTTTTTTTTTTTTTGAGAGAGAGTTTCACTCTTGTCACCCAGGCTGGAGTGCAGCAGCGCGATCTCGGCTGACTGCAACCCCCACCCCCGCCTCCCGGGTTCAAGCGATTCTCCTGCCTCAACCTCCCGAGGAGCTGGGACTACAGGTGCCACCACGCCCGGCTAATTTTTGTATTTTTAGTAGACACGGGGTTTCACTATGTTGACCAGGCTGGTCGCGAACTCCTGACCTAAAGTGATCCACACACCTCGGCCTCCCAAAGTGCTGGGATTACAGGTGTGAGCTACTGCGGCTGGCCAAAAATCTGAACTTCTGAGCACCTGCCCAGGAAAAGGAGGCAGCAGATCTTCACCTTCAGATAATATTTGCCAACTGGGAATGAAGGCCGAGCCTTGTCAATGCCGCTAATTTGAGGGAGAAACCAGGAAGATGGATTTCTCTGTGAAATACCTTAATATTTAGAAATTGAATAATAATCTGTCATCTTAAAATACTGTTTGAGCCGATACAATGTAACTAGAACAAAATACATAGGCCAAATTCAGTCCCTGAACCTCCACTTTGGAATTAATAGAATGATAGTGTCCATAAGGAAGAAACAAGTCATTTGCTTTAGAAAAGCACAACCAGATCTTCCTTTTCTGAATTTCTGTTAATACCAGTCTACTGTGTGCAAGACCTAGTCAGTGTTAGACACTATGAGAAGTATAGAGATTATCAGACAAGGCTCTTGCCCTCAAATAGCTTAGAGATCAGTAAGAAGAAAGGCTTCACTGCTACAGTGGTTCTGGTGATCTTATGTAGTATTTATTCCTAAATAATTGTTGTCATGTTCCAGACTGTTGAAAAACTTGCAAACTCCAATACCAGATGCTTTTTTTAGGTGTCCAGTGGGTAACAGAAGTGTTTTTAAAAAAGAATGTTGGGACCTGTTAAGATAGGTACATTTGAATTTTGATTTTTTTTTTTTTTTTAAGCCACTGTGCCAGCTGAATAAAACAAGGTATATGTTGTGGGAGGGTATACTTTTTTTTGTTTGTTTTTTGATACGGAGCCAGTTTCAACTTTAAATTAGATCATTACCCTACACTCCTGGTTAATTTTTTAAAACATATTTTTCCGTTTCGCTTTTTTTTTAATTTTTTAATTTTTTTTGGTTTTGAGACAGAATTTCACTCTTGTTGCCCAGGCTGGAGTGCAGTGGCACGATCTTGGCTCACTGCAACCTCCGCCTCCCGGTTTCAATTGATTCTCATGCTTCAGCCTCCCGAGTATCTGGGATTACCGGCATGCGCCACCACGTCCAGTTTATGTTTTTAGTAGAGGCGGGGCTTCACCATGTTGGTCAGGATGGTCTCAAACTCCTGGCCTCAAGTAATCCACCCGCTTCTGCCTCCCAAAGTGCTGGGATTACAGGCGTGAGCCACCGTGCCCAGTTGCTTTTTATTTTCCATTTCATATTCTTTTCTAACCATTCTGCCAAACATTAAAAAAAAAAAAATAACATTGCATTTCTACATTGGAAGGTATGGAACAGTTAGTATACATTCTTTTGATTTTATTTTGAGCCCATCAATAAAACTATGAAGAACTTCTTGTTATTTTCACTTGTGAGAAAATTTAAGCTTCAGGCAGCTTAAGTGGTTTATTCAAGGCAGATCAAACTCACATCTCCTGGTAAAAATAATAGTGTTCTTTTTGCTACTGCCTCTTTAAGAGATTATCAATTCTGTCCTTAATTTCCTTAAGACATTTTTTATTTTAAATGTGAAAAACATTTGGAGATAAAAATTGCGTATATAGTACTTTGGGAGGCCAAGGTAGAAAGATCACTTGAGGCCAGGAGTTTGAGGCCAGCCTAACAAGACGCTGTCTCCACAAAAATTTAAAAATTAGCCAGGTGTGGTGGTACGTACCTGTTGTCCCAGCTACTCTGGAGGCTGAAGCAGGAGGATCGCTTGAGCCCAGTAGTTCGAGGTTGCTATGAGCTATGATCGCATCACTGCACTGAACCCTGGGCAACAGAGTGAGACCTTATCTCTTAAAAAAAAAAAAAAGTTGTGTATAGAGACTTAATAATGTATTAGTTGGGAAACCATATATAGCAGAAGCCTTAGAAAGGCAGACAGATTCTAGAGTTGGGTTGTAAAATTGCCAAATGTAGATCATTTAAATGTCTTGTAGTTGTAACCTAGTTCTATGTCTGTCCTAACACCCGATAACTAATAACTAATATTTATTGCTGTATACATTTTATTAAGATGTCAGCTGCTATGATTATGGTGTGTACATACTATGTTCCAGGCGTACCTTCATAGGTATTTACTTAATTCTTACACCAACCCTGTGGATTGCTACAAGTATTGTGTCCACTTCACTGAAGAGAAAATTGAGAGTCAGAGAGCTTGTGTTTTACCCAAGGCAATATGGCAGTACAGCTGGGAATTTAGACCAGAGCAGTCTGGCTGCAGAGCCCGTCTTTTTTTTTTGAGACAGAGTCTCACTCTGTTGCCCAGGCTGGAGTACAGTGGCGCAGTCTTGGCTCCCTGCAATGTTCGTCTTCTGGGTTCAAGGAATTCTCCTGCCTCAGCCTCCTGAGTAGCTGGGACTATAGGCGCGCACCACCATGACTGACTAATTTTTTGTATTTTTAGTACAGACTGGGTTTCACTGTACTAGCTAGGCTGGTCTCGAACTCCTGACCTTATGATCCACCCACCTCACCCTCCCAAAGTGCTGGGATTACAGGCGTGAGCCACCGCGCCCAACCAGAGCCTGTATTTTTAACCATCCTACTGTCTCTGTGATTTGTGTGTAAGCACCCTGTGTCAGGTTGATGGGGTGTTAGTAAAAGTGATACTAGTTCTTGATGATGGTTATCTCTTTGCCTTGTATTCAGGAGTTAAAAATTAATCTAAAGAGGGCCTTTTCTGAACTGTAAAGATCGGTATTTAGCAGTTCTTAATATACTGAGGGTTTCTCGTCCTCTCTTTTTGATTATGTTGTATTTGGCACATGGTTATTTGGGGACTACTTACATTCTTAAATTGAATATATCCTTTGATTCTCCTTCCTCTTAACCCATTTATGCTGGAGGTTGCAAAATCTTTTTTGTGAAAAATCAGATCTTGGCAATGACCTTGGGCAGTAGGCTATAAATAACTCCCACAAACTTAGCGTTCCAATAATGGAACATTAGAGATAATGTTAATGTCTTTTCCTTCCTTCCTTCCTTTTTTTTTTTTTTTTTTTTTAAGATACGGGGATCTCAAACTCTTGGACTTAAGAGATCCTCCTGCTTCAGCTTCCTCAGTAGCTAGTATTACAGGCACACACTACTGTACCTGGCTTAATGTCTTTTCATTTCTTTTGGTCACCTGCAGTCTCTTACGTGTAACATCAAAGATAAAGAGCAAGTGAAATGTAAAACAGTTTACATTGTTAGCAGCTTAAAAAAAAAAGACGCCTTTAAGGAATGGGTCACTTTAAAAATTAGTCTATATAGGGGGAGTATTGGACTGGCTTTAAATTTCAACTATTTGTGGTGACTTTTTTTTGAGACTGAATTTCACTCTGTCACGCAGACTGGAGTGCAGTGGCATGATTTCAGCTCACTGCAACCTCCCACTCCTGAGTTCAGGAGATTCTCATGCCTCAGCCACCGGAGTGGCTGGGATTACAGGCACCCACCACCACGCCCGGGTAAATTTTGTATTTTTAGTAGAGATGGGGTTTCACCATGTTGACCAAGCTGGTCTCGAACTCCTGACCTCAAGTGATCCGCCCGTCTCAGCATCCCAAAGTGTTGGGATTACAGGCATGAGCCACCGCGCCCGGCTGTGGTGACTTTTTATCAGCCTTTTTCTTTCTTGTTTAGGTTGTGTAACAAATCATTAAAAGATTGGATTCATTCAGGAATTAAAGGAGGCGCAAACAGAACTTACAAATACTCAACATGTATTGATGTTGAACAAACTCATTAGTCGCTTACATCATTTACAAGGATTATTTTCATGAGAAAAATGAGTCACGGAAGTCACATGTTCTAACAGGTTGGTTTTGGATAGCTCTCTAACCATTTGTTCCTCTGAGTTGAAAGGCAGCATCAAGGAGTTGGAATTTCAGGACCTGAGTGAATAGACAGGAAAAGGAGGAGGATGTTTAGCAATAGGGTAGAACGTGGAAGATTGGGAGAAAAAACGGGGATGATTTGAAAATTGGAAATTGTATTAAATGAATTGTATTAAATGAAATGATGGTAGTGTCCTTCAAATAGCACTAATTGTCAGCCATGTAGTTTGTCACATCCTGCTTATTGTGACAGTAAGAATCAGGAATTGTAAGCCATTAGAATCAACTGAATACAGATCAGGTGAGTGCCAGTCCATTCAACACGTATTATGTGGAGGTTGGTGCCAAGAGAAGTGACAAGTAAACAAGCATCCATCCCTAAAGGAACTTGTAGACCACTTAGGAGGTAAGTTATGTGCATCAGTAGCTGATACAAGGATGGAAGGATGGATCATAGTATCTGCAGAAGCACTGGCATGTGCTTGGTGTGATGCAGCTCACTGAACTGCAGTGATGAACAGTGTAGACATGGCCCCTGCTCTTACAGAGGTCGCATTCTACTGAGATTGGAAAAACAGTAAACACGAAAATAGAATGTAGTTTGGGGTAATTGCAGAGTGGAGACAGTATGGTTGAGTATGAAAGGAAAAGGTGCTGACTGACTACTGATTTTTAGAGAGTGTTATCCAAAAATGCCTTTGTGAGAAAATGACATTTAATGTTTTGTTGATACTCCAGACTATGGCTTTAGGCCAGTGTGTAATTCTCTCACATGTATCATGCAATTCTTTAATACCCATGCCTCTGAATTAGAATACCATATATTAAACCACACTCTATTGATCACAGTCACGTGACTAATAGTAATTGCAAATGTGATGGGTGACTGTCATTAAACAGTATTTTGCGTTTTAACTATTTTTACCCTTCTTTTTGTTGCCAGATAGTAACCATAGAGATGACTTTGATCAAAGCAAAAAGTGAGATTTAAACTAGTATGGTAGGGGACGGTGCTGCACTGCCGTGGAGAGAGCTTTGGAGCTTGAGGCAGGAGCCCCGATCTAGTTCTGATACCTTTTGTGGCTAAGCAAGTCATTTTAAGCTGTTTAGTCCTCAGTCTTTTTAATCTGTAAAATGAAGTGATTGGATTAAATAATCCCTAGCAGTCTTTCTAGTTCTAAGATTCTTTCATCCTTTAGGATTTATTAGCCTTCAACTTTGGAGAAATTATAGATTTGTTCATTTTTTTCCTCTGATGAACATTTAGCCAGTATTTATTATATACATAAATCTATAGAACTTTCAGAGAAAGGAGAACTAGGGCTGTCCAAATGGGAAATGTTGTTAAAATGTGTTAATAATCACATATTTCAGATTTAATTAAAATAAGTTCAGACAGGGACTACACAGTATATTTGCAGTGCTGCATGGAAAATTCATGCATGTTTAAAAGTTATCTTGGAAAAATATGGCAGCAATATTTTAAAAAGTCAAAAAATTACTTATGCCCATAATTCAGAAGCTATGTAATAAGTTTCTTTCATTAGTAGAAAAGGATAGTACTCATGTACCATCCATGAATGTCATTAAGATAAAAAAAGGTTTCATTTTTGGTTAGGAAAACAATTTTTAAATAATACTCTTCTCATTTCAATTTATTGTCAGAGGTATTTACTTGATAGTTATTAATATTGGCGTGTTAAATAATGCGTTTTAAAATTTTTTTTATTTAAAGACCAGGTCTCACTCTGTCACCCAGGCTGGAGTGCAGTGGCACATTCCTAGCTCACTGCAGCCTCAAACTCTTGTGCGCAAGTGATTCTCCTGCCTCAGCCTCCTGAGTAGCTGAGACCACAGGCATAGGCTACCGTGCCCAGCTAATTTTTAAATTTTTTGTAGAGACGGGATCTCCCCCTATTTTCAGGCTGGTCTCGAATTCCTGGGCTCAAGTGTCCTCCCACCTCAGCCTCCCAAAGTGCTGGGGTTACAGGGTGTGAGGCACCATGCCTGGCCAATGAGTGCAGTTTTTGTGCTGTATGTTGGTTTTGGTTTTATCAAAATGTGTGGTTCCTAATAGGATAACTTCTTTTAGTCCTGGTGTATTATCACTTATGTTTTTATTTTTTGTTTTATTGTTCCAATCTCTAAATATATATCCCAGGGAGAATGTTTTATTTTTACATCTGAGATAGAGGTGTGGAGAGGTTAGTGTAAGTTGTCAGAAACTGTATTTCAGTTGGACCAGTATCTGCTCAAGAGCATGACTTTAAGGATAGCATGTGTGGGTGTTCTCAGATGCTTTCATTTCCTTTAAGCATGATTACTAATTTATTTTTATTTTTATTTTTATTTTTTTTTTTTTTTTTGAGACGGAGTCTCGCTCTGTTGCCCAGGCTGGCGTGCAGTGGCACGATCACGGCTCACTGCAAGCTCTGCCTCCCGGGTTCACGCCATTCTCCCGCCTCAGCCTCCGAGTAGCTGGGACTACAGGTGCCCGCCACCACGCCCGGCTAGTTTTTTGTATTTTTAGTAGAGATGGGGTTTCACCATGTTAGCCAGGATGGTCTTGATCTCCTGACCTCGTGATCCACCCGCCTCGGCCTCCCAAAGTGCTGGGATTACAGGCTTGAGCCACCGCACCCGGCCTACTAATTTATTTTTAAAGTCACTGAAAAATTAAACCAGAGTTTCCTGTCTTTTAGCACCAAGCACTCTCTTTATTTCTTCTTGGAATTCCATATTTTAAAATACCTGTTAGGGTGACAGTGACTTCATAAAGGAATCATTTTTTCCTACTTTTTTTTTTTTGAGACAGGTTCTCACTCTGTCGCCCATGCTAGAGTGCAGTGGTGCGATCTTGGCTTACTGCAACCTTTGTCTCCCCAGCTCAAGCCAGCCTCCCACTTCAGCCTCCAGAGTAGCTGGGACTACAGGTGTGCACCACAATTCCCAGCTAATTTTTGTATTTTTTTGTAGAGACAGGTTTTGCCATGTTGCCCAACCCCAAACTCCTGAGTTCAAGATATCTGCCCCCTTCAGCCTCCTAAAATGCTGGCATTACAGGCATGACCCACTGCATCTGGCGTCTGTTTTTATTCTTTAAAGACATGTGACTACCACTTAGAGTCTCTGATCAGAACAGTATCCACCAGATGCAGTGACTTAGGCCTGTAATCCCAGAACTTTGGGAGGCCAAGGTGGGATGATCACTTTAGGTTAGGAGTTCAAGACCAGCCTGGCCAACATGGTGAAACCCCGTCTCTACAGAAAATACAAAAATTATCCGGGTGTGGTGGCGCACTCCTGTAGTCCCACCTGCTGCGGAGGCTGAGGCACAAGAATCTCTAGAACCCGGGAGGTAGAGGTTGTAGTGAGTCGAGATGGTGCCACTGCATTCCAGCCTGGGTGAAAGAGTGAGACTCTGTCTTAAAAAAAGAACAAGATAAACAGGTGTTACCACACTGAGTTGATAAATTAGAATCCAGAACAAAGACTTGGTGTTCTCTCAGATGTTACATGATTGTTATATGTTCACTTTCTCTTAGGCATTTAAAAATATTAAAAATAGCTTGTGGGCTTCAAGTAGGGGACCACTGCCTGCCATCACACACTAGAGAAGAAAGTACTATCATGAAAAGGAGAGAAGCAAAAGTAGTTATGGGGTGATCATTTTCCTCTAGAAGAGGCCATTGATTTTTCCTTTTCTGTGTCAAAACCATTTCATTTTAGACTAGTTATTTGGATTATTTGTGTTTTTTTATTGTTCATTTTCATCTTTTGTTTTAGGAAGGAAGACTTCAAGAAGTCATTGAAACCCTTCTCTCTCTGGAAAAGCAGACACGTACTGTGAGTAGTTTACAGGGAAAAGCTCAGTTACCATTAATTTCATTGAACATTGTTCCATTAACTTTCAATGTATTTTTAACCTTACAGGCTTCCGACATGGTATCTACATCCCGTATCTTAGTTGCAGTAGTGAAGATGTGCTATGAGGCTAAAGAATGGGATTTACTTAATGAAAATATTATGCTTTTGTCCAAAAGGCGGAGTCAGTTAAAACAAGTGAGTTCATGATCACGTCTGCTCCAAACACAAAAGCATTTGTATTTCAGACCTTTTCACAAACTCTTTCTTCTGTAAGTCTGTTTAAAATGTGTTAAGTCAACATTGTAACATCCTAGAGGGTGTTTTAAAATTCGGTCCACATTCTCATAATGATATAACTGTTTTCTGTTTGTTCTTCTAGTCTTTATATGTTTGCATATTTTTAAAAAATTGTGTTAGAGTGTTCATACATCTTTGTTCTATTTTGGTGTTGCTACTTTTATTTTATTTTGTTTTCCTTATGTATTTACTTATTTTGAAACAGGGTCTCACTCTGTCATCCAGGCTGGAGTGCAGTGGTGTAATTACAGCTGACTGCAGCCTCAATCTCCCGGGCTCAAGCAGTCTTCCCACCTCAAACCCCAAGCGGATGGGACTATAAGTGCATGCCACCACATCTGGCCAATTTTTTAATATTTTGTAGACCTCACTATATTACCCCGGCTGGTCTCAAACTCCTGGGCTCAAGTGATCCCTCTGTCTTGGCCTCTCAAAGTGCTGGAATTAACAGACATGAGCCACTGTGCTCACTTTTATTATTCTAAATGGTTGTATTATTATTTATTAAGTTGATATTCTGATTTATTTAGTCATATCTCTTTTATTAAACACATCTTTTCATGCTGTTTTAAAATGTTTAGTAGTAACTATTTCATTTTCTTATATTATCCCAATATATGATTTTTTGCAAAACAGCTTTTTGAGGTGTTACTGACATTCAAAAACTATGCATACTGACAAATAGTTCTCTCCTTGACTAAACTCTCTGAGCCCTCTTCTTGACAAGGCCTTAACCCTGTCCTGTGTAGACTTAAACAAATACTAAGATTGTTTCTAATAATTCAAGGCTGCATTTCCAGGATGACCCAACCCCGACTTAGAGTGCTTGCCTGAGAAAACTGAAGTCTGCCAAAAGAATGTACTGTTAAACATTTCATCTTGTGTGTGTGTGTGTGTGTGTGTGTGTGTGTAGAAATGGGGACTTGGATCTCGCTACATTGCCCAGGCTAATCTTGAACTCTTGGGCCTAAGTGATCCTCCCACATCGGCCTCCCAAAGTGCTGGGATTACAGGCATGAGCCACTGCACCCAGCCCTCCAACTTATTTTTGAGGCCAATTTTAGAGAGACTGTTTTGCTCATTTTGTTTAGAGATTATGTAAGTTCTCTTTTAGTGTTTTGGTGAAGTTGGATTTTCTTTACTGTTTCCTTATTCTTCTTGAGATATATTTAAATGTTCCCCTGTACAAGTAGATCTCATTTTTTACATTTTTATCTCAACTTTTAAATACTGTTTCCTTAGTAGTTTCTGGGTTTTAATTTCTTACTTTAAATAATAAAGACAATGACATTGTTAAAGAGGATGTAATGGAACCAAAAATAGATATGTAGTGTTATTGTCCAAATTCCTTATTTTATTAATTAGACTGCTTCTAGGGTAAGGATAGTGTTAAAGTGGGTTAAATTTTTTTTTGCAAAAGTCAGAATTACTATAATTGGTTTTGGTTTATTTTTCTTTAGGTAAGTTTACATGCATATAAAAGACAGTGTTGGCTCAGTGCGGTGGATCACACCTGTAATACCAGCACTTTGGGAGGCCAGGGTGGGCAGATTGCTCGAGCCCAGGAGTTCGAGACCAGTCTGGGCAATACTGTGAAATCCTGTCTTTACAAAAAATACAAAAATTAGCTGGATGTGGTGGCCGGCGCCTGTAACCCCAGCTACTTGGGAGGCTGTGGCAGGAGAATTGCTTGACCGGGGAGGCAGAGGTTGCAGTGAGCCGAGATTACACCATTGCATTGCAGCCTGGGCAAAAGAACAAGACTCTTGTCTCAAAAAAAAAAAAAACACCGAAAATATATAAGCCGGTGTTAAGAATTAGCATAGATTTAATTGAGGCAACCTAAAATATGTGAATGTGACATATATTTATGTATGTATTTATTTATTTGAGACAGAGTCTTGCTCTGTCGCCCAGGCTGGAGTGCAATGGCACTATCTTGGCCTGCTGCAACCTCCGTCCCCTGGGTTTCTGCACTTCTTCTACCTGGCCAAAAAAAAATGTTTTAATTAAAAAAAAGGATGGAGCTGGGCGTGGTGGGCTCATGCCTGTAATCCCAGCACTTTGGGAGGCCGAGATGGGCGGATCACCTGAAGTCAGGAGTTTGAGACCAACCTGACCCACATGGAGAAACCCCATCTCTACTAAAAACACAAAATTGGCTGGGTGTGGTGGCGCATGCCTGTAATCCCAGCTACTTGGGAAGGCTGAGGCAGGAGAATCTCTTGAACCTGGGAGGTGGAGGTTGCGGTGAGCTGAGATCACGCCATTGCACTCCAGCCTGAGCAACAAGAGCAAAACTCTGTCTCAAAAAAAAAAAGGTGGAAATAACAGACACTGAGGACTCCAAAAGCATGGAGGATGAAAGGAGTTGAGGGTTACCTGTTGTATCCAAAATTACCTATTGGGTACAGTGTTCACTGTTGGGGTGATAGGTTCACTAGAGGCCCATACCTCACCACTCTATAATATATTCATGAAACAAACCTCCGCATGTACCCCCGAACCTAAAAGAAAATAAAATCACCTCCACAACAAAAACATTTAGCCTGAACTGCTTAAACATTAAATGTTTTTCATGGAAATCTTTCTAAGATATTCTATTCACTTTTCTGCTGTCTTAACCAAAATATACTTAATGTAATTTAACATTTTCTTGATGACTCATGATCCTCATTATTATTATTATTATTATTACTGTTTTTTGTTTTTTTGTTGTTTGTTTGTTTGAGATGGAGTCTTGCTTTGTTGCCCAGGCTGGAGTGCAGTGGCGTGATCTGGGCTCCACTGCAAGCTCTGCCTCCCGGGTTCATGCCATTCTCCTGCCTCAGCCTCCCGAATAGCTGGGACTACAGGTGCCCACCACCACACCCAGCTAATTTTTGTGTGTGTGTGTTTTTTAGTAGAGATGGGGTTTCACCGTGTTAGCCAGGATGGTCTTGATCTCTTGATCTCGTGATCCGCCTGCCTCGGCCTCCCTGAGTGCTGGGATTATGTGAGCCACCACGCCCAGCCCATGATCTTAATTATTAATGATTATGATATATTGCTTAAAATCTAGAGATCAGGCATTGGCAAATGATGGGACAGAAACCAAATCCCACCCGCCTCCTATTTTTATGAATAAAGTCATTGGAACACAGCCACACCCATTTGTTTTTAAGGAGGCACAGTTGAATAGTTGCCACAGAGACTATGTGGCCCGCAAAGTCCACAATAATTACTTTATGAACATTTGCAAAAATTTACAGAAAATGTTTGCTGATTTGTGACCTAGATCATAGAATTGTTAGTGTTGAAGGGAATGTATTCCAGCCCCTTGATATAACCTATGAGGACACTGAAGGCGAGAGGGTCTCTGCCTCACAGTGTCATAATGAGGTAAATTTGGGTGACTGTGGCTCTTCCTCCCACCCAGGTGGTAGAACCGTTTCACCTTTTGCCTCTGCCGCTGCCTTTTTCCTCCTCAGTCACAGTATCTGCAGGTCATGGCTTCAAGCTGCCATGGACCTCTGCTTTCTCTTCCCTTCGTGAGGTGCCTTTTCTTCCATGCTTTCCTGCTTGTCTGCATCTCTGCATCTGAGGTTTTCCTGACCTTTACTGACTTGTTACGGGGTACTTGGTACTTTTTAGGTATCAGTGAGTTTTGATGTGATGTTCTGTATGACGTTTCCTTGTCTAGAGTTGCTTGGGAAGACCAAGTTCGATCGTTGCTCTTCTGTCAATAAAATACATTTTTTTCCTCTGTGAGGGATGTATTTTACTTATGAATGGTTTTTAATATTTTAGGCTGTTGCCAAAATGGTTCAACAGTGCTGTACGTATGTTGAGGAAATCACAGACCTTCCTATCAAACTTCGATTAATTGATACTCTACGAATGGTTACTGAAGGCAAGGTAAATTTTCTGTTGACATAACTCACAATGATATGTACTGTTTTTTCTGTATTCAGAGATACTTTATGTATGTAGATATTTTGTATAAGTATTTATTTGTGTTTATATTTTAAAGAAATACACAAAATGTCATCACTGTAATTTAACCAGTAATGTCTTTGTACATCTCTTTCTGCAAATGAATCTATTTAAATAGTGACAACCATGGTATATCTAGATTTTTCTGGGAATTGGGTATCTTATCATAGATTTATATATGACTTTAAAAAAAATGAATAAAAATTCTACAGGGTCAGGGTGTGGGAGAAGAGCATTTTAGACATAGAGGAAATAATATTCAGAGATACCAAGGTAAGAAATGTATGATTGATGTAGGAAGCTGTAATTAGTTTGCTATTATTGGAAATAGGGTAAGCAAGCCTAAGCATGAAAATTCATTCCTTAGGTGCTTTAGTTTATACTGTAGTCATATTCTTAGTGTTTAATTTGTTGGAAATTATAAATCTACTAACATTACTTATAGCTACAAAAATGTTAACAACTTTAATACCTAGCAAAATTAGGTATTTTTAAATAAGATACTCTTGTATTTAAACATAAATCAGAATTAGAGTATTAATTGTAGATATTGGACTACATATGACACACTTTTCAAATAATCACAAGGCATTTTGCATCTTCTGTGCTATTTATGTAGCTTGTGGTCCTATTATTTGTTAAACATAGTAATTTCATATTTAGGTTCTGAAAGCAGAGTTGCAAAATATGGATAAAGGTTTATTTTCTTAAGAATTACGGGCCGGGCGCGGTGGCTCAAGCCTGTAATCCCAGCACTTTGGGAGGCCGAGACGGGCGGATCACGAGGTCAGGAGATCGAGACCATCCTGGCTAACACGGTGAAACCCCGTCTCTACTAAAAAATAAAAACTAGCCAGGCGAGATGGCGGGCGCCTGTAGTCCCAGCCACTCGGGAGGCTGAGGCAGGAGAATGGCGTAAACCCGGGAGGTGGAGCTTGCAGTGAGCTGAGATCCGGCCACTGCACTCCAGCCTGGGCGACAGAGCAAGACTCCGTCTCAAAAAAAAAAAAAGAAAAGAAAAGAATTACGGATATATTTGTGAAATATAAAATGTTCCACAACTGTGTTTGTACATGGTGGATAAAGTGCACAATAGCTATAAAATAAATATTCTTATAGTTGGGTTAAAGAATAATTCAGTTCTGGCCAGGCACGGTGGCTCATGCCTGTAATCCCAGCACTTTGGGAGGCCTAGGTGGGTGGATCACCTGAGGTCGGGAGTTCGAGACCAGCCTTACCAACATGGAGAAACCCCATCTCTACTAAAAATACAAAATTAGCTGAGCATGGTGGCGCATGCCTGTAATCCCAGCTACTTGGGAGGCTGAGGCAGGAGAATTGCTTGAACCCGGGAGGTAGAGGTTGTGGTGAGCCGAGATCATGCCACTGCACTGTGGCCTGGGCAGCAAGAGTGAAACTCCATCTCAAAAAAAAAAAAAAAGAAAAAGTTCAGTTCTACCTTTTATTTTATTTTTTTGAGACAGTGTCTCACTCTGTTGCTGAGGCTAGAGTGCAGTGGCCTGATCATGGCTCACTGCAGCCTTGAGCTCCGGGCTCAAGTGATCCTCCTGTGTTACCCTCCCAAGTAGCTGGGACTAAAGGTGCATGCCACCACACTCAGCTAATGTTTTGATTTTTTTGTAGAGACAGGCTCAACATGTTTCCCAGGCTGGTCTCAGACTCCTGGCCTAAAGTGATCCTCCTGCCTCAGCCTTCCAAAATGTTGGGATTGCAGGTGTGAACCACCATACCCAGCCTACTTTTTCAATTTTAACACGTTTCCACGGAATTTTGATTGTGTAAGTTTCTCATTTGTAGATTTATGTTGAAATTGAGCGTGCTCGACTGACTAAAACATTAGCAACTATAAAAGAGCAAAATGGTGATGTGAAAGAGGCAGCCTCCATTCTGCAGGAGTTACAGGTAAGGTACTGCATTTTAGAGTTGGTAAAACTTTGTTTAGTCCGCAGTATTTTCTATTGGAAATATAAGTTGAGTATCCCTTATCCAAAATGTTTGGGACCAATAATTGTATTGAGTTTTGATGGAAAGCCTGTGAATGGCATCTTTTTTCATATTTAAAATTGTCGTTTCCTCATTAGCCATTAAGAAAACCACAATGAGGTACCACTACATACCTATTAAAATGCCTACGATTTAAACAATAAAATCCTCAGTGCTAGTGGGGATGCAAAGCAGCTGGAGCTCCTGTACCTTACTGGTGAGAATGCAAGGTGGTGGAGCCACTCTGGAAAACAGTTTGGCAGTTTCTTATAAAGTTACACATATGCTTACCATATGACCCAGCAATCCCACTCTTGAGTATTTACTCATGGGAAATGAAAACTTATGTTTACATAAAACCAGTCCACACAACCTGTTCAGAATAGCTTTATTTGTGATGATAATAAAAAGATAAAATCAGCCCAGATATCCTTCAACAGGTGAATAAACAAACTGTGGTATGTCCATACAATGGAATACTACTAAGCAATAAAAAGAAATGAACTATTGATGTATAACTTGAATGAATCTTACAATTTAGGCCATTATATAGAGTGAATAAAGACAGCCTCAAAGCATTACATATTATATTTGACATTCTTGAAAAGACAGATTTGTAGTGATGAAGTACAGATCATTGGATATCTTGGGAGGGCTTATGAGTGGGTGAAGTGTGTGATTATAAAGGGGCAATATGAGGAAGGTTTTTTGGGTTCTGTATCTTCATTGTGATGGTGGTTGCGCAAATGACTACATGTGTTAAAATTCATAGAATTTTATACCAAAAGGGGGAAAGTCCATTATAAATTATAATTTTCTAGAGGTAAATAGCTTTTAATATAATTGTCAACACTCTGCCTATATACATGAAGGTTCTTATTATTTAACAAGGATGAATATTTTAGTATCTTTAATTTTGTTGCAGTTCACAAAATTGCAAAGTATTATAAACTTATTTCGTGAATTACTGTGCTAGGTGGAAACCTACGGGTCAATGGAAAAGAAAGAGAGAGTGGAATTTATTTTGGAGCAAATGAGGCTCTGCCTAGCTGTGAAGGATTACATTCGAACACAAATCATCAGCAAGAAAATTAACACCAAATTTTTCCAGGAAGAAAATACCGAGGTGAGCATATCTCTGACCACATGTTTAAAGGTATAAATAAAACCCATAAATCCCAATTTGTTTTGCCAACTTTTTTGCAGAAATTAAAGTTGAAGTACTATAATTTAATGATTCAGCTGGATCAACATGAGGGATCCTATTTGTCTATTTGTAAGCACTACAGAGCAATATATGATACTCCCTGTATACAGGCAGAAAGTGAAAAATGGCAGCAGGTAAGAGTTTATTCGTGTAATTGACATGGCTTATTCAGAAGAGTAATTTGCATTTTTTTATTTTCAAATCTTTTTAACTGCAATCATTACATGCAATTGTATGGTGTTGCTTTCTATTCAGTGTTGTTCAGTATATTACTGATTCAGTCTAATTGTGGCCATAGTTTATGTCTCACTTTTGGAGAAATATAGGCTTCCTGTTTAAAATATGTACAGTGGGTCATATCCTAATAGAGGTTGCAGATAAAGACCCATTACTTTGGAAAATTATTTTACAAAACTATTTTAAAGGGCTTATATATATATTCCACATTTATACTGCTAACTTGTTACAAGAACTTTTTCTTTATACATTTGTCAAAAATGAATGTCAAGAAAAATGTCAGCTGAGGTAGTAAGTCAGATTAGCAATAATTTTTATAATAGTTTGTGAAAACTACATGCTATGGAAAGACAGTATGAAAAGGCAGCCTGGAAATATTTTTCCCCTTAAGACTTTTTTTTGTTCGTTTGTCTTTTGTTTGTTTTTGAGACAGAGTCTCGCTGTTTCCCAGGCTGGAGTGCAGTGGCGCAGTCTCGGCTCACTGCAACCCCTCTGCCTCATGGATTCAAGTGACTCTCCTGCCTCAGTCTCCTGAGTAGCTGGGACTACAGGCACGTGCCACCACGCCCGGCTAATTTTTTTTATTTTTGTATTTTTAGTAGAGATGGGGTTTCACTGTATTAGCCAGGATCGTCTCAATCTCCTGACCTCAGGTGATCCGCCCATCTTGGCCTCCCAAAGTGCTAGGATTACAGACGTGAGCCACTGCACCCAGCTATGACTTTAAAATTTAAAATGGATATGATTGTTCAGTTTTTGTCAAAATTACCATTATGTCTAGTCTTGCGTATAACTTTTGTTGTACAACTCTTTTAGGCTCTGAAGAGTGTTGTACTCTATGTTATCCTGGCTCCTTTTGACAACGAACAGTCAGATTTGGTTCACCGAATAAGTGGTGACAAGAAGTTAGAAGAAATTCCCAAATACAAGTAAGTACTTTTGAAATTATCATGATATATCTCAGTAGAAACACCATTTTGAAAGAAAATTTTCTAACCTAAGTGCATACTTCTGTGTATACTTCTTTTTCTGAGACAGAGTTTTACTCTTGTTGCCCATGCTGGAGTGTAATGGCGCAATCTCAGCTCATTGCAACTTCTGCCTCCTAGGTTCAAGCAACTCTCCTGCCTCAACCTCCCGAGTAGCTGGGATTACAGGCACTCGCTACCATACCCAGCTAATTTTTGTATTTTTAGTACAGATGGGATTTCGCCATGTTGGCCAGGCTGGTCTTGAATTCCTGACCTCAGGTGATCCGCCCACCTCGGCCACCCAAAGTGCTGCTAGGATTACAGGCTTGAGCCACCGTGACTGGCCTAAGTGTGTACTTCTTAATTGGTTACTGATAGATTATACTAGAGGATAAAACTAGAGATAATAAAGTGGTGGAATTTTTTTTTAGCATTGCATTAACAATAAATGAGATTATAACATACTTTATTCTAAATTGCTTATCAAGTGGAAGTTTCATATCAGGTCTACACTGGCAGCTTTTGATTAATTATTTGACAGAGTTTCATCATTAGTAGTTTAGAGCTTTGTGATTTTCAGAAATGCATACTTCTGAAAATCTATTATATAAAATAGACTTGCTTCATCATAGGCACAACAGATTCTTATTTCTGTTTGTTTCATGAGTGCGTTTACAGTTATTTCAGAAATTGACAGTGCAGAAAAGAGCAGAGTGTTAAGTGGGAGAATGCTGGATTCTGAACTACTGTGGGAAAAATGGTAATAAAGTTGGTAAAATACACAACCAAACAGTATCTCATTCTACTAAATAAAATTTAATGAAAACAGTTTTTGTTGATTTTTTTTGAATTTTGCTATTATATTAGTTAATACTTAATTTTTACAGATTTGGAATATTAAGATGTATACAATTTACAGGGATCTTTTAAAGCTTTTTACCACAATGGAGTTGATGCGTTGGTCCACACTTGTTGAGGACTATGGAATGGAATTAAGAAAAGGTTCCCTTGAGAGTCCTGCAACGGATGTTTTTGGTTCCACGGAGGAAGGCGAAAAAAGGTGGAAAGACTTGAAGAACAGAGTTGTTGAACATGTAAGAATCTGTCATAGAAATGACAAGTTTTATTTTAACCTTTAGTGAATTTATTTTTTAGAATTAAATTTTGGCAAATTTGAGCATAAACTATTTTATTTTTCACATTTGATAATCAGATATTCATTTAGGATGTTATGTCTTTAATTCTTCACTTAGGATGTTTTTTTGTATGCCCACTGTAGTAGTGACACAAATTTGGTGTTCAGATGTTTACTCTGCATTTCCCAAAGCATATTGGAATGTATGTCACTCATCTTGGGTTTTTTCCCTGTTTTTGGCTTTTCAGAAAAGATAGCTGTATTTTAGCTTGCTTCATTTTGAGAGAACCTCTCAGGAATCCAAAATTTATAGCGTATAAACCAGACAGAATTTCCTAAGAATTGGGGCCGGAGGGTGTTTCTCTCTAATGTTCACTTACTAGTCTTGGAAACAAGTAACATGTCTTAAACCTGAACTTTGATCTTCTTAGTATCACTGTTGTCATGCTGTATTATGTTACCATTCACTCCTTCACATAACAAACATTTATTGTGAGCCTTCTATGTGCCAGACACTGTACACAAAGTAGCAGGGCACACAGAAGAATAAGACATTACCCTACCTAGGCCGGGCGTGGTGGCTTATGCCTGTAATCCCAGCACTTTGGGAGGCTGAGATGGGCGGATCACCTGAGGTCAGGTGTTCAAGACAAGCCTGGCCAACATAGGGAAACCCCATCTCTACTAAAAATACAAAAAATGGCTGGACGTGGTTGCGCACATCTGTGATCCCAGCAACTCAGGAGGCTGAGGCAGGAGAATTGCTTGAACTCAGGAGGCAGAGGTGTCGGTGAGTGGAGATCACACCAGTGCACTCCAGCCTAGGCGACAGAGCAAGACTCCATCTCAAAAAAAAACCTTGAATAAGAACATTAAGAATTATAGGGAAAGATGTACTTAGAAATAAAAAGTGTCAGAGATATTGTAGTACAAGTATCTAGAGAGCAGAGTGAGGCTTATGGGAAACTTTTCTACATGGAGGAATGATCAGGTTGGATGAATTGATGATTGAGGTGAGGTTTGTAAGAGGAGTGTGAGGTTATCGGGCAGGCAGGAACAAGGGGGGGGCAGCCTGCGCACCAGGTCCCTCTGAGAGTGAGTTTGGAGAATGCGTTTGGAGAGGGAGGAGACTAGAGAAGACTAGTAACGTGAGAGATATATGGACTTTAAATAAGGCAGTAGCCAAGGGATTAAAGAGTGCATGGAATGTGATTGTTTTAAGGAAGGAAATCAATAGAATGCAGCCACTGATTAGATTTAAAGCATGAAGGAAAAGGTTAGATTTGAAGGATAAAAGAAAAGCGAGGAGAAGAATGCTTTTCATGCTTTCTGATGTGTTCGTGTTGCCATCAGCCCTGGTAGAGATAGGAGACAATGTAGCTTCTTCAAAGATTGAGTTCATTTTTCTCCCCACTGTTCCCCCACGTTTTTTTGAGTGCTATTGTTAATAATACTGCCAATAAGAATAGTAAAGGGGAGTCTCTGTGTCTTAACTTCAGCACCATCGCCAGTGAAAATTAGGAAATTTAATTTGAAGCTACTTGTAAGTCATTGGAATAAGGGTAAAGTGATGAGTATTTGAAATAATGTCCAATCTTATTTTTTTGAAAGAGGGAGAGTCAGCCCGGGCGCGGTGTCTCACGCCTATAATCCCAACACCTTGGGAGGCCGAGGTGGGCGGATCACAAGTTGAGGAGATCAAGACCATCCTGACTAACTTGGTGAAACCCTATCTCTACTAAAAATACAAAAAATTAGCCAGGGGTTGTGGCGAGCGCCTGTAATCCCAGCTACTTGGGAAGCTGAAGCAGGAGAATGGCATGAACCCAGGTGGTAGAGCTTGCAGTGAGCCGAGATTGTGCCACTGCATTCCAGCCGGGGCGACAGAGTGAGACTCTGTCTCAAAAAAAAAAGAGTCAGTCTATCTCTGTCATCCAGACTGGAGTGCAGTGGCACAGTCATAGCTCGCTGTAACTTTGAACTCTTGTGTTCAAAGGATCCTCCCACCTGAGCTTCCTAGATAGCTAGGACTATAGGCATGCACCACCAGATTCAGCTAATTTTTAAATTTTTTGTGGGGATGGGGTCTTGCTATGTTCCCAGGCTGGTGTTGGTCTCCTGGCCTCAAGCAGTCCTCCTGCCTCAGACTCCCAAAGTGCTGGGATTACAGGTGTGAGTCCCTGCACCCAATCGATCTGCAATCATTTTTTACATTTTAGCCTTTAAAACATTTGTGTTATAATTAGAAAGCTTAACTTTAGATTCTTGCACTCAGCAAAAATATTTCAGTACAATTATAATTTTTAACCACTAGTTAAGACAGGCATATATATATTTAAAGAGCTGTGTAGAATATTCATAGTAATTCACAATTAACTACAGGAACCAAAATAAGTATTTAGTTTTGTTACTGAAGATTAGAACTAGCTTTGCTCCAGTTATGGACTACAGAAAAATAAAAGCTCCGAATCTAACATTTTAAGTAAACTTACCTTGGATATGAAAATAAATGGACTTTGAAACTTGCTGACAGATGTTACGTATTCTCCCTGCTCTCTATCCTCTCCCCAGAATATTAGAATAATGGCCAAGTATTATACTCGGATAACAATGAAAAGGATGGCACAGCTTCTGGACCTATCCGTTGATGTAAGTAGTGATCAACTTTGAGTTATTTGTAGGCATTCTTTTTGAATATTGACTTGTAAAATTGAGTAGTAGAATCAAATTTTATGGCCGGGCACGGTGGCTCATGCCTGTAATCCCAGCACTTTGAGAGGCCGAGGCAGGCGGATCACAAGGTCAGGAGCTCGAGACCATCCTGGCTAACACAGTGAAACCCCGTCTCTACTAAAAATACAAAAACATGAGCCGGGCGTGGTGGCAGGCACCGGTAGTCCCAGCTACTCAGGAGGCTGAGGCAGGAGAAATGGCATGAACCTGGGAGGCGGAGCTTGCAATGAGCTGAGATTGTGCCACCGCACTTCAGCCTGGGCAACAGAGCAAGATTATGTCTCAAAAAAAAAAGAGAATCAGTTTTATGATTTAATTTTATGTTTAGGTAATAGAGTAATAGATAGTTTCCCAAGCGATCTTGAGTACCAAAAACTAACCTAAGTATCAAGTGATTCCAGGTCTTGTTGGAGCTATGTTGTCTTCAGGTCTGTGTTTCATGTTGACAGAATGCATAGCACATAAAGAGGAGTTAACCCAAGTGTGTAGTAATGGCCTGAGAAGCCATTTCTGTCACCAGAAGGAGTTGTGACAGTTTAGGTGATAAGACTCATAGAACATTAGAGTTGGAAGGTTTGCTCCTTGATCAGCTTGTCAGGGAGCTCTTGTCACTTATGAATGAGAGTACCAGAGTCCTTAGAAGTCAAGTGTCTTGTCCGTGGTACGTAGTTGCCAAGTAGCAGAGCGCATATTCTAACCCAGCATTTCTGGAAACGTTCACTGTACCGTACTGCCTTTGAGGGGAGACCTTGTAGAAAAGGGAGTAGACCAACGTGCTGTTGGCGTGGATACCAGCAGCACTGAGCTTGCAAGGAGGCAGATTCAAACTCACCCCTGACTGAGTCTACTCAGATTCTATTCATTCCCGAGACTATCAGTAAAATAAGTACTTATTACAGGAAGTCAGCAGTTGCTAACTCTTTTTTTTTTTTTTGAGGCAGAGTCTCGCCTTGTCGCCTAGGCAGGAATACATTTTTTGCGATCTCAACTCACTACAACCTCCACCTCCAGGGTTCAGGCGGTTCTTCTGCCTCAGCCTCCCGAGTAGTTGGGACTACAGGCACATGCCACCATACCCAGCTAATTGTGGTAGTTTTAATAGAGATGGGGTTTCACCATGTTGCTCAGGCTAGTCTTGAACTCCTGACCTCAAGTGATTCACCCACCTCGGCCTCCCAAAGTGCTGGGATTACAGGTATGAGCCACCGCACCCAGCTGAGCAGTTACTAACTCTTAAAAATGAATTCCCCTGCATATTCTTGGATGAAGAGTTTAGAAAATGCTTTTCTGAAGTTTTGTTTATTGTCTGTAATTTATCCTGTCTTAATCCAATTCATCTTTCTCTCTTGCAGGAGTCCGAAGCCTTTCTCTCAAATCTAGTAGTTAACAAGACCATCTTTGCTAAAGTAGACAGATTAGCAGGAATTATCAACTTCCAGAGACCTAAGGATCCAAATAATTTATTAAATGACTGGTCTCAGAAACTGAACTCATTAATGTCTCTAGTTAACAAAACTACACATCTCATAGCCAAAGAGGAGATGATACATAATCTACAATAAGGGTCTTAATGCTTTTAGAAAAAAGTTAAAATTGGAAGTCATTAAAAAAAAGAGACTGTTATAATGGTGTATATGTTGGGGTTTTTTTTCTAAGCTTCTTTGTCTTAAATTTTAAAATAGTGAATATGTTTTGAGACTCCCTTTGACCTTTCAGTTCCCCAAGTTCATTGTTAACTTTGCATTTGCAATTGGTGCAAAAATACACATTTCTGTCGTCTGAATACACAAAAAGTTGTGTCATAACTTACCCAGATATGTTTTTCTATCATTTGAAACCTTTTTAGCTACTGTTTGTTTTCATTCAACTAACAAACATATTACAATAATAAAAGCAGTATATACACATTTCCTTTCTACAGTTACCTCTGATTCTAAACATTTTGTGGGGTAGTGATTTGGCAAGTGTTTTTTAAATAAAATAAATTTCATTGTAAAGCTATCAGTCATTTAGTAGAATAGAAAAGCAACAGAGCATACAAGAACATTTGGGATAGAGTTGTGATTTGTGAAGAATTTGTACTTTGATATTGTGGCAGAAAGTCTAAACTGAGTGTGTATGCAACAGTCTGGTAAGCTGTAGACTTTTTTTTTGAGTGGGGCTGGTTCTAGTCACAGTAGCTTGATTGCTTTCAGCCCCCATCCTCTGACTTGATCAGTTGTTCAACAGAATCAACTGACATCATTGACACAGGTTATTGGGTGTTAAGTCCTCTCTATAGGGGTAGTGACTACTTTTTTTTTCTTTTTTGCTCTTCCTCTCCCCTTTCTTTATATGGGTTTAAATTTAACATAAAGTTGTTTTTATAAGGCTTATTTGTAGCTTTATACTTGTAAGTCTAATTACATCATTATTGTTCCAAATTCGTTATCTCTGTAGGAACTTTTAGTTCCATTATACGAACACTGGATAACCTAATTTTTTTATGCTTTAAAAAAAATGGCAAAAGAAAGACTTGAGGCCACCCTCATAGAGTAAGTGGTGTAGTACTGAAATATTTTCACAGAATTAAAAGTAGCTTGCTGTCGAAGAAACATCTGAGATGAATTGGTGTGAACGAATTTTGCAAGTTTTAATTTGATTTATTTCAGAGAAAATAGAAAAATAAAACAATGTTAGAAGGTTATTTAAAATGATGTTTAAATGAAGAAAGCATGAGGTCTACTTTAAAAATTCAAATGAAGAGAAAAAGAAAAACAGCATTCTAGAAATGGCATTTCTCCTAATTAATTTTCCGCTTAATGGAAAATTATCAATTGTCCTTTTTTATGATCCCAGGACTGAACACAGTTGTGGGATATCTGTCATATTTATCCTGTGAGTCATTGGGAATAAGGACATATAGTACTAAAGTAATCTAATTTTATTCTTTGGAAATTCAGTGCATTGGTCACATTAATAACATCAACATCTGCTATCACTTGTCTTTAAAAACTAACCAAAAAAGGCCGGGCGCAGTGGTTGGCGCCTGTAGTCCCAGCACTTTGGGAGGCCAAGGCGGGTGGATCACCTGAGGTCAGGATTTCAAGACTAGCCTGGCCAACATGGCAAAACCCTGTCTCTACTAAAAAAAAACACAAAAATTAGCTGGGCGTGGTGGTGCACACCTGTAGTCCCAGCTACTTGGGAGGCTGACGTGGGAGAATTACTTGAACCCAGGAGGCGGGGGTTGCAGTGAGCTAAGATCACGCCATTGCACTCCAGCCTAGGTGACAGAGTGAGACTCCATCTCAAAAAAAAAAAAAAAAAAAATTGGCAAGTTCAGAAACAGAAGTTCACACTAACAGAGTATGGTTTTAATTTTCCTTTGAATGAAAAGGATAGAAGATAAAATTGTGTATTGTTAACTTGTAAAAATAAAATTGGAGCTAATTTGAAACTAGCTTTTCATTAACTTCATCCTTCTAGGGACTCATTACCTGTGGGCTTGTCAAACCTGGACTATTTGACCAAATATGTTGCCATAGAGATTGCAAATGTTCCTCCTCTTTTTTTTTTTTTTTTTTTTTTTTGAGACGGAGTTTCACTCTTGTTGCCCAGGCTGGAGTGCAGTGGCACGATCTTGGCTCACTGCAACCTCTGCCTCCCATATTCAAGCAGTTCGCCTACCTCAACCACCTGAATAGCTGGGATTACAGGCGCCTGCCACCACACGTAGCTAATTTTTGTGTTTTTAGTAGAAACGGGGTTTCATCATGTTGACCAGGCTGGTCTCAAACTCCTGACCTCAGGTGATCCACCCGCTTTGGCCACCCAAAGTGCTGGGATTACAGGCATAAGCCACTGCGCCCAAACCCTCTGGTCTTTCTTTAACACACACTAGGCTGTTTGTGTATTATGATTTAGTGCTATTTGTAACTGTCCCAGTGACCACATTGCACCCAACTCGATCAGCTATTCTTCCATTTCTTGTTTTTTCCTGTCAAACATTAATCCAGCAAATTTATGAGGTATTTACCAATTTATTTTCTTAGTATTACAAAATAATTCATTAGCATAAAGTAGAATAGTAAAATATTTGAGTTGTTTGGAACCTCAGTTAATCCTGTTTTACATTTCAGACCTAAAGCTGGCAATCAGGAAAAGAAGCACTTTGTTTTCAATGTGGAGAAGATAATACTTGATTCCATTTCATTGTCATTAGTGTATTAACCAGCAGGAGAGGTGATGAGCCATTTTTCAAATGAAATACCTTTTATTTCCATATAATTTTTTTATTTTAGAGTTCAATAGCTGTTTCTATAATTATCCTCAATTTCCATATGTTACTGAATCTGAAAAACTCATCTTTAAAATTCAAACAGTTCCATTCTATCTCTCGTAAATGTTAAATGTGATAAAAGTACATATTTTAAATTGTTTTCAGCTCTTGGATATAGCAGCAATAAAAACACTAATTTGTGGGTATTTAAGAAAACCTGGAGAATAAACTCATACTTTAAAAGATCACTTCTTTTCAGTTCTCATTGTCTGAAACAAAAGACCATAATTTTCATTTTTACCCCAAATCATCTCTCTCTAAACCTACTTTTTTGTTTTGTCTTTTAAGATTTTATTATATTTTTAGAGCAATTTTAGGTTCACAGCAAAATTAAGTGGAAGGTACAGAAATTTCCCATCTTCTCCTTGCTCTCACACCTCCCTCATTATCAATATCCCCCACCAGAGTGGTACATTTTTTACAGTTAATGAACCTGTATTGACATCATTATCACCCAAAGTCCGTAGTTACAGTTCATTCTTGTACATTCTGTGAGTCTGGACAAATGTATAATGGCATGTATCCACCATTATACACCATAACACTTCACCACCCCACAATTCTCTGCCAGTTCATGTCTTCCTCCCAGCAAAACCCCAGACAATTGTGAGGCTTTTCACAGTCTCCATAGTTTTTCCCTTCTCCAGAATATCATATAATTGGAATCACAGTAGGTAGCCTTTTTAGATCGGCTTCTTTCACTTGGTAATGTGCATTTCCATTTCCTCCACATCTTTTCATGGCTTGATAGGTTATTTCTTTTTAGTGCTGAGTAATATTCCATTGTCTGGATGTACCACAGTTTATCCATTCAGCTCCTGAGGGACACCTTGCTTTTACATTTTGGCAATTACAAATAAAACTGTAAACATCTATGTGCAGGTTTTTGTGTGGACTAAGTTTTCAAATCCTTTGGATGAATCTGAACCTGTTTTTTAAGCAGTGAGAAAACACCTTGCACATTTGTTTCAAAAGCCAGCTGACGGACTTTGCCCCTCCTAAACTCCTGATTTGGGGTTGGTGGCTTAGGCCATGCTTTTATTGGGCACTTGACAAGTGGTTCTTCATCTCAAGGTCCATCAGAATATGTGCGGGGCTTATTACACACATGCTGGGCTCCACCCCCAGATTCACACTCAGTAGGGATGGAGTGGGGCCCAAGAATTTTAATTTCTAACACGTTCTCAGTACCAGAACTACTGGCCCACGGACCACACTTTGAGAACCACTCTTCTTGACAACATGGGTAGTAAAAACTAGAAAAGAACTGAAATGTGTTGGTGTTTTAGATTTTTAGGGGAAAATAAACACGGCTATCAGTAAAGGTACATGTGATGGTATAGCTACAGTGTGATGCTTGTCGAGAGCCAGTTGTTTTGGAGTTTAGTGATTTGAAAGTCTGCTTCCATACGCCTTCTGTGATGCAGAGAAATCATCTTGGCGTTTTGAGAGGATGTTAAACAACTTTGCTAACTTATAGCTTTATTATTATTTTATTTATTTTTGAGACAGATTCTCGCTCTGTCGCCCAGGCTGGAGCGCAGTGGTGCAATCTCGACTCACTGCAAGCTCCGCCTCCCGGGTTCACGCCATTCTCCTGTCTCAGCCTCCCGAGTAGCTGGGACCACAGGCGCCCGACACCACGCCCGGTGTCGGGCTAATTTTTTTGTATTTTTAGTAGAGATGGGGTTTCATCGTGTGTTAGCCAGGATGGTCTCGATCTCCTGACCTTGTGATCCACCCGCCTCAGCCTCCCAAAGTGCTGGGATTACAGGCGTGAGCCACCGCACCTGGTCCTTTTTTTTGAGACAGAGTTCCCTTCTTGTTGCCCAGGCTGAGGTGCAAGAGCACGATCTCAGCTCACTGCAACCTTCACCTCCCGGGTTCAAATGACTTGCCTGCCTCAGCCTCCCGAGTAGCTGGCATTACAGGCATGAGCCACCATGCTCAGCTAATCTTGTATTTTTTAGTAGAGATGGGGTTTCATCAGGTCGGTCAGGCTGGTGTCGAACCCCTGACCTCAAGTGATCTACCCACCTCGACCTCCCAAAGTACTGGGATTACAGGTGTGAGCCACCACACCTGGCTTTTGTTTGTTTGTTTGTTTGTTTTATTAAGACAGGGTCTCATTCTCACCCAGGCTGGAGTGCTTACTGCAGCCTTGAACTGGGCTCAAGTAATCCTCACAGCTCAGCCTCCCCAGTAGCTGGGAGTACAGGCATGTACCACCATGTCTGGCTAATTTTTACAATTTTTTGTAGAGGTTGAGTGTGGTGGTTCATACCTGTAATCCCACCTACTTGGGAGGCTGAAGTAGGAGGATTGCTTGAACCTGGGAGGTTGAGGTTGCAGTGAGCCATGATTGTGCTGCTGCACTCCAGCCTGGGAGACAGAGTGAGTGTAGACACGGGGCGGGGTTGGGGGGGGGGGTCTCACTATATTACCTAGCCTGGTCTTGAACTCTTGGCCTCAAGGGATCCTCCCACCTCAGCCTCCCAAAGCGCTGGGATTACAGGCATGAACCACTGCACACAGCCTGGAGCTTAAGATTTAGTATATGGAAAGAACTGAATGACATTTCTTTGACGATCCCAAGTTTCATTATCTTGCTATTTCTTTTTACTAAGTTAGGGACCATGTTTATCTTTGTAATCCATCATTTGTTACATAGTAGAAACTTAAGTGCTTGTTGAATTGCTTCTTAATCTTTTTTAACCCTTCATTATCACCCTGCAGGAATTTTGTTTCTATCTTCATGTCCAACCTTAACATTACTCTGAGAAGTTTTTTCCCGAGTATATACACCTTAAAAAATAGACTGGGCATGGTAGCTCACACCTGTAATTTCAACACTTTGGGAGGTCAAAGCAGGAGGAACCCTTGAGGCCAGGAGTTCAAGACGAGCCTTGCCAAGATAGTGAGATCCCCATCTCAACAAAAAAATTTTAAATGGCTAGGATGAAAAAAACAATTTGCTGCAGCTCAGATTAGTCTAGCATAATGGTATGTACCTGTGATCCTGGCTCCACAAAAGGCCGAGCCGAGATGGCGGAATCACTTGAACCCAGGAGGTGGAGGCTACAGTGAGCTGCGATTGTGTGCCCAGACCAAACCACAGGTGGGGCTGCTTATTCTCACGGCCCAGTAACGAGATGTAAATGATTGGGAAAGAAGGGAGTTTATTTGTGTAACCAGGACAGGGTAAAGGCCTGGAAAATATTGCCAGACCAACTCAAAATTACAGTTTTCCAGAGCTTATATGTACCTTCTAAGATATGTCTACGTGTAAGTGTGCATTCATCTAAAGACGTAAGTGATTAACTTCTGTGGTTTTTTGTTTGTTTGTTTGAGACGGAGTCTCGCTCTGTCCCCTAGGCAGGAGTGCAGTGGCACAATCTCTGCTCACTGCAAGTTCCGCCTTCCGGGTTCACACCATTCTCCTCCCTCAACCTCCTGAGTAGCTGGGACTACAGGCACCTGCCACCACGCCAGGCTAATTTCTTGTATTTTTTTTTAGTAGAGACGGGGTTTCACCGTGTTAGCCAGGATGGTCTCGATTTCCTGACCTCGTGATCCGCCCGCCTCGGCCTCCCAAAGTGCTGGGATTACAGGCGTGAGCCACCACACCTGGCCATAAGTGACTAACTTCTAATGATTAAGATCTGAGTCCTGAAGACTTCTGGAGCCTCAGTAAATTTACATAATCTAAATGGATCCACGTGCTGGGGTGATTATCCTTACCTTGTCTCCTGCTAAATCATGGAGGTTTGGGGAATTTCTTCAGATCCTCCAATAAACTTGTTGGTGGAGGTCTGGGGAGCGCCCCTGCCCCTCCCCCGCATAAAGCTTGTTTAATCCTAAACAGGTACTGTTAAGAATTGCTGTGTTATCTTGTCATGCTTTAAGGCCTAGGAAGCGCCTGGGCAAAATCCTTGATGGGCTTTTGTTACGTTCCAGCCTTTGTAGAAGGGCATTTGCTCTCTCAGCTTTTAATATTTAACTTCAGCACTCAGTGCTGAAACAGTTGTTACAGAGGCCTGCGTTGGTGAGACCTGGCCTGCCACAGTTGCACCACTGCACTCCAGCCTTCATGTTCCAACATGAAGAACAGTTTAACAACAGTCTGAAACGCGCTATTTATGTTTAAGAAATAGGACTCAGCTTCCCTTTGTAGTTCTTCCACTCTCTGCCCCTCAGATACTTCTAACTTCACTGGAAGGAGATATTCTACCACTTTCCCATGTTTCTTTCATTTTATTTAGTGAACACTGTGGTCTACCACCCAGCTAGTCTCATTCAAGACTGGAAACTTAGTCCTGAGAGTGTTAATGACCCATAGCTGTGTGTCCTCACCCGCTTCCTCCACTCCCCATGATCACCTTCAGCTGAAGAGAGCTCCCTCCCTTTCAGTGACAAACTGACGTAAGAATATGAAGTCCTAGTCCTCTTGCTACAATTGGGGACAACTGAAGGGCCATTTTAGCTCTGGAGAATTCCCCCAAGATTGACTGAGGCCTTTCTTACAACTATACTATGTTCAACTTCTCTCTCTTCCCAATCCTTCCTTCACTTGCTCACGGGAGTTGATCTCCCAAGCAAGCCTCAGTGAGCTCTCTGTGCAAATATCCATTTCAGAGTCAGCTTCTGGGGGGACAGGACCTATGACAGTTGGTGCTGGAAGTAGTCTGAGAAAGCTGACTCAAAACATCAGATTTTGTAGCCAGCTTACCAGCTGGCCAGCTGGCAGTGAGAACCCCATCACTGGTAATAAGTGGAGCATGTATAGACCCCGGCATACAGTAGGGGTGCAGTAGTTAAAACTGCTGCTGAACTAGGATGACTGATGAAAGGTGTATTAGTCCGTTTTCACGCTGCTGATAAAGAGGTTTAATTGGACTCAGGGGTTGCACGTGGCTAGAGAGGCCTCACAATCATGGTGGAAGGCAAGGAGGAGCAAGTCACATCTTACGTGGATGGTGGCAGGCAAAGAGAGGGCTTGTGCAGAGAGACTTTTTTTTGGGGATGGAGTCTCAAAAAAAATGGAGGCTGGAGTGCGGTGGCATGATCTCAGCTCACTGCAACCTCCGCCTCCCAGGTTCAAGTGATTCTCCGACCTTAGCCTCCTGAGTAGCTGGCATTACAGGCATGCTCCACCACGCCCGGCTAATTTTTGTGTTTTTAGTACAGACGGGGTTTCAACCTGTTGGTCAGACTGGTCTCAAACTGCTGAACTCATGATCCACCTGCCTTGACATCCCAAAGTGCTGGGATTACAGGTGTGAGCCACCATGTCCAGCTGAGACTCCCATTTTTAAAACCATCAGATCTCATGAGATCCATTCACTATCATGAGAATAGAGCCAGAACGACCCACCCCCATGATTCAGTCATCTCCCACCTGGTTCCTCCCATGACACGTAGGAATCATGGGAACTACAAGATAAGATTTGGGTGGGGACACAGAGCCAAGCCATATCATTCCGTCCCTCACCCCTCCCAAATCTCATATCTTCACATTTCAAAACCAATCATGCCTTCCCAACAGTCCCCCAAAGTCTCAGCTCATTTCAGCGTTAACTCAAAAGTCCACAAAGTCTCATCTGAGACAAGGCAAGTCCCTTCCACCTATGAGCCTGTAAAATCAAAACCAAGTCAGTTACTTCTTAGATATGATGGGGGTACAGGAACTGGGTAAATACAGCCATTTCAAATGGGAGAAATTGACCAAGACAAAGGGGCTACAGACCCCATGCAAGTCCAAAATCCAGCGGGGCAGTCAAATCTTAAAGCTCCAAAATGATCTCCTTTGACTCCATGGCTCACATCCAGGTCACACTGATGCAAGAGGTGGCCTCCCATGGCCTCGGGAAGCTCTGCCCTTGTGGCTTTGCAGGGTATAGCCCCGCTCCTGGCTGCCTTTATGAGCTGGCATTGTCTGTGGCTTTTCCAGGTGCACGGTGCAAGCTGTTAGTGGATTTACCATTCTGGGGTCTGGAGGACAGTGGCCCTCTTCTCACAGCCCCACTAGGCAGTACCCCAGTAGGGACTCTGTGTGGGGGCTCTGACCCCATATTTTCCTCCTGCACTGTCCTAGCAGGGGTTCTCCATGAAGGCCCTGCCTCTGCAGCAAACTTCTGCCTGAACACCCAGGCATTTACATACATCCTCTGAAATCTAGGCAGAGATTCACAAACCTCAATTCTGTGCTCCCACAGGCTCAACACCACATGGAAGCTACCAAGGCTTGGGGCTTGCAGCCTCTGAAGCAACAGCCCGAGCTGTACCTTGGCCCCTTTTTGTGATGGCTGGAGCAGCTGGGATGCAGGGCACCGAGTTTCTGGACTGCACCCAGTAGAGGGACCCTGGGCCTGGCCCACGAAACCATTTTTCCTCCTAGGCCTTGGGGCCTGTAATGGGAGAGGCTGCTGCAAAGGTCTCTGACGTGCTCTGGAAACATGTCCCCATTGTCTTGGTGATTACCACTCAGTTCCTTGCTACTCATGCAAATTCCTGCAGCTGGCTTGAATTTCTCCTCAGAAAATGGGATTTTCTTTTCTCTTGCATTGTCAGGCTGCAAATTTTCCAAACTTTTATGCTGTGTTTCCCTTTTAAAACTGAATGCCTTTAATGGCCCCAAGTCACCTCTTGAATGCTTTGCTGCTTAGACATTTATTCCACCAGATACCCTAAATCATCTCTCTTAAGCTCAAAGTTCCACAAATTCCTAGGGCAAGGGCAAAATGCCACCAGTCTCTTTGTTAAAACATAACAAGAGTCACCTTTGCTCCAGTTCCCAACCAGTTCCTCATCTCCATCTGAGACCACCTCGGCCTAGACCTTATTGTTCATATCACTATCAGCATTTTTGTCAAAGCCATTCAACAAGTCTCCAGGCAGTTCCAGACTTCCCACATTTTCCTGTGTCCTTCTGAGCCGTCTGAACTGTGAAACATAAACCACAACGGGTAGAAACATATCCTTGCCCTCTGCCTGTTACCCAGTGCCAAAGGCGCTTCCACATTTTTGGGTGTCTTTTCAGCAGCACCTGACTCTACTGGTACCAATTTACTGTGTTACTCTGTTTTCACGCTGCTGACAAAGACATGCCTGAGACTAGGCAATTTATAAAAGAAAGAGGATTAGGCTGGGCACGGTGGCTCATGCCTGTAATCCCAGTAGTTTGGGAGGCCAAGGCAGGCGAATCACTTGAGGTCAGGGGTTTGAGATAAGGCTGGCCAACATGGGGAAACCCTGTCTCTGCTAAAAATACAAAAATTAGCTGGGTGTGGTGGCATGTGCCTGTAATCCCAGCTACTCAGGAGGCTAAGGCAGGAGAATTGCTTGAACCCAGGAGGTGGAGGTTGCAGTAAGCCGAGATTGCCACTGCAATCCAGCCTAGGCGGCAGAGCGAGACCCTGTCTCAAAAAAAAAAAGAAGAAAATAAGAGGTTTAATTGGACTCATAGTTTCATATGGCTGGGGAGGCCTCACAATTATGGTGGAAGGCAAGAAGGAGCAAGTCGCATCTTACATGGATGGTGGCAGGCAAATAGAGGGCTTGTGCAGAGGGACTCCTGTTGTTAAAACCATCAGATATCATGAGACCAATTCACTATCATGAGAACAGCACGGGAAAGACCTGCCCCATGATTCAATTACCTCCCACCAGGCTCCTCCCACAACACGTGGGAATTATGGGAGCTACAAGATGAGATTTGGGTGGGGACACAGAGCCAAACCATATCAGAAAGGAATGAATGACCTTTAAGAAATTTTGTGGAAATTTGGCAGGGTGCAATGGCTCGTGCCTGTAATCCCAGCACTTTGAGAGGCCAAGATGGGCGGATCACCAGGTCAGGAGTTCGAGACTAGCCTGACCAACATGGTGAAACCCTGTCTCTACTAAAGATAAAAAAAATTAGCTGGGCATGGTGTTATGCGCCTGTAGTCCCAGCTACTTGGGAGGCTGGGGCAGGAGAATTGCTTGAACTCAGGAGGCAGACGTTGTAGTGAGCCAAAACTAATGCCATTGCACTCCTGCCTGGGCGAGAGGGCAAGACTCCATCTCAAATAAATTAAAAAAAAAAAAAAGAAGAAGAAGAAATTTTGTGGAAATAGGCCCGGCATGGTGGCTCACACCTACAACACTTTGTAATCCCAGCACTTTGGGAGGCCAAGGTGCATGGATCACCCAAGATCAGGAGCTCAAGACCAGCCTGGCCAACATGGTGAAATCCCATCTGTACTAAAAAATACAAAAAATTGGTGGTGGGTGCCTGTAATCCCAGCTACTCCAGAGGCTGAGGCAAGAGAATTGCTTGAACCCAGGAGGTGGAGGTTACAGTGAGCCGAGATTGTGCCACTGCACTCCAGCCTGGGGAACTCAGTGAAATTCTGTCTCAGGAGAAAAAAAAAAGAAAGAAAGAAGGAAAGAAATATTATGGAAATAAGCCCGGGCATGGTGGCTCAAGGCTGTAATCCCAGCACTTTGGGAGGCTGAGACGGGTGGATCACGAGGTCAGGAGATCGAGACCATCCTGGCTAACATGGTGAAACCTGGTGTTTACTAAAAATACAAAAAATGAGCTGGGCGAGGTGGCGGGCACCTGTAGTCCCAGCTACTCGGGAGGCTGAGGTAGGAGAATGGCGTAACCCCGGGAGGCGGGGCTTGCAGTGAGCTGAGATCTGGCCACTGCACTCCAGCCTGGGCGACAGAACGAGACTCCATCTCAAAAAAAAAAAAAAGAAATATTATGGAAATAGTCAAAAGAAAATAAATGTGGATGGTTGTTTCTTGGGGCAATCAATAGTTAGGAGAAGGACAAAGGCTTAGAATGATTAATCACCAACTGGGGGTTAAGTGTGAAAACCAGAGGGGCCTCCTTGGCACCTTATTAAGAGACTCATCTACAGCATGTCAGTAGTTTTGAGGATCTGGCCTAGGACTTGCCAGAGTAGTGGAGCTCCAGGGGAGGTTGAAGAGTCAACCTCAATCACCTGGTCTGTTATGCTAATGTCAGGTCCCTAATTGGATCGGAAAAGAGGGGGACTCTAAGATAAGGGATGGAGACAACTGGGTCCACGTACTTAAGAATCTTGAAGTTGGCAGGGTGCAGTGGCTCACGCCTGTAATCCCAGCACTTTGGGAGGCCGAGGTGGGCAGATCATGAGGTCAGGAGATTGAGACCATTCTGGCTAACATGGCTAAATCCTGTTTCTACTAAAAATACAAAAACTTAGCCGGGCGCCTGTAGCCCCAGCTACTTGGGAGGCTGAGGCAGGAGAATGGCATGAACACGGCGGCAGGGTTTGCAGTGAGCCGAGATTGAGCCACTGTACTCCAGCCTGGGACTCAGTCTCAAAAAAAAACAAAAACAAAAACAAAAAACAAACAAACAAAAAAAAACAAATCTTTAAGTCAAGATCCCCCTGAAACCTTAGATTTTATAAAAGTGTTAAAGAATACACTTACCTTGCCTGAAGATGATGCTACAGAGATGTCCGCCTTATAAGGCAACATGGGCCAGGTGCAGTGGCTCAAGCCTGTAATCCCAGCACTTTGGGAGGCCGAGATAGGTGGATCACGAGGTCAGGAGATCAAGACCATCCTGGCTAACATGGTGAAACCCCGTCTCTACTAAAAAAAATACAAAAAATTAGCCGGGCAAGGTGGCGGGCGCCTGTAGTCCCAGCTACTCGGGAGGCTGAGGCAGGAGAATGGCGTGAACCTGGGAGGCGGAGCCTGCAGTGAGCTGAGATACGGCCACTGCACTCCAGCCTGGGCAACAGAGCGAGACTACGTCTCAAAATAAATAAATAAATAAATAAATAAGGCAACGTGAACAGCCTCTTAGGATCTACCTCCACCTCCCCTCCTAATCACCAGACCAGTAACTAGGGTTAAATTACAAAATAACTGGCTAGGGAAATTCACTTGGGAAATAGACCAAACTCTAAAGGAACTACAGGATCTAGTCAGCAAAAGCCAGGGGAGTATATATGGGATTGGATCCTGAGGATGCTGGAACAAGGGTTGTCTTAGCCCATTTTCTGTTGCCATAACAGAATATCACATACTGCGTAATTTGTAAAAAATTTATTTGGCTCAAGACTCTGGAGGCTGGGAAATCCAAGGGCATGACAGCAGCTTCTGGCATACAAAGTGTATTGCTTCATAATATGGCAGAAAAGTGGAAGGGCAAGCAGGTGCATGGGAAAGAGAGAAAAGCAAGTGAACTTATTCTTTTATTGAGAGTCCACTCCTACAATAACTAATCCCTGCCTACAATAATAGCATTAATCCACTCGTGAGGGCACAGCCCTCATGGCACGATTATCTCTTAAAGGCCCTATCTCTTAATATTGTTATAATGGCAATTAAGTTTCCAATACATGAACTTTGGGGGGACACATTTAAACCACAACAGGGGTGGAAATATACAGTTGGTAAAGAAAGAACTTATCAATATGGAAGCACTCTCCTGAGATACAGGATTTAATACCCCGACAAGGACCTGGAGAGCTGGTGCTAATATGCTGTTAGTATGACCTTTGGAAGTCTGGAGGAAGCAGCAAGCCACACTAAGTGAAGTAGAAATGCTAAAACTGCCATGGCAGAGTGTGGAAGAAGGATTAAAAGACTCAGGGAAATGGGCATACTGAGTGGATGTGCCACATAAGGCCAGAAAACCCATCAGATGACTGTTCTGCAAGATAGGCCAGAAAACCCATCAGATGACTGTTCTGCAAGCGAGACTCCATCTCAAAAAAAAAAAGAAATATTATGGAAATAGTCAAAAGAAAATAAATGTGGATGGTTGTTTCTTGGGGCAATCAATAGTTAGGAAAAGAACAAAGGCTTAGAATGATTAATCAAAGCAATGAGGAAAGCTCTGGTGACAAATACACTTGCAACATTCAGCAGCTCACTGATGGCTGTCCTCTAAAGGTCAGGGCTTCCAGCAGGAGATGCACTCACAAAACTCAGCTCCCTGGTAGCAATGGAAATAATAGGATTCTAGTATAATAGAGGCCAGGACACTTGATCATCAGAAACAAGATGGGGCCAGGCACGGTGGCTCATGCTTGTAATCCCAGCATTTGGGGAGGCTGAAATGGGCAGATTGCCTGAGGTCAGGAGTTCAAGACCAGCCTGACCAACATGGTGAAAACCCGTCGCTACTAAAAATGCAAAAATTAGCCAGGCACGGTGGTGGGCGCCTGTAATCTTAGCTACTTGGGAGGCTGAGGCAGCAGAATTGCTTGAACCTAGGAGGCCAAGATTGCAGTGAGCCGAGCCTACTGTATTCCAGCCTGGGCAACAAAGTGAGATTCCATCTCAAGAAAATGAATAAATAAAAGTAAAGTAAAGAAAAGAAAAAGAAACAAGATGGGCACAAAAATCATGAATGACAAGGTGAGAATGGTGGCAAAGGGGTCCTGATGTGCAGAGAACTATGGAGATGGTTAACAAAACATGACCTCTCTAGAATCAAGATAAATGGACAATCAGTAAGGTGTTAATCAATACAGTCAGAAAAAATTAAAGCACCCCAATAGATTGTCATGATGCCTTGGCCAGTTTCTGAACTGGAGCCAGTTTTTATAACCAGATTGGAGGAGAAAGTGGGTCCCAGGAGGAAGGAAACTGCAGCCCACAGCAAGTGTGCATAGAAACGATTCTCCCATTCCTTCTTCTTCAGAGACTATGACCATTCACTTGGGTGAGCATCCGCCAGGCAAAGGGTTACACCCCAGCATTCCAAGGACTGTTGGACACAGTATCTGAGTTAACACTGATATACCCTAGGACTCAAACTGTCTTCATCACCCTTCCCCCAACTCCCCATCAGAGGATGTTAATATGTGGAGACCAAGAAATAAATGAAGTCAGCTGGGCGCAGTGGCTCACGCCTGTAATCCCAGAACTTTGGGAGTCTGAGGTGGGCGAATCACAAGGTCAAGAGATCGAGACCATCCTGGCCAACATGATGAAACCCCATCTCTACTAAAAATACAAAACATAGCTGGGCATGGTGGCGCACGCCTGTAGTCCCACCTACTCGGGAGGCTGAGGCAGGAGCATCGCTTGAACCCAGGAGACGGAGGTTGCAGTGAGCTGAGATTGCGCCACTGCACTCCAGCCTAGCAACAGAGCGAGACTCGGTCTCAAAAAAAAAAAAAAGAAGAAGAAGAAGAAAGAAAAGAGAAAGAAAGAAATGAAGTCTTGAGTAACAACCAACTCACATTGTGTCGGGGTCCATGGTCATTTCTCAACCCCAAATATGTCATTCAATGGACCTACTTGGAGTTGGCGAACCCCCACATTAGTCTCTTAACCTGTAACATATCATAGTGGGAAAGCCTATTGAGAAGCCTCTGACCCTCTTCTTACTCTTTACTGGCCAAACAGAAAATTTAAAACAATATCACATCCTGGGAGGAAGGGCAGAGACAAGTGGCACCCTCAAAGACAGAATGAATGCACAGATGGCAGTCCCCATTCTGTGTCCTTTCAGTTTTCACATCTAACCCCTACCAAAACCAGACAGAGTCTAGAGAGTGACAGCGAACTGCCGAACACACACCGAGTGGTAGCCTCAATTGCGCTGTGATGCCACTTAAGGTGTCTCTGCTAAAGGAGACTGACATGGTCCTAGGCCCCTGATAGGTGCTACTGGCCTAACAAATGCATTCTTTTCTCTCATCGGAATCAGTTGACATCCACTTGGGATGGACAATAGTATTACAGCCTTGATCCAGGCTCTGTTAACTCTTCCTCTTCTGTCAGGAGACATCCCGGAAGCAGCTGGACCATCTGGACATCCTGCAGAGCATCCCACTGGGCCACAATACTGATGACAGGACGTGAATCAGACAAAATGAACAAGAGGTGACAAGTATATAAAAGGACTTGCTAAGACTCAAGCTCCAAAGAGCCAGAGAGAAACTCTGTGAAGATCTAGGGTCTGGCGGATCAGTGAAGGTTTTAGAGGGCCTGGCTTGAAACATGCTGGGACATTCCTTACAAAGTAAAGATCAAAATACTATTTATCTATTTATTTTTTTTAGGTAGAGTCTCAGTCTGTGGCCCAGGCTGGAGTGCAATGGCATGATCTCAGCTGACTGCAACCTCCGCCTCCCAGGTTCAAGCAATTCTCCTGCCTCAGCCTCCTGAGTAGCTGGGACTATAGGCGCCTGCCACCATGCCCAGCTAATTTTTGTATTTTTAATAGAGACAGGGTTTCACCACATTGGCCAGGCTGGTCTTGAACTCCTGACCTCCTCAGCCTCCCAAAGTGCTGGAATTACAAGTGTGAGCCACTGCACCCGGCCCAAAATATTATTTCTCACAACTTCCCCACAACAAAGGAAACACAATGCCCCTTCAGTTCTGGTGATGGTACATCCCACACCGGGGAATGCTATGCTGACCTATGTACCAAGAGCCACGGAAGGCTGCCTCAGCAAAGGGCTCTGTGACGTCACCCTGATACCAAATACAGATTTTGTAAACACTGATTTTACAACTCTTTACATTTGTCAAAACTCATGAAACTGTACACTTAAAAATAATGTTATTCTATGTGAATGATATGTCAATAAACTTGATTTTACAAAATTAGCTGTATTAGGCTGGACAAAGGCAGTGGCTGTTAGTTTGGAGAAACAAGGATACACACCAGAGATATTAAGAAGTTGGAATTAAAGAACTTAGGCTGGGTGCAGTGGCCCACGCCTATAATCCCAGCACTTTGGGAGACCAAGGCAGACAGATCACTTGAGGCCAGGAGTTCGAGACAAGCCTAGGCAGCATGGTGAAACCCCATCTCTACTAAAAACAGAAAAAAATAGCTGGGTATGGTGACGCATGCCTGTAATCCCAGCTACTCCGGAATCTGAAGCATGAGAGTTGCTTGAGCCCAGGAGATGGACGTTGTAGTGAGCTGAGAACGCACCACTGTACTCCAGCCTGAGTGACAGAGCAAGACTGTTTCAAATAATAATAATAATAAAGAATTAAAAAACATTGTAATCTGAGCTATAGCAAATTGCTTCTTTTCCTCACACCCTCACCCATTAAATTGTAAATAGAAGTCGTCTTCATTACATGGAAAAAATAATTTTGGTCAGTCCAGCATTAATAGAGTAAAAGGAGGGCTAAGATAGCTATGTGGATAATTTTCTGTTTTAATTATGTATGAAGAAACTTCACAATAAAATGTTTTTAAGGAACATTATCATTTCTTTGATGATAGCATCATCTTGTGTTAATTAACAACTAAGTTAAGGTTTTAAATTCACCTATGAGCTGCTCACCTTTTGAAAATTAAACACTCGGTGGGTCGCAGTGGCACGTGCCTACAACCTTAGGACCCTGGGAGGCTGAGGCTGGTAAATGGCTTGAGCCCAGGAGTTTGAGACCAGCCTGGGAAACATGGTGAGACTACATCTCTACAAAAAATTTTAAAATTAGCCAGGCATGGTGGTATGCACCTGTAATCCTAGCTACTAGGGAGGGAAGGATCACCTGAGCCCAGTGAAGCAGAGTCATTGTCTGGGGTAAATCCCCAGGGTTTGTCGTCTCACACCAAGAAGATTAAGGACATGGACACACATGAGAAGTGAGTTTAGGAGGAAAGTTTAAAAAAAAAAAAAAGACAGAGAAAAGAGAACAGCTCTCTCCCTTGCCAGAGAAAGGGGCTTCCAAGAGGAAAACCGCGCCCTCCAGGGCCTGCTCTAGAATTTTATAGGCAGGCTTGAGGAGGTGGTGTCTCATTTACATAGGACCCACAGATTGGTTCCATCAGGTGTAATATTTACATAGTGTGCCAGGAAAGGCTGGTTGCCCCACTCTAATCTTATTATGCAAATAGGGTATTGTCTGGTCGGAGTCCTTTTGTCCTCTCCTTACTGTACACAGGGGCTGGCAAAGAGAAGGGAAGATGAAGCCACAATTTTGAACCTGCTTGGTCCCAGGTTGCCTTTTCCTATTGGCACAACTGCCAGCATTAACCCGTGCAAGCTTTCAGCTTGCTTGCAATGTCTGCAGCTTGATTTTATAGGCTGCTCTTTATTAGAAAAGAAAATGATTTGGGGGGTGCTTTTTATTAAAAGGAAAACCTTCCGAGGACTCCTGTACCCTCACTGTCTGCCTAAGTAGTTTCTTTTCTTTTCTTTTTTTTTTTTTTTTTTTTGAGACAGAGTCTCACTCTGTCTCCCAGGCTGGAGTGCAGTGACATGATCTGGGCTCACTGCAACCTCCATCTCCCGGGTTCAAGTGATTATCCCACCTCAGCCTTCCGAGTAGCTGGAATTATAGATGTGCACTGCTATGCCCAGCTAATTTTTGTATTTGTAGTAGAGACGGGGTTTCACCACATTGGCCAGACTGGTCTCAAACTCCCGACCTCAAGTGATCTGCCTGCCTCCCAAAGTGCTGGGATTATAGGCCTGAGTCACCGCACCAGGCCAGTAATTGCTTCTTAACTCCTATATTGCCAGGAAGTGGAGGCTGTGGTGAGCTGTGATCACGCCACTGCACTCCAGCCTGGGGGACAGAGCAAGACCCTGTCTCAAAACAGAAAGTCTCTGTACTTGACTTTTTACAAACTCGTGGTGAAATAAATATAAAATTTGCCACTTTAACCCCCCCTTTTTTTTTTTGAGATGAGGTTTCACTCTTATTGCCCAGGCTGGAGTGCAATGGTGTGATCTCGGCTCACTGCAACCTCTGCCTCCCGGGTTCAAATGATTCTCCTGCCTCAGCCTCCCGAGTAGTGGGGGTTACAGGCGTGTGTCACCACTAATTTTTGTATTTTTAGTAGAGATGGGAGTTTCTCTATGTTGGTCAGGCTAGTCTCAAACTCCCGACCTCAGGTGATCCACTCACCTTGGCCTCCAAAAGTGCTGGGATTGCAGGCGTGAGCCACCACATCTGGACCCTTCTTTAACCCCTTTTTAAGTGCACAACTCATTGGCATTAATGGCAGTCACAATGTTGTGCAACTATCACCACTGTCTATTTTCTAAACTTTTTCAACACCCCAAACAGGAACTCTGTAACCATTAAGCAGTAAGTGCCCATTTCCCCTTTACCCCAGCCCCTGGCAAGCTTTATTCTACATTCAGTCTCTATGGATTTGCCTCTTCTAGATATTTCGTGTAAATGGGATCAGACAATAAGTGCCCCTTTATGTCTGGCTTCTTTCACTTAGCATCGTGTTTTCAAGGTTCATTCCTTGTAACCTGCGTCAGACATCTTTCCTCTTAAAGGCTGAAGAGCATTCTATTATATGTACATACCGCTTCTGTTCATTCATCTGTTGATGGTCACTTGGGTTGTTTTCTTTTTTGGGTTTTTGTTGTTGTTGTTTGTTTTTTGAGAGGGAGTCTTGCTCTGTCACCCAGACTGGAGTGCAGTGGCATGATCTCAGCTCACTGCAAACTCCGTCTCCCGGATTCAAGCGATTCTTCTGCCTCAGCCTCCTGAGTAGCTGGGATTACAGACGCACACCTGGGTGATTTTTGTATTTTTAGTAGAGACGGGGGTGGGGGGGTCTCACCCTGTTGACCAGCCGAGTCTCGAACTCCTGACCTCAGGTGATCCGTCCACCTCAGCCTCCCAATGTGCTGGGATTACAGGCATGAGCCACCATGATGGCTATTGTGACTAGTGACGTTATGAATGTGGGCATACAGGCATCTGCTTAAGGTCCTGTTTTCAATTATTTTGGGTGTATCTGCATTTTGGCTTCTTTTTTTGGACATAACTATAGTTAGAGGAAATTGCACAGATAGTGCAGAGACCTCTCATGTACCTTTCATTCAGCTTTTGCATATTTTAAAAACAAAGGCTATATGTGCAAAGGAGTGATGTGGTAGACCAGGCAGGGATAATTCCTGGTAAAGCTGTTACTATTTTATGATGATGATTATTATTATTTTATTTTATTTTATTTTATTTGAGACGGAGTCTTGCTCTGTCACCCAGGCTGGAGTGCAGTGATGCTATCTCAGCTCACTGTAACCTCCATTCAAGCAATTCTCCTGCCTTAGCCTCCCAAGTAGCTGGAACTACAGGCACACACCACCATGCCCGGCTAATTTTTGTATTTTTAGTAGGGACTGGGTTTCACCATATTGGCCAGGCTGGTCTCGAACTCCTGCCCTCAGGTAGCCTGCCCTCCCGGGCCTCCCAAAGTGCTAGGATTATAGGCGTGAGCCACCGTGCCCAGCCGATTATTATTATTTTAGAGACAGGTTCTTGCTCTGTCACCCAGGCTGGAGTGCTCATTGCCCTCTGAAGCCTCGAACTCCTGGGCTCACGTGATGCTCCTGCCTCAGCCTCCTGAGTAGCTATGACTGCAGCCACGTGCCATCATGCCTGGCTGTGTTTTTTGTTTGTTTGTTTAACTTTTTGTAGAGTCAGGGTCTCGTCATGTTGCTCAGGCTGATCTGGAACTCCTGGGTTGAAGCAATCCTCCCATTGTGGCTTCCCAAAGAGCTGGGGTTACAGGCAAGAGCCACTGTGCCCAGGCTTACTGTTTTTAATCTTATCCCACTAAACATAAAAACAATTCCTCAAAAACTCCTATCTTTTTGTACCTATTGTCAAAGAGAGCAAGAGCCAGCAGAGGAGGCATTACTCGTGACCAACGCTATTGGCTCATTTCAGCCACACTGGGTATGTATCGTGTGCGTGAGTCCCAGTTGAGCAATTATGATTAAAGTTGGCACTCCTATCTTCTCAATAGATGACCTTCGGTCCAAAACCCATTAAGGATGTTTTAGGATTTTAAAACCAAAAAATTGAAAGCGCATTTGGCATCACTGGGTACAAATAAACAGGGATTATTTGGTATGAATAATAAAAATAGCTAAATAAACATATATTATTTATGTATCCACAAAAGCGCATCTGGGCCAAGTTTTCTTCAGAAACTAGGGTGTAGAAATAATATTCTCGGCCTGGCACGATGGCTCACGCCTGTAATCCCAGCACTTTGGGAGGCCGAGGCAGGTGGATCACCTGAGGTCAGGAGTTTGAGACCAGCCTGACCAACATGGTGAAACCCTGTCTCTACTAAAAAATGCAAATAATTAGCAGGCGTGGTGGCATGCACCTGTAATCCCAGCTACTCAGGAGGCTGAGGCTGGAGAATCACTTGAACCTGGAAGGCAGAGGTTGAGGTGAGCTGAGATTGTGCCACTGCACTCCAGCCTGGGCGACAGAGAGAGACCCCATTTCAAAAAGAAACAATGTTCTCAATAAGGACAGCTTTATCTGCCAGGAAGAAGGAAGTTGTTACAGAAGCACCTTTTCTTAATTTTTTTGTATTGCCATATATACAGCCTTACTTAATGTGTGACAAGTACCAACTCTGTAG
>NC_045449.1:60983769-60998149 GCF_002776525.5 Piliocolobus tephrosceles | reverse complement strand
CCTGGCCAACATGGTGAAACTCTGTCTCTACTGAAAATACAAAAATTAACTGGAGCTTGGTGGTGCATGCCTGTAATCCCAGCTACTCGGGAGGCTGAGGCAGGATAATTGCTTAAATTCAGGAGGTGGAGGTTGCAATCAGCCGAGATCGAGCCACTGCACTCCAGCCTGGGTGACAGAGTGAGACTCCATCTCAAAAATAAATAAATAAAGGAATAAAATTCTTCTTAAAATGCACGTCATGTCGGCTACTACTGAACGCACAATACAGCACCTCACTACAGAATACTAAACAGCTGGTTTCCTGGTGCTGCCCCATTGCTTTCCATTGTACATACAGTGCAGCGCAGATGTTTCATTCAGTGTTCCCGCTTAATGGACCTGCTACAGAAGACCACATCTCCTTCACCTTTTGGAATGCAAATTTTGAAAGACAAGAATAATGTGATTTTCTTCTGCTGTCAGTACTTAGGGATTACAGTAAGAATGTGGAAATAAATTCTTCCTCTAAAATTTAGATTATGGGGCCAGGTGTGGTGACTCAAGCCTGTAATCCCAGCACTTTGGGGGAGGGAGGTGGGTGGATCACCTGAGGTCAGGAGTTTGAGACCAGCCTGGCCAACATGGTGAAACCCCATCTCTACTAAAAGTACAAAAATTAGCTGAACACAGTGGCTCGTGGCTGTAGTCCCAGCTACTCGGGAGGCTGAGGCAGGAGAATCGCTTAAACACGGGGGACAGAGGTTGCAGTGAGCTGAGATTGCACCACTGCACTCCAACCTCGGTGACAGAGGAGGAGACTATGTTTCAAAAAAAAAAAATTTTTTGGTGTATCCATGTCATAGAATATTACTCAACAATACTGATATATGTTATAAGGAGAATGAAACTTGAAACATGCCAGCTGGGCGCGGCAGCTCATGCTCGTAATCCCAACACTTTGGGAGGCTTCTCGAGATGGGTGGATCGCTTGAGCCCAGGAGCTCGAAACCAGCACAGGCAACATAATGAAACCTCATCTCTACAAAAATATGAAATAATTAGCTGAGCATGGTGGCATGCATCTGTAATCCCAGTTACTCAGGAGGCTGAGGCCAGAGGATCACTGAAGCCTGGGAGGTGGAGGCTGCAGTGAGCCAAGATAATGCCACTGCACTCCAGCCTGGACAACAGAGCAAGAGCCTGTAAGAAAAAGGAAATAAAAGGAAAGGAAAGGAAAAGAAAGGAAAGGAAGGGAAGGGAAAAGGGAAGAGGAAAGGGAAGGAAGGGGAAGGGGAAAGTAAGTTTCTACATTATGCCAAGTGAAAGAAGTTAGACACAAAACGTCTCATATGGTATGATTCCATTTGTATAAAATATCCAGAATAGACAAATTCACTGAGTCACAAAGCAGATTGGGAGTTGCCAGGGACTACGGGGAGGAGGGAATGAAATTCCTTCTGCTTAATGGATAAAGGATTTTATTTTGAGGTAATGAAAATGTTTTGCAACTAGATAGAAATGGTGGTTGCACAACACTGTAGATGTGCTAAATTCCGTTGAGTTGTTCACTTGAAAACGGTTAATTTTCTGTAACTTGAATTTCACCTTAATTTTTTTAAAAGCTAATGTCATGACTGTTGCAAATATAAAATACATACATATGAAACAGTTTATTCAACTTATGAATTAATGAATTAACCAGTAAAATGTTAAAATTACTTCAAAGAGTATTTGAGAAGCTAAGCTATTTCTATGAGAACAGATTGCTAGTTAGATAAAAATATCAAAGTCCAATGGGGCCATATGCTGTTGCGTCTTAAGGTTATCTGTTTTGTCACATAAGAATTATTTGCATCTCTAGGGGCCAGGCACGGTCGCTCACGCCTATAATCCCAGCACTTTGGGTGGCCAAGGTGGGCAGATCATGAGGTTAGGAGATCGAGACCATCCTGGCTAACACAGTGAAACACCATCTCTACTAAAAATACAAAAAATTAGCCAGGCATGGTGGTGGGCGTCTATAGTCCCAACTACTTGGGAGGTTGAGGCAGGAGAATGGCATGAACCTGGGAGGTGGAGCTTGCAGTGAGCCGAGATCGCGCCACTGCACTCCAGCCTGGGCGACAGAGCGAGACTCCGTCCCAAAAAAAAAAAAAAAAAAAAAAAAAAGGATTATTTACATCTCTAGAGGACAAAAATCTATAAATGAATCTCTGGTCCTAAAGAATTTTAAAATAGCTCAGACGGTAGAAAGTCAAGCCCAGCACTACACTGAAAATAACTCCAGTAACTTCTTTTTTTTTTTTTTGAGACTGAGTTTCACTTTTGTTACCCAGGCTGGAGTGTAATGGCGCCATCTCGATTCACTGCAACCTCCACCTCCTGGGTTCAAGCGATTCTCCTGCCTCAGCCTCCCATATAGTTGAGAGTACAGGTGCCTGCCACCACGCCTGGCTAATTTTGTATTTTTAGTAGAGATGGGGCTTCTCCATGTTGGTCAGGCTGGTCTTGAACTCCTGACCTCAGGTGATCCACCCACCTTGGCCTCCCAAAGTGCTGGGATTACAGTTGTGACCCACTGCGCCCGGCCCAATAATCTCTTTTACCTATTTTCAAGTCTTGGATACTTTTTCACCATCTTATATGTCTGTCAGGAGAGGATGGGTTGGTCATATGTTTTCCTGGATGACGGTTAAATTTCTCATTAGTGATCAGTAAATGGTCATTCTGGTTTTATTACTTATTTATTTACTTACTTATTTATTGAGATGGAGTCTTGCTGTGTCACCAAGGCTGGACTGCAGTGGTATGATCTTGGCTCACCGCAACCTGTGTCTCCTGGGTTCAAGCAATTCTCGAGCCTCAGCCTCCGGAGTAACTGGGATTACAGGCGCACGCCACCACGCCTGGCTAATTTTTGTATTTTTAGTGGAGACAGGGTTTCTCCATATTGGCCAGACTGGTCTTGAACTCCTGACCTCAGGTGATCTGTCTGCCTCAGCCTCACAAAATGTTGGGATTACAGGTGTGGTGTGAGGTCATTCTGTTTGTTTGTTTTTTGAGATGGGGTCTTGCTCTGTTGCCCAGGCTGGAGTGCAGTGGCACGATCTTGGCTCACTGCAACCTCTGCCTCCTGGGTTCAAGCAATTCACCCACCTCAGCCTCCCGAGTAGCTGGATTACATGGGCATGCCACTGTGCCCAGCTAATTTTTTTTGCATTTTTAGTAGAGACGTGATTTCAACATATTGGCCAGGCTGGTCTCAAACTCCTGACCTCAGGTGATTCACCTGCCTCGGCCTCCCAAAGTGCTGGGATTACTGGGGTGAACCACCGTGCCCAGCCATCATTCACATTTTATACATCAGTTTTGCAATGGATGGATAATGTATATCCATTTGTGAAAGATGGATCTGCTCTTAATGAGTTGGAAACACTGGATTTCCGTGCCTATAAGGCCAGAGGTCGACTTGTTCTCTAGAAAATTCAGCAAGGTAAAAAGTGTGACTGGTAAAATCTTTCCTGATGGACAACTTTTTGGCCTCCCCTGAATCAAAGACTTTCCCTCTGCATTATAACCTCTGCATTATAAATATTTTCAAGAGAGAACAGAGCCCTTTAGTCCTTTTCTTTTTTCTTTCTTTCTTTTCTTTTCTTTTTTTTTTTTTTTTTGAGACAGAGTCTTGCTTTGTCACCCAGGCTGGAGTGCAGTGGTGCAACTTTGGCTCACTGCAACCTCTGCCTCCCAGGTTCAAGTAATTCTCCCGCCTCAGCTTTCCAAGTAGCTGGGACTACAGGCACATGCCACCGCGCCTGGCTAATTTTTGTATTTTTAGTAGAGACAGGGTTTCAACCATGTTGGCCAGGCTGGTCTTGAATTCCTGACTTTAAGTGATCTGTCTGCCTCTGGGCTGTTTTTAAATTCTGTAGAATCAGAGATTCATTTGCAGATATTTGTCCACTAGAGATGCAAATAATTCCTGTGTGGCAAAACAGATAACTTAAGATGTAACAGGGATTGCCCCAAGTTCTGGGATTATAGGCATGCGCCGCCATACCCAGCCATTTTTTGAGACAGGGTCTCTCTCTGTTACCCAAGATGGATTGCAGTGGCACGATCATGGCTCACTGCACCCTTGACCTCCTGGGCTCAGGTGATCCTCCCACCTCAACCTCTCAAGTAGCTGAGACCACAGGTGCACGCCACCACACTTGGGTAATTTTTGTACTTTCTGTAGAGACAGAGTTTCACCATGTTACCTAGGCTGGTTTTTGAACTCCTGGTCACAAATAATCTGCCCTCCTTGGCCTCCCAAAGCTTGGAATTACAGGCGTGAGCCACCATACCCAGCCCCTTTTCTTATTTTGAATTTAACTTCAGTTTTGGCCTGGACCAATTTTTTTTTTTTTTTTTTCAGAATTTGAACCTAAAATGTTTAATTATGTATGTACTCCTCTGGTTTTTGAGGTACGCTGTATTGTTGAAAGAAGTTTGCTAAACTGCAACTACTGTTGAACCTCTGATGATATATTCAGGCAAATTGTTCACTACTTGACACCATTCTAAGCAAACTCAGTTGCCAGGCAGAGGGAGGATGGGATACAAATGAATATTGAACATTTATGTCTTTGTAAGGAAGTTCTGTTCCTTCTCATGAGATAATTATCACTCATTTCCTTCCTGGTTTTTAAATTCCCTTGCTATTTGTGAATGTTTATGGCAAACATTTCGTGTGGAAGAAAAAGCATTGACTGGTACGACGGTCAAATGCTCCTTCTGTGAAAGCGTTTGCAGTCTGGATTAAAACACTGTATCGGGGCTGGGTGTGGTGACTCACTCCTGTAATCTCAGCACCTTGGGAGACCAAGGTGGACAGATCATCTGAGGTCAGGAGTTTGAGATCAGCCTGGCCAACATGGCGAAACCCCGTCTCTACTAAAAATACAAACATTAGCTGGGTGTTGTGGTGGGCGCCTATAATCCCAGTTACTCGGGAGGCTGAGGCACAAGAATTGCTTGAATTCGGGAAGCAGAGAGGTTTCAGTGAGCCGAGATTGCGCCACTGCACTCCAACCTGGGCGACAGAGTGAGACCCTGTCTCAAAATAAAAACACAAAAACCTCTATCGGTTATAGTAGTTACACCAGCACTTGGTGGAAGGTGCATTAGATGCTGCATATTCTGAGAAGGTATCATGCTGAAATGTGTATGTTTATGAACTACCTGTTTTGCCTGTAAAGGGATGAACTGACTGTCAAAGCTGCCTCCTTGGAATCCTGGGGTTTGTAACAGAATCCTTCAGCTCTCAGCTCTGCTACTCAAAGTGAATTTAAATGAAGACAACTGCTGGGAGCCATCTTCACTTCCTTTTTCCAGATGCACCTGAAAACACCAAGCCATTCTGTCGTTTTCAAAAGTTAAGTCCTAGAGTATTTCCAGTTACTTTGAGCAAGAAAGCATCTAAAGCCCTTTCAGGCAAACAGAACCGAGATGAGGCCATTGTGTATCAATGCATCCAAGAAAGAACCTCTACAGAGAACCAGGACCTCAGGACTCTTCCATTGGATACTGTGGAACATGATTTATTGAGCTGTTTGTTTGGTGTTCCTACTATTATGGATGGCTCAAAAACAAATGAACAAAACAGGTATGTTTTTAGGCTGCGCGGTGGCTCATGCCTGTAATCCCAGCACTTTGGGAGGCCGAGGCAGGTGGATCACCCAAGATCAGGAGTTTGAGACCAGCCTGGCCCGCATAGTGAAACCCTGTCTCTACTAAACATACAAAAATTAGCCAGTTGTGTGCACCTCTAATCCTAGCTACTCAAAAGGCTGAGGCAGGAGAATCGCTTGAACGCGGAAGGCGGAGGTTGCAGTGAGCCAAGATCGCACCACTGCACTCTAGCCCGGGCGACAGAATGAGACTCCGTCTCAAAGAAATAAATAAATAAAATGAAACAAACAGATATTTTTCCCTCTTTCATTCCAAGGAGTCATTATGTTTCTGTGCCCCATTGCCCTTTCTTAAAGAGCTACATGATAAGGGCAGGGAGGTGAAGTTATGGGGAGGCTCTGTCTTCTACCCCTGGATTTGTGTGAAATGAGCAGTTTATTAAGGGAGGCAGATGTTGTGGGAGGCTGAAAAGAGAAGAGGTCGAGCTCCACTGGAAAGGGGGGAATTGCTTACTCCCGAGCCTGGAGAAGGAGTTAGTCCTGCACACTCTGTGTCATCAGGGATGTGTGTCGCCCTCCCACACAGCCCCTAGGTTCAGGGAGTGGGTGACAGAGCTTCAGATACGGTGGGATGAACGTGTCCTCTCTGAGGCAGCAGAGCAGGTTTGGCATAGAGGGGCTGGGGTCACCCACTTCTAGCAGGCCCCCAAGGGCTTGCCTGTGCCCATGCAGCCTCAAGGCCAGGCCCCTTCCTGGTTTTTGCTTTTGTTTTTTTGAGTCTTGCTTTGTCGCCCAGGCTGGAGTGCAGTGGGGCAATCCTGGCTCACTGTAGCCTCTGTCTCCCGGAGTTCAAGCGATTCTCCTGCCTCGGCCTCACGAGTAACTGGGATTACAGGCACGTGCCACCACGCCAGGCTAATTTTCGTATTTTTACTAGCAACGGGGTTTTGCCACGTGGGTCAGGCTGGTCTGGAGCTCTAGACCGCAGGTGATCCACCTGCCTCGGCCTCCCAAAGTGCTGGGATTACAGGCATGATCCTTCCTGGTTTTTGAATTGAACAAGTTTAAATTCTTACAGTAACCAGACAAGAGGGAAAGCATCCCCAGGAGTAATCAGTTTTGGAATTTCTCATTTACTTTGTAAAGCAGTGGAGGCCTAATGGGATGTCATTTGATTTAGAATAAAAATCAAATTGTAGGATGATTTCTGACCTAAGCATGGGAGAATGAATTTATATCTACTGTATTAGGCAAGGGCTATGCTAAGTCATCTCTGCTTTCCTAGCTCTAAGACTCAGAATTCTCTGAACAACTTACCAAATTATTGGGGACCCATGATTTTTTGTTTGTTTGTTTGAGATGGAGTTTTACTCTTGTTCCCTGGGCTGGAGTGCAATGGCGCGATATTGGCTCACCACAACCTCCGCCTCCCGGGTTCAAGTGATTCTCCTGCCTCAGCCTCTGAAGTAGCTGGGATTACAGGCATGCGCCACCACGCCTGGCTAATTTTGTATTTTTAGTAGAGATGGGGTTTCTGCATGTTAGTTAGGTGGTCTCGAACTTCTGACCTCAGGTGATCTGCTAGCCTCAGCCTCCCAAAGTGCTGGGATTACAGGAGTGAGCCACCCCGCCTGGCCTTGATTTTTTTTTTTTAAACCAGAGTTTCTGGGTCATCAGGGCAGTGCTTTTTTCAAACTTAAAACCTGCTATGTGACCCCTAAATTCACATTTAGACTCTTTTGAACAGGCCTTCAAATCCCGATAAAGTGTGTTCCTGTGGTCAGAGAGCTCGACTGAAAAGAGGGCTGCATTCTGGTTTCAGCACAAGCAGACTGAATTCATTTCCCAGGGCTGCCGTAACAAATTACCACAAACTTACTGACTTAAAAACAACAGAAATTAGGTTGGGTGCGGTGGCTCACACCTGTAATCCCAGCACTTTGGGAGGCTGAGGCGGGTGAATCATTTGAGGTCAGGAGTTCGAGACCAGCCTGGCCAACATGGTGAAACCCCATCTCTACTAAAAATACAAAAAAATAGCCAGGTGTGGTGGCTGGTGCCTGTAATCCCAGCTACTCAGGAGGGCAAGGTGGGAGAATAGCTTGAATCCAGGAGGCAGGAGTTGCAGTGAGCTGAGATCGTCCCACTGCACTCAACCTGGGTGGCAGAGCTAGCGTCCTTCTCAAAAAAATTTAAAAATAAATAAAAATGAAAACAACAGAAATTTATCCTCTTAGAGCTCTGGAGGTCAAATTCCCAAATCAAGGTGTCGGCAGGGCCACACTCCCTCTGAAGTCTCCGGGGGAGGATCCTTCCTTGTCTCTTCCAGCTTCTGGTGGCCCCAACACTCCTTGGCTTGTGGCTGCATCACTCCAGTCTCTGCCTGTGTCTTCTCATGGCCTTCCTACCTGTGCCTCTTCAGAGTCTCTGTGTGTCCTCACTTCTTCTTTTTTAGAGATAGGGTCTCACTCTGTTGCCCAGGCTGGAGTGCAGTGGTGCCATCGGGGCTCACTGCACCCTCAGATTCCTTGGCTCAAGCAACCCTTCTGCCTTAGCTTCCTAAGTAGCTGGAACTATAGGTGCATGCCATCACACCTGGCTAATTTTTTTATCTTTGATTTTTTGTAGAGATGAAGTCTAGCTATGGTGTCCAGTCTGGTCTTGAATTCCTGGCCTCAAGCAGTCTTCCCGCTTTGGTCTCCCAAAGTGCTAAGATTATAGGTGTGAACCATAGCATCTCCTTGCTCCCCTCCCTCTTCTCCCATGTCAGCATCTACCAGTGCCTGGCCTGTTGGCATTAAGTCTAGTTCTGTTGCCCAGGCTGGAAGGCAGGAGTACAGTGGTGTGATCTCAGCTCACTGCAACCTCTGCCTCCCAGGCTCAAGTAAGTCTCTTGTCTCAGCCTCCTGAGTAGTAGAGATTACAGGCATGTGTCACCATGCCTGGCTAATTTTTGTATTTTACTAAAGACAGAATTTCACCCTGTTGGCCAAGCTGGTCTTGAACTCCTGACCTCAGGTGATCCACCTGCCTCGGCCTCCCAAAGTGTTGGGATTACAGGCATGAGCCACCGCACCCGGCCAGCATTTGGTCTAGTTCTTTTCATTGGACTGTTCGCTTGTTGAGGGAAAGGACTGTCATATGCCACGTTTGTTTCCTGACAACATATATCATGTATATGTTTGCCCACACGTCTTCAAATGAATTAGCTGAATAACTTAGTTCTCACTTTTTCTCCTTCACTGTGCTCTTGGAGGGGAATCAAACAGAGGGAGTGATGAGCTTAGATCTGATTAATTCAGATTGGCTGTTCACATCGAGTGCATTCTGATGAGCTGTTCAGCCCAACTCCCCACACTCTTCATCTAGGAAACTATCAACTTGGCAGCAACAAAGAAGATAAAGTAGGACTGTGGGCTAGAGTATCATGAAGTCATAGCTGTTCATCTGTGAGACACTGGATTTGGTGTTGTTTTAATATTTATTTATTGATTTGAGGCACTCTTGTCACCCAGGCTGGAGTGCAGTGGTGCGATCCTGTCTCATTGCAACTTCCGCCTCTCAGGTTCAAGCAATTCTCCCACCTCAGCCTCTCGCATAACTGGGATTACAGGCACATGCCAGCACGCCCGGCTAATTTTCGTATGTTTAGTAGAAACGAGGTTTCACCATGTTGGCCAGATTGGTCTTGAACTCCTGAACTCAAATGATCCTCCCACCACGACCTCACAAAGTGCTGGGATTACAGGCGTGAGCCACCACACCCAGCCTGTTTTTTTGTTTTGTGTTGTTTTGTTTTCAGACGGAGTCTTGCTCTGCCGCCTAGGCCCAGCCTGTTTTAATATTTACATTAATTTTTTTCTTTTGATGCTTATTGTGCAGATTTGCTTTGAGTTCCTCATTATGCCACATATTTGGTTATCATACAGGTTAAATTGTCTGAACAGAGCATTTGTCTATATCCGTAACACAGCGTGTGTAATTTGGGGTTTTGAAAATGTCTCTCGGGCCGGGCGCGGTGGCTCAAGCCTGTAATCCCAGCACTTTGGGAGGCCAAGATGGGCGGATCACGAGGTCAGGAGATCGAGACCATCCTGGCTAACACAGTGAAACCCCGTCTCTACTAAAAATACAAAAAAAAACTAGCCAGGCGAGGTGGCGGGCGCCTGTAGTCCCAGCTACTCCGGAGGCTGAGGCAGGAGAATGGTGTAAACCCGGGAGGCGGAGCTTGCAGTGAGCTGAGATCTGGCCACTGCACTCCAGCCTGGGAGACAGAGCCAGACTCCGTCTCAAAAAAAAATGAAAATGTCTCTCAAAACTGAGCTTCTCCTTTATTTAAAGACATTGTTCTTTAGGTAGAGTGCGGTTGTAGAAATTGTAATAATAGTAATAGTGATAATGATAATATTCCCCTGAGCATCATGCCTCTTCATACCTATGCCCTGCTATAATCCCCTCTCACGGTGACTCTGGGCTTGGCCATGTGACTTGCTTGGCCCATGGGACAACAGCAAGTGGAATGCCAGCAGAGGCTTGACAAGTGCCCCTGTATGGGGTGGTCCTCCTGGAATGGCCACCCAGAGAGAGAGGCCCATTGTCTGGCCCTCCCACCTGACCTGGTCGCAAACTGACCTGCAACTGACTGTAGCCATGAGTGAGCCCAGGCCAGACCAGCAAAAGAACCTCTCAGTCAACACGTCAAATGGGAAATAAGAAATTGTTGTTGAAACAATAAGTTGTTGGGATAGTTTGTTAAACAGCAGAGACTAACTAAGATATTAAACTTACTGAATAAACTCATTTATTACATAGCTCTAATTCTAATCTTCATAAAACTGCACACCAGTTCTTACCTGCAAACATTTTTTTAAATCCCATTCACAATTTGTCTTTTTGTAGGAATTTTTTCTCTCTCTTTTTCCAATGCAGATGGTATAAAAGAATGAAAACTTAAAGGGCGTAGAATTCTACCACACAGTTAAGTCTGAATTAAAAAAAAAAAACTGTAAAACAAATCAAATTATACAGGAGTGCATCAAATGAAGTCTCCATCCATTATCATCAACCTGAAACCCTCTCCCCAAAGGAAAACACCTTTAACAAGTTCTTTTTTTTTTTTTTTTTATTTTTTTTTGAGATGGAGTCTCGCTCTGTCGCCCAGGCTGGAGTGCAGTGGTGTGATCTCCGTTCACTGCAAGCTCTGCCTCCTGGGTTCACGCCATTCTCCTGCCTCAGCCTCCTGAGTAGCTGGGACTACAGGCGCCTGTCACCACGCCTGGCTAATTTTTTGTATTTTTTGTATTTTTAGTAGAGACGGGGTTTCACCATATTGGCCAGACTGGTCTTGAACTCCTGGACCTCAAGTGATCCACCCGCCTCAGCCTCCCAAAGGGCTAGGATTATAGTAGTAATTACACTACACACAGCACCAAATTCTTAAATATCTGTTTTTTTTTTTTTTTGTCACTCAGGTTGGAGTGCAGTGGCACCATCTGTACTCACTGAAACCTCTGCCTCCCAGGCTCAAATGATCCTCCCACCTCAGCCTCCCAAGTAGCTGGGACCACAGACGTGCAGACATGCACCACTGTGCCTGACTAATTTTTGTATATTTTGTAGAGATGAGGTTTCGCCATGTTGCCCAGGCTGATCTTGAACTCCTGAACTCAAGTGATCCACGCAGCTCAGTCTCCCAAAGTGTTGGGATTATAGACATGAGCCACTGCACCTGGCCAAGTTCTTAAATATCTTTTACAAAAAAATTTTAGGAACATACCAGTAGTAGATTCTGCTCATTGCCTACCCACTATTCTTTTTCCTGTCACAAGTAGTGGGATCCTACTAAGGCAGGAGACCACTAATACTCCTGCTTCCCTCCTCCCACTACCTTGCCTAGTTCACAAGACAGAAGGAAAGAGAAAGCAAAAAGTTGGAAGGAAACAGAAGATAAATAGCCAGACAACCTTGGCACCGCCACCCGGCCCTAGGAGTTAAAAAAAGTAATAATAATAATATCAACCCTGACCTAAACTACTTGTGTTATCTGTAAATTCCAGACATTGTATGAAAAAGCATTGCAAAACTTTCTGTTCTGTTAGCTGATGCATGTAGCCCCCAGTCACGCTTGCTTAATTTATCACGACCCTTTCACGTGGACTTGTTAGAGTCGTAAGCCTTTAGAAAGGCCAAGAATTTCTTTTTCAAGGAGATCGGCTTTTAAGATGCAAGGCAGCCTACGCTACCATCGAATAAACCTCTTCCTTCTTTAATCCGGTGTCTGAGGAGTTTCGTCTGTGGCTGGTCCAGCTACACTACCTTCAATCACAGGTTTGACTTCAGTTAGATTCAACTCTGTGTTGGTCCAATCAAATCCAGAGGAAGGGTTTCTGTTGTATGATTGGGGAGCTAGCTTTTGTCTCCTTCCTGCTGCATAAAAGTATGGAAACATGTAGCTCCAGACACTGCTGGAAGCCATCCCATGACCAGGAGAGCTCTGTCTTTGGAGCAGTCATGCCGAGAACAGTGGAGCAAAGAAAGCCAAGACCTTGGCTTTTGATGGCTTCCTGGAGCCGCTGATAACCCCTTGCCTGGAACCCACCTTACTTTTGATCCTATAAGTTCTAAGAGATCAGAAAATTTTATTGTTTAAACCATTTACAGTCTTAGTTTTCTGGTTGGTTTTCTTTTTTCTTTTTTGAGATGGAGTCTGTGTCGCCCAGGCTGGAGTGCAGTGGAGCGATCTCGGCTCACTGCAACCTCCGCCTCCTGGGTTCAAGGAATTCTCCTGCCTCAGCCTCCCGAGTAGCTGGGATTACAGGTATGTGCTACCACGCCCGGCTAATTTTCGTATTTTCAGTAGGAGCGGGGTTTCGCCGTGTTGTCCAGGCTGGTCTCGAACTCCTGACTTCTGGTGACCCACCTACCTTGGCCTCCCAAAGTGCTGGGATTACAGGCGTGAGCCACCGCGCCCCGCCTGAAACACTTTCCTCTCTAGGCTTCTGTGCCACAGTTGCCATCACACCCTACGCAATGGCTGCTCCACCACCAACACTGCCAGACCTGCAGCTGTTGCAGGTGCCAGGGTCTCTCCTCGGCCTCTTCTGTTTCCTGTCCACAGCCTCTCCCCAGAGCTTCTCATTCAGGCCCCTGGCTTTATTTAATTAATTTATTTATTTTGAGACAGCATCTTGCTCTGTTGCTCAGGCTGGAATGCAATGGGGCAATCATGGCTCACTGTGACCTCAACCTCCCCAGCTCAAGCAATCCTCTCACCTTAGCCTTCTGAGTAGCTGCAACTACGGGCACATGCCACCATGCTTGGCTAATTTATTTTTATTTTTGTGAAAATTGGGTCTCGCTGTGTTGCCGTCTTTTTTTTCCCCATAGGTTATTGGGGTACAGGTGGTATTTGGTTACATGAGTAAGTTTTTTAGTGGTTAATTGTGAAATTGTGGTGCACCCATCACTCAAGCAGTATACACTGCACCCTATTTGTATTCTTTTATCCCTTGCTCCCTTTCCAGCCTGGGCAACATGGAGAAATCCCATCTCTATCAAAAAAATATAAAAATTAGCCAGGCATCGTGGCACACGCCTGTAGTACCAGCTACTCTGGAGGCCGAGGGGAGGGGATCACTTGAGCCTGGGAAGCAGAGGTTGCAGTGAGCCAGGATCGCACCACTGTACTCCAACCTGGGTGACAGGGTGAGACCCTGTCTCAAAAAAGAAAAGAAAAGAAGGGGAGGGGTGGGAGGGGAGGGGAGAAGGAAGGGGAGGAGAGGGGAGGGGAGAGGAGGGGAGGGGGAGGTAAGTAAAAATAAAAGATTAAAGATGGTATAGGTATATAGAGCATTTACCAATAAAAACGCTTGCAGGACTGGAAGTTGCTCTGGGTGAACCAGTGAGTGAGTGGTGAGTAAATGCGAAGGCCGAGGGCATCACTGTACCGTACTGTAGACTTTATCAACGCTGGACACTTAGGCTATGCTACATTTATTTATTTATTTGTTTATTTATTTATGATGGAGTCTCGCCCGGTGTGGTGGCTCACACCTGTAATTCCAGCACTTTGGGAGGCCGAGGTGGGCGGATCATGAGGTCAGGAGAATGAGACTATTCTGGCTAACACGGTGAAACCCCGTCTCTACTAAAAATACAAAAAATTAGCTGGGCATGGTGGCACACGCCTGTAGTCCCAGCTACTTGGGAGGCTGAGGCAGGAGAATGGTGTGAACCTGGGAGGCGGAGCTTGCAGTGAGTCAAGATTGCGCCACTCCTGGGATACAGGACTAAGTGCAACGGCGTGATCTCTGCTCACTGCAACCTCCACCTGTCTCAAAACAAACAGACAGACAAACAAAAAACCCATACATAAATAGCCTCAGCCTATGTAGGGTCAGGATCATCAGTATCACTCTCTTCCACCTCCATGTCTTGTCCCACTGGAAGGTCTTCATTGGTAATAACATGCATGGAGCTGTCATCTCCTATGATAACCATTGCTGCTTCTGTAATACCTCCTGAGTACCTGCCTGAGGCTGTTCTACAGTTAACCTTTTTTTTTTTTGAGACGAAGTCTTACTCTGTCACCTAGGCTGGAGTGCAGTGGTAATCATAGCTCGCTGCAGGCTCGAACTCCTGGACTCAAGTCATCCTCTGGCTTTAGCCTCCCAAGTAGCTGGGATTACAGATGCATGCCACCACGCCCGGCTGATTTTTGTATTTTT
>NC_045449.1:60979306-60983669 GCF_002776525.5 Piliocolobus tephrosceles | reverse complement strand
GTAGAGATGGGGTTTCACCATGTTGGCCAGGCTCGTGTCGAACTCCTAGCCTCAAAGTGATCCACCCACCTCGGCCTCCCAAAGTGCCGGGATTATGGGTGTAAGCCACCATGCCTGGCCAACTTTTTTTTTAATAAGTAGAAAGAATACACTCTAAAATAACAATACAAAATATACTATAGTCATAAACCAGTAACATAGTCATTTATTATCAAGTATTATATATTGTACATAATTGTATGTGCTAGACTTTTTTTTTGAGATAGAGTCTTGCTCTGTCACCCAAGCTGGAGTGTAGAGGCTCAGTCTCAGCTCACTACAACCTCCACCTCCTGAGTTCAGGTGATCCCCCACCTCAGCCTCCCAAGTAGCTGGGATTACATGCACCTGCCATCATGCCAGGCTCATTTTTGTATTTTAAGTATAGATGGGGTTTCACCATGTTGGCTGGGCTGGTCTTGGACTCCTGACCTCAGGTGATCCGCCCGCCTCGGCCTCTCAAAGTGCTGGGATTACAGGCATGAGCCACCACACCCAGCCTATGTGCTAGATTTTTACATGACTGGCAGCACAGTGGGTTTGTTTACACAGCATCACCACAAACATGTGAATCATGTCTGTGCTATGACATATCTACGCTGTCACTAGGCGGTAGGAATTTTTCAGCCCCATTATAATCTTAGAGGACTGCCATATATGTGGTCTGTCATTAACAGCAGCGTTGGTATTGGATGTGTGACTGCACATATCTGTTGAGTTGATGAATGGTGTGTGGTAGAATGTATTCTACCAAGTTGTTTCCCTTGGATGGGCTGTATTAAATGACTTGGGGCAGAGGATAGTTTTCAATCTTTGGCGATAACCAGCTTTTCTGCTCATTAAGCAACACATTTCTCTGGCCTTTTTTTCTTTTTTCATTACATGTAAAATTTGTATTCTTTTGCCCAGAGAGTCAGAGTCACGAAAGAGCTTATTGGCCGGGCGCGGTGGCTCATGCCTGTAATCCCAGCACTTTGGGAGGCCAAGGTGGGTGGATCACGAGGTCAGGATATTGAGACCATCCTGGCTAACACTGTGAAACCCCATCTCTACTAAAAATACAAAAAATTAGCCAGACGTAGTGGCGGGCGCCTGTAGTCCCAGCTACTCGGGAGGCTGAGGCAGGAGAATGGCGTGAACCCAGGAGGCGGAGCTTACAGTAAGCCGAGATTGTGCCACTGCACTCCAGTCTGGGCAACAGAACGAGACTCTGTCTCAAAAAAAAAAAAAAAAATCGAACAACAACAAAAACCCAGCTTATTGATAGTGAGAAACAAAAATCATCTGTGTCTCCCCTCTGCTTCTCATGGGCTTGGAGGGTGTCAGAGCCCTCAGGAGCGACTCACGTTGTCCCATCTCCTCCCTTTACAAATGAGATAGACGTGAGGTTCAGGAGGTATAGGCACTTGTCCAAGGCCCACGGATAAACCAGTACAAAGCCACTGGAGGTGGTCATGGTAATGTCTCAGGAGGGATCTGAGACATGAAGGACTGAATGTGTGGTGAGTTCATTGGAATGGGCGGCCCGGTGTGGTGGCTCACGCCTGTAATCCCAGCACTTTGGAAGGCCAAGGCAGGTGGATCATGAGGTCAGGAATTTGAGACCGGCCTGGCCAATATGGTGAAACCCCGTGTCTACTAAAAATACAAAAGAATTAGACGGATGTGATGGCGGGTGCATGTAATCCCAGCTACTTTGGAGGCTGGGGCAGAAGAATTGCTTGAACCTGGGAGATGGAGGCTGCAGTGAGCTGAGATTGCATCACCTCACTCCAGCCTGGGCGACAGGGCGAGACTCCCTCTAAAAAAAATATATATATATATATATAAAACATATAAAAATATGTAATTATATATAATATATATGTATATAAATATATATTTGGTTTGGAGACGGGATCTCACTCTGTCACCCAGGCTGCAACAGCACTGAACACTTAGGCTCAAGTGATCCTGGAGCCCCTTTAGTAGCTGTGATTACAGGTCCCACCATGGTGGCTAGTTTTAAAATGTTTATTTTATAGAGACAAGGTCTTGCTATGTTGCCCAGGCTACAAAAAACTTTTCTCGGGCCAGACACTGGATTACAACTGTAATCTCAGCATTTTGGCAGGCTGAGATGGGTGGATTCATTGAGCACAGGAGTTTGAGGCCAGCCTGGGCAATGTGGTGAAACCTTATCTCTACAAAACAAAGATGACAATTATCCAGACGTGGTAGTGCACACCTGTGGTCCCAGCTACCCAGGAGACTGAGGTGGAAGGATCACTTGAGCCCAGGGGGTCGAGGATACAGTGAGTTAAGGATGGCGCCACTGCACCCCAGTCTGGGGAACAGAGCAAGACTCTGTCTCAAAAAAAAAAAAAAAAAGTTTTAAAAAACTTAAAAAAAAGGCCAGGCGCTGTGGCTCATGCCTGTAATCCTAGCACTTTGGGAGGCCGAGCTAGGTGGAGCATTTGAGGTCAGGAGTTCAAATAAAATATATTTATATGTATTTAAAAATATGTATTATATTTATATATTTTTTTAAATTTTGTTTTATATATTTACTTTATTGTTTGGTTCTTTGTTATTGTTGAGACAGAGTTTCGCTCTTGTTACTCAGGCTGGAGTGCAATGGCGCCATTTTGGCCCACTGCAACCTCCGCCTCCTGGGTTCAAGCGATTAGTCCTGCCTCAGCCGCCGGAGTAGCTGGGATTACAGGCGCGTGCCGCCACGCCCGACTAATTTTTGTACTTTTAGTAGAGACAGGGTTTCCCCGTGTTGGCCAGGCTGGTCTTGAACTCCTGACCCCAGGTGATCTGCCCACCTCGGCCTCCCAAGGTGCTGGGATTACAGGCGTCAGCCACCGGCCCGGCCTGTTTGGTTTTATGTTTAAAGAAACGAATGATACCTGGCTTCCTGGAGAGACCAGCATGGCCCTTCTAAGCCACTAGGGGGCGGCGCTGTTCACGGCCTCAGGCTGCGCTCTCAGGAGCCTAAATGTGCCCTAAGGCAGGAGGGTGCCCTGAATCAGGTGGAGGTCGCCCTGAGTCAGGAGGTCTGAGAGGCCCTTCCTCTCCTGGGTCTTGTTCTCCGAAGCGGGCCCGTGCTGGGCACGCTCTTTGATCTCTCAAAGGGTAGCAGGAAACAGCTACAGCCTCCTTTCTGTGGTCACCAGTGGTCCAGTTGACCCGTGTGTTGTCAGCCGTTCAGGACCCTGGGACAGGCCCAGGAGCTTCAGCCCCGGGAAGGGACGCAGGCCTGCAGGAGAGGGAGCGGGCGGGCCCTAGGGGAATTTTCACTTGTGACCCGGGAGGATGGGGCAATGGAAGGAGCCCCGTTGGAGAAGGGGAAGAAGAATAGAAGGATAGCGGGGCGCGGTGGCTCACGCCTGTAATCCCAGCACTTTGGGAGGCCGAGGCGGGCGGATCACGAGCTTAGGAGATCGAGACCATCCTGGCTAACACGGTGAAACCCAGTCTCTACTAAAAATACAAAAAATCAGCCGGGCGTGGTGGCGGGCACCTGTAGTCCCAGCTACTCAGGAGGCTGAGGCAGGAGAATGGCGTGAACCCGGGAGGTAGAGCTTGCAGTGAGCCGAGATTGCACCACTGTACTCCAGCCTGGGTGACAGAGAGAGACTCTGTCTCAAAAAAAAATAGAAGGATAGACGTTCCTCCCACAAGGTTGGCATCATCTCCAAGACAAGAACAGCACAGGCTGGGCCATGGGCACATGGCTCATGCCTGCAATCCCAGCACTGTGGGAGGCCCAGGCGGGCGCATCGCTGGAGCCCAGGAGTTCCAGACCAGCCTGGTCAACATGGCAATACCCTGACTCTACAATAAATATAAAAATTATCCTGGTGTGGTGGTGTGCACCTGTGGTACCAGCAACTCGGGAGGCTGAGGTGGGAAGATTGCTTAAGCCCAGGAGGTCGAGGCTGCAGTGAGCTGTGATGGTGCCACTGCACTCCAGCCTGGGTGACAAAAAAAAAAAAAAAAAAAGGAGAGAGATAAGGAACAGGGCTTGGGGAGTCGCCCTCTCCTGACTCTCCTCCCAGCCAGGGACTCAGAGTGGGCGTGCCTCATTGCCTTGAACTTCTCATGGACAGCAGGGAGATCTGCCTCCACCTCCACAGACAGCCCCCAGCCCACCCAGCTGAGAGGCAGGCTGTTCTGTGGGAGCGGGAGAGGTGCCTGGGGGTGGCCACAGCTGTGGCAGCAGCAAACTTTCTAGCTCTCATCACCTCATCCTTCTCTCAAGCCACGTTTCCAGCCCCTCAGCCTCAGCCTTCCCAGATGTCCTCACTCTATTCTAGTTTTTTTTGTTTTTGTTTTT
>NC_045449.1:60961143-60979206 GCF_002776525.5 Piliocolobus tephrosceles | reverse complement strand
TTTTGTTTTTTGAGACGGAGTCTCGCTCTGTCGCCCAGGCTGGAGTGCAGTGGTGCAATCTCCACTCACTGCAAGCTCCACCTCCTGGGTTCACACCATTCTCCTGCCTCAGCCTCCTGAGTAGCTGGGACTACAGGTGCCCGCCACCACGCCTGGCTAATTTTTTTTGTATTTTTAGTAGAGACAGGGTTTCACCGTGTTAGCCAGGATGGTCTTGATCTCCTGACTTTGTGATCCACCCTCCTTGGCCTCCCAAAGTGCTAGGATTACAGGCGTGAGCCACAGCGCCTGGCCCCTCTATTCTTTTGTTTTTTCTAACTTTTTTTTTTTTTTTTTTTTTTTAAAGACTGAGTCTTGCTCTTGTCACCCAGGCTGGAGTACGATGGCGCAATCTTGGCTCACTGCAACCTCCGCCTCCCAGGTTCAAGCGATTCTCCTGCCTCAGCCTCCTGAGTAGCTGAAATTACAGGTGCCTGCCACCACACCCAGCTAATTTTTGTATTTTTAGTAGAGACAGGGTCCACCATGTTGGCCAGGCTGGTCTGGAACTTCTGACCTCAGGTGATCCACCTGCCTCAGCCTCCCAAAGTGCTGGGATTACAGGTGTGATCCAGCAAGCCTAGCCTCATTTTTGTTTTTTGAGAGAGAGTCTCTCTCTGTCACCCAGGCTGGAGTGCAGTGGTGTGATCTCCACCCACTGCAACCTCTGCCTCCCAGATTTAAGTAATCCTCCTGCCTCGGCCTCCCAAGTACCTGGGATTACAGGTGCATGCCACCATGCCTAGCTAATTTTTGTAATTTTAGTAAAGTTGGGGTTTCACTACATTGGTCGGGCTAGTCTCTTGAACTCTTGACCTCAGGTGATCTGCCTGCCTTGGCCTCCCTAAGTGCTGGGATTACAGGCGTGAGTCACTGCACCGGACCCTCACTCTATTCTTAAATATGAGTCCCTCTCCCAAAGCTCCGGGGGCACCCTCTCAGGCACATTCTAAGGCTCCATCCAGCCCACCCCAACCACAAAGTGAGAATTCAGAGAAAGTGACTAATGCCAAGCTATGAAGAGGCATGATTCTGCTTCTGTGAGGTGCCTGTGAGACAGCCTTACCATACCATTCGTGTGAAGAAAACTCATTCTTGGAGAAATTAAGGGCTGCCAAAAGCTAATGATATTTAAAATAACAACAACAAAAAAAAGAGGACTGGGCACGGTGGCTCACTGGGCACGGTGGCTCACAACTGTAATCCCAGCACTTTGGGAGGCTGAGGTGGGGGGATCATCTGAGGTCAGAAGCTTGAGACCAGCCTGGCCAACGTATGGAAACCCCATCTCTACTAAAATATACAAAAATTAGCTGGGTGTGGTGGTGCGCACCTGTAACCCCAGCTACTTGGGAGGCTGAGGCAGGAGAATCGCTTGAACCCAGGAGGCGGAGGTTGCGGTGAGCCGAGATCGCACCATTGCACTCCCACCTGGGCAACAAGAGTGAAACTCCATCTCAAAAAAAAAAAAAAAAAAAAAAAATTTAAAAAGCCAAGAAATAGAGCCCTGTGGAATCCAGAGACGACTGCACTGTCCCTAACTCTCTTCTCTTTCTTGAGATGAGCTAAGGTTTTCCTCCACGGAACACGTTAAATGTTTCCAAGGGACAGACTCTGGCTATATCATTATCCACAGTGCAGCTGGTGTTAGCCACGTGGTCCCGGCATGGCAGGGGAGGTAGGAGGGAGGGCTTATGGGTGTCACGAGCCATAAGCCAGAAAGCAGCCTGGACCCCAGGAGTGTGGGTCACACTCTCAGAGGCGCCAGACAGGTAGAGGCAGCTGAGAAAGTCGTGGAAAGTAAACAGAAAAGTCTTTCTGAAGATCAGGTGAGGAATACGGGGCAGGGAGCAGGGGCAAGAAGCTGGTTTTGCTCTAGAAGTTTGGACTGCATTTGCCTGGGATAAATATCTGCTGCTGTGTTTCTTGCTAAATAAGCCAATAATCTGGGAAACTGGAGTAACACGGAGGGAAACTCAAAGGCAAAGAGGCAGGGGGTGTACTCTAGTTCTGGCCTTCCAGGCGTTTTCCCTCAGCAGCAAGCATACTGCAACTGCCAAATATTTCTGAAGAGCATTCCCCACCCATTTTTCCACAGCTCACACCTTCCGCCAGGCTGAGGGGCCACTGGGTTGGTGGAGCTTGGGGTGTTGTCCATTATTATAAGGTCTATTTATGATGATCAAAAAACACATCCTAGTTGCAGGAAAATTTAAAAGTGGTAGAAAAATGTCAAGAAGAAATACGAAACGACCTGTTATCCAACCACCCAGAGAACATCACTGATAATATTGTATTTCCTTCTGACCTTGTTTTTCAATGCATGCTTTAAAAAATATATTTTTTTTTTAATGAAACGGGGTCTTTCTATGTTGCCCAGGCTAGGTTACTCCTGGGCTCAAGGGATCCTCCCTCCTTAACCTCCAGCATAGCTGGGACTACAGGTACATACCACCATACCTGGCAAAATTAATTTTTTTTAACATAGGTGACATCAGATAGGTAGAGCCAGGCGCGATGGCTCATGCCTGCAATCCTACCACTTTAGGAGGCCAAGGCGGGCAGATCACCTGAGCTTAGGAGTTCGAGACCAGCCTGGGCAACATGGTGAAACCCCATCTCTACAAAAAAATACAAAAATTAGCTGGGCGTGGTGATGTGCACCTGTAGTCCCAGCTACTCGGGAGGCTGAGGCAGGAGAATTGCTTGAACCCAGAGAAGCAGAGGTTGCAGTGAGCCGAGATTACATCACTGCACTCCAGCCTGGGCAACAGAGTAAGACTGTCTCCAAAAAAGAAGATAGATACATAGATGTGTATATATAGTCTTGACTTTTTCATTCAACACTGTAGCATGAGCATTTTTTCCATGGGTGGTGGGAGGTGTCTTTTTGAGAAAATTTCTCAGACACCAGGAGAAACCTTCCAGGCAGGCCGTTTCTCTCCTTCACAGTGAGAAAGCGAAGGGTGCAGGCACTCCCATCTGAGCAGAGCCTGGATCTCACCCCAGCCTGCTGCTCCCTTCCAGGGTCATTTGGAGCTGCTCGCCTCTCATGCCAAGCTTCCTCCCACGGGGCCTTCTGAAGCTTTTCTGCAGCTTCAGCATCAACAGCACTTTTGTCTGCTCCACTTCGGGGAGAGAGCTGGAGAGTCTGTTTTTTGTGTCCCTGGTGGATCCAGCCCAAGTTTGATGGCCCCGTGTACTTGCTCAGTTTCCCTAGATGGCCCCGCTCCAAGAACAGCTCAGAAGCCAAGGAAACCAAAATCCCTGCGTCTGCAGCCAAAACGGACAGGCTGTTTCCTGATACTCTGTGTGTGTGTGTGCGCGCGCGCATGTGTGTGTGTGAGAGTGTGTGTGTGTGTGTGTGTGAAGTGAGGCTCAACCTGCAATTTTATTTGTGATAGTGTGAAACGGTTCAGTACATAGCACTGCCCTGGTTTCCCCCTTGCTTTCATGCAAATACATCATCTGTCCCTCCCTAGCTGACTTAGTTGTAAAGAATAAGTGACTGTGAATGAAAATTTTTGCAAATGAATTTGGCTATTAGCTGGACCGGAGTTTTGTTGATGATGAAAACAATAGTGTCTTTTTTGTTGTTTGTTTGAGACAAAGTTTCATTCTGTCACTCAGGCTGGAGTGTAATGGTGCAGTCTTGGCTCACTGCAACCTCCACCTCCCAGGTTCGAGCAATTCTCCTGTCTCAGCCTCCTGAGTAACTATGACTATAGGCGCCCGCTACCATGCCCAGCTAATTTTTGCATTTTTAATAGAGACGGGGTTTTGTCGTGTTGGCCAGGCTGGTCTGGAACTCCTAACCTCAAGTGATCCACCTGCCTCGGCCTCCCAAAGTGCTGGGATTACAGACCTGAGGAACTGTGCCTGCTCTCACCCTTTTTGTTTGTTTTTTGTTTTTGTTTGTTTGGTTGGTTTTAGATAAGGTCTTGCCTTGGAGTGCAGTGGCATGGTCTTGGCTTACTGCAACCTCTACCACCCAGGCTCTACCCAGGATCCTCCCACCTCTGTGCACACACCACCCCCCCCCCAGCTAATTCTTTTGCACATTTTTTTTTGTAGAGATAAGGCCTCACTATGTTGCACATCTGGTTTCGAACTCCTGGGCTCAAGCGACCTTCCCACCGCAGCCTCCCAAAGTGCTGGGATTACAGCCGTGAGCCACTGTGCCCGGCCCGAAAATACTTAGTGTGTTAGTAGATGTAAAGACTCTCTCGTTTTGAGCTATATCAGAGGTAATCTGTTACTTGTAATGATTCAAGTACCCACATTTGCAAATGATTTATTTTTTTATTGTGATCATACATGACGGAAAATGTACTGTTTCAACCACTTTTAGGTGTACAGTTTGTAGCATAAAATACATTCACATTGCCGTGCGACCATCATCTCCATTCATCCCTAGAACACTTTTTATCTTCCCCAACAGAAACTCTGTGCCCATCAGGCAATTCCCCATTCCTCCTACCTTTCAGCTCCTGTCAACTGCCATTCTACTTTCTGGCAAATCATCTTTTTTTTTTTTTTTTTGAGACATTGTCTTACTCTGTCACCCAGGCTGGAGTGCAGTGGCACGGTCTCGGCTCACTGCAACTTCTGCCTGCCAGGTTCAAGCGATTCTCCTGCCTCAGCCTCCCGAGTAGCTGGGATTACAGGTGCACGTCACCACGCCCGACAAATTGTGTGTGTGTATGTGTATTTTTAGTAGAGATGGGGTTTTGCCATGTTGGCCAGGCCAGTCTCAAACTCCTGACCTCAGGGATCCGCCCACCTCGGCCTCCCAAAGTGCTGGGATTACAGGCGTGAGCCACCACTCCCGGCCTGTAATTCTGTATTTTTAGTTCCCCTAGTGCAAGGACACTCATGGGAGGAAACGCCTTTCTTGGCTAACTGTGTGCTTATCTGCGATGCCTGGAACTGCTCAACCATCTTTTGACCGTGAGGAGGGATGCTGCTGACATGCTGAGTGTGGCCAAATGGACAGTTGGAAAGCTGGAAAGCACCTCGGTCTTCAATGTCATGGTTGAGCCCCTGCGTTTAACCTGGAACCCACGCCTCTGCCTTTGAACCTCTGATTATGTGAAGTCATACATATCCTTACTGGTTAAGCCAGTGGCTCTCAAACTTCCAGTCTCAGGATCTCTTTAAGCACTTAAAAATTGCTGAAGACCCCATGAAGCTTTTGTTTATGAGTACTATCTTTTTGTTAATATAAACAATATGTTTTTATTAAAAATTGTTGTATTTTCCAAAAGAAAAAAGGATTAGTAAGAAGAGCAGTCATTTTACCTTTTTGCAAATCTCTTTTTTTTTTTTGAGATGGAATTTCGCTTTGTCATCCAGGCTGGAGTGCAGTGGTGCAATCTCAGCTCACTGCAACCTCCGCCTCCTGGGTTCAAGTGATTCTCTTGCCTCAGCCACCCGAGTAGTTGGGATTACAGGCATGTGCCACCATGCCCAGCTAATTTTTCTATTTTTAGTAGAGATGGGGTTTCACTATGATAGCCAGGCTGGTCTCAAACTCCTGACCTCGTGATACATCCACCTCAGACTCCCAGTGTTGGGATTACAGGCATGAGTCACCGCACCTGGCCTGCAAATCTCTTTAATGTCTGAAATAACTCTAGGTAGCTAGGGCCTCATAGTAGTTTCTGTATTCAATCTGTTGTAGTATCACACACGATACAGGTACTCCAGTTTACATATATAAAAGAATGAGTGTGGGCCGGGCGTGGTGGCTTACGCCTATAATCCCAGCACTTCGGGAGGCCGAGGTGGGCAGGTCATGAGGTCGGGAGATCGAGACCATCCTGGCTAACACAGTGAAACCCCGTCTCTACTAAAAATACAAAATATTAGCCAGGCGTGGTGGTGTGTGCCTATAATCCTAGCTATGTGGGAAGCTGAGGCAGGAGAATCGCTTGAACCTGGGGGGTGGAGGTTGCAGTGAGCCAAGATTGTGCCACTTCACTCCAGCCTGGGTGAAAGAGCGAAACTCCATCTCAAAAAAAAAAAAAAAAAAAAAAAAACTTTAATTTTGTGGAAGCTTTGAGCAGAGGTCATAGAGATTCCTAAGCGGTCCCCAGATGACACTTTGAGAGCTGCTGGCCTAACCCATTCTTTATTTTATTTTATTTATTATTTTTGTGGGTACATAGTAGGTGAAGGTATGGCCTAAGCCATCCTTGAGTGGATCTTCTACTGCCAAGGGCAAAAATCTTCCTAACTCATACACCACCTCAGGACTGGTGTGCTGGTTCCCTTTCCTTAGATTTTTTTTGTTTGTTTGCTTTGTTTTGAGATGATTTCACTCTTGCCCAGGCTGGAGTGCAGTGGCATGATCTCAGCTCACAGCAACCTCCACCTCCCGGGTTCAAGTGATTCTCATGCCTCAGCCTCCCAGGTAGTTGAGATTAGAGGTGCCCACCACCACGCCCAGTTAATTTTTGTATTTTTAGTAGAGACGGATTTCACCATGTTGGCCAGGCTGCTCTCGAACTCCTGGCCTCAAGTGGTTCACTTACCTTGGCCTCCCAAAGTTCTGGGATTACAGGCTTGAGCCACAACACCTGACCTTCCTTCCGATTTTTGCATGACTCCCTCTTACTCCATAAAGTCTCCACCCAAAATGTACTAATTACATTCCTTAGTAAAGCTATCTTGGGTCACCTGGGTAACTTTCTCCTTATCTTGCACTTACTGCTACCCTGCACTAGGTTTATATTTGTTTACCAGTCTGTTGTTTAAGAGCATAAGCTTTCCAAGGGCAGGTGCTTTGCTTTGTTCATGGGTGTGGGCACTCCATAAATGTCTGTTGAATGAGTCAATTAATGTGAGTGATGATATAAAGATAATCTAGAATACACTCTATACAAAAAATAAGTGATTTGGGCCGGGCACGGTAGCTCATGCCTGTCTTCCTAGCACTTTGGGAGGCTGAGGTTGGGGGAATCACTTGAGGCCAGGAGTTCAAGACCAGCCTGGCCTCGAGCCAACATGGAGAAACCCTGTCTCTGCTAAAAATACAAAAATTAGCAGGGCAGGCCGGGTACAGTGGCTCACGCCTGTAATCCCAGCACTTTGGAAGGCTGAGGCAGGTGGATCACCTGAGGTCAGGAGTTCAGGACCAGCCTGGCCAACAAGGTGAAACCCTGTCTCTACTAAAAATACAAAAAATAGCTGGGCATGGTGGCAGATGCCTGTAATCCCAGCTACTTGGGAGGCTGAGGCAGGAGAATTGTTTGAACCCGGGAGGTGGAGGCTACCGTGAGCCCAGGTCATGCCACTGCACTCCAGCCTGGGTGACAGAGCAAGGCCTCATCTAAAAAAACAAGGGGGCTTTTTGTGATGTATTTTAATTTCTTCAGCAACGGTTTTTAATTTTTATTTATTTGTTTTTTTGAAAAGAGTCCCGCTCTGTAGTCCAGGCTAGAGTGCAGTAGCATGATCTTGGCTCACTGCAATCCCTACCTCCTGGGTTCAGGTGATTCTTCAGCTTCAGCCTCCTGAGTAGCTGAGATTACAGGCACACACCACCACGCCTGGCTAATTTTTGTATTTTAGTAGAGACGGGGTTTCGCCATGTTGGCCAGGCTGATCTTGAACCCCTGACCTAAGATGATTCTCCCGCCTCAACCTCCTAAAGTGCTGGGATTACAGGCGTGAACCACCGTGCCTTGCCGAACCTTTTAATTAGAAGGTTATCTGATCGTCCTCAATGGAGAGAGAGAACTATGGGGCTATAGGAAGTGTGGGCATTTTGTAATTAAGGCACTAGTACCAGCACTTTGCATTTTCTTTATTCCAATAGACTTTAATAATTTAGAACAGTTTTAAGTTTGCACCAAAATTGAGAGGAAGATACAGAGACTTCTCATATGCCTATTGCCCCCATATAGGACAGCCTCCCCCATTACCAATATCCCCCGCCAGAGCGGTACATTTGTTACTGTCAGAGGCATTTGAACCAGAGCTACTCTATCTTGAACAGGCGCTGGGTAAAATAAGGCTGAGACCTGCTGGCTGAGACCTACTGGCTGCATTCCCAGGAGGTTAAGGCATTCTTAATCACAGGATGAGATAGGAGGTCCGCACAAGATACAGGTCACAAAGACCTTGCTGACAAAAGGATGTGGTAAAGAAGACGGCCGAATCCCACCAAAACCAAGATGGGGATGAAAGTGACCTCTGGTCATCCTCACTGTTCATTACATGCTCATTATAATGTATTAGCATGCTAAAAGACACTCCCACCAGCGCCATGACAGTTTACAAATGCCATGGCAATGTCCAGAAGTTAGCCTATATGGTCTAAAAAGGGAAGGAACCCTCAGTTCCAGGAATTGCCCACCCCTTTCTGGGGAAACTCATGAATAATCCATCCCTGGTTTAGCATATAATCAGGAAATGACCATAAAGGTTGCCAGCCAGCAGCCCTGGGGGCTGTTCTGCCTATGGAATAGCCATGCTTTATTCCTTTACTTTCCTAATAAACTTGTTTTCACTTTATGGATTGGTTTCGAATTCTTTCTTGCACAAGATCCAAGAACCCTCTGTTGGGGTATGACTTGAGATCCCTTTCCAGTAACATTACCATCAATGGACCTGTGCCACATCATCACCCAAAGCCCATAGTTTACATTAAGGTTCACTCTTGGTGTCGTACGTTATGGGCTTGGACAAATGTAACATGACGTGAATGTATCTGCATTAAAATATCATGCAGAGTAGTTCCACCCTCCCAAAAATCCTGAGCTTCACCTATTCATCTGCACTTCACTTTTTTTTTTCTGGAAATGCCTGGGCCTAACAGTCAGTTCCCTGGAATGGTGAATGGTAGAAGTGCAGGTAACACAGTCCTTTTTTTTTTTTTTTTAGATGAAGTCTTGCTGTGTCACCCAGGCTGGAGTGCAGTGGTGCGATCTCGGCTCACTGCAACCTCCGCCTCCTAGGTTCAAGTGATTCTCCTGCCTCAGCCTCCCAAGTAGTTGGGACTACAGGCGCCCACCACCACGCCCAGCTAATTTTTGTATTTTTAGTAGAGACAGGGTTTCACCATATTAGCCAGGCTGGTCTTGAACTCCTGACCTCAGATGATCCACCCACCTTGGCCTCCTAAAGTTCTAGGATTACAGGTGTGAGCCACTGTGCCCGGCCCAAGTAACACAGTCTTATGTGCTATTTACACACTTTGATTGGGACTGGATTCTAGGGAAAAAAACATAACAAACCAAGCCAGATGGATCACAGTTTTGCCCTTCGTATTATCATGTGATCATTTTCCCTTCAGAAGTCTTTTGGTTTGTTTGTTTGGGTTTGAGACGGAGTCTTGCTCTGTCGCCCAGGCTGGAGTGCAGTGGCATGATCTCAGCCCACTGCAACCTCTGCCTCCCGGATTCAGACGAGTCTTCTGCCTCAGCCTCCCAAGTAACTGGGACTACAGGTGCAGGTCACCACGCTTGGCTAATTTTTTGTATTTTTAGTAGAGACAGGGTTTCATCAAGTTGGCCAGGCTGGTCTCGAACTCCTGACTTCGAGGCAAGCAGATCACTTGAGGTCAGGAGTTCCAGACCAGCTTGGCCAACATGGTGAAACCCCCATCTCTACTAAAAATACAAAATTAGCCAGGTGTGGCGGTGGAGGCCAGTAGTCCCAGCTACTCGGGAGACTGAGGCAGGAGAATCACTGGAACCCGGGAGGCAGAGGTTGCAGTTAGCTGAGATGGTGCCACTGCACTCCAGCCTGAGTGACAGCATGAGACTCCGTCTCAAAAAAAATTTGATTTTTAAAATATAGTTTCATGATTTCCTTTTGTCAAAATGACCTATAGCGTTGTATCTAAATATCTGTTAGGATGTGCTTTGCTCAATTGTACAAAATCTCTCAAAAGGCGGTCATGAGCTTTCCTGACAGGGATTCTCAGATTTGAATTTGAACTTGATGGCCTGGAAACAGGAACATCAGGGTGGTTATGGTGCTGTACATGTTCCAAAGCAGCCCCATGAAGTCTGTCCAGTAAATTTGGTTATCTGGCCTAACCTAGATAATAATATCTAGACTGGAAAAACAGATTTGCTCTTATTGTTATTACTGTTGTTTTGTAATTAAAGTTCTATTTAATAGAGAGTTACTATTTAGGTCATACCTTGCTGACTTAATATTTAAAGAATTAACAAATCTCACTTCCTCGGGCTCTCCCAGCCTGAGAGGCTGGGCATGGAGACATGAGTAATAATCCTAATTGTAATGAGGCTGGGTGAGCTGAATTTTCATCCTGCTCCCACCCCCCGAGGCGCCAAGAAACCTTCTGGCAATTTAGGCCTGCCAGCAATGGTTGCCAGTGGAGGTAGGATGCTTTGTCATGCAACCGTGGGCAAGGAACACGGGCATACTCACGTGCTAAGCACGGGGCAAAACAGATTCGTTTACAAGGAACAGGGTCAAAGCTGTGTTAACAGAAAGCATATGAATCTCCTATGCAGTCCGGACAGAAGAGGGTTTTGGAAGAAAATTAATCAAGGCAACGTATGTTTGATTTTTTTTTTTTTTTTTGAGATGGAGTTTTGCTCTTGTCGCCCAGGCTGGAGTGCCATGGTGTGATCTCGGCTCACTGCAACCTGTGCCTCCCGGGTTCAAGCGATTCTCTTGCCTCAGTCTCCCGAGTAGCTGGGATTACACGCATGCGCCACCACGCCCGGCTAATTTTGTATTTTTAGTAGAGATGGGGTTTCTCCTTGTTGGTCAGGCTGGTCTCGAGCTCCCAACCTTAGGTGATCCGCCTGCTTCCGCCTCTTAAAGTGCTGGGATTACAGGCGTGAGCCACCTTGCCCGGTCACATATGTTTGATTTTAAATACACTAGGCCAAACCAGCTGCAGCTCCAAGTTGAGCCTCTCCCTACCCTAAGACATCCCCCACATTGTTGAAACCAGAGCTTACTCTCATGTCCCTGGGGAAGCCAGGAAGGATGGAGCTCCAGGAGCCTAGTTGGCCCCTTTGCAGGAGCAGCAGTGACTGGGCCATCAACATGCTTTTGATACCAGAGGCTTGTGAAATTTGCAAGACACAGAGAGGGAGAAGGATGGGAATTGGAGTTTGATCATTTTGTAGGGAAAGGTGATCAATGGGGAAGAAAGAGGAGGAAAGGAATCCAAAGTAGGAGGCCGCTGACAGGCAAGTCAGAATGGACCTATTATTTGCCAGAAAATCTACTGCATGACACAATATTCTAGATACTTTCTAAATTACCAAAAGAAAAAACATGGAATTGTATTCAGAATTCGAATGGATTTAGCAGATTTTACACCTAGCAAGTGTCTGGGTTTTTGTTGGTTTGTGTTTGAGGTGTAAGGAAGAAGTCATACCTTGAATATAATCTTGGATCCTATTGCAAGCATTTAAATTCAATGGCTCAACACAAACCCAAGAAGTGCCCTAAAGAACAGGACTTTGCAGAATAAATAGGTGAACTGCCCAAATGGCTAATTTAGGTTTTCCAACAGGGCTATTCCTGTTGGAGGTAGACACTGGACACTGGATGCTCTTAATTTCTTTTTCAAATGTGAAAAAAAAAAGTTATATTGGTGGTGAAAACCCTTCCTCACCTCTGAGAGACGAGTAATGCAAACTATGGGACGGATGAGGTCAGGGTACTGGGTATGAGGCTCTGGTTTCAGCAAGGCAGCAGCTGGAAAAACTGTCCAACCTCTTCTTCTTGGCAAATGGGACCTTGGATTCTAGCCCAGGCCAGGAGCTTGGGAGTCAGGTCTGGGCTTGAAAGAGGCCATGATTGGTCAGCAGTTATGAGGCAATGAAAAAGAGTGAAATTGATTCTCCAGTGAGGGTGGGTTAGGCCTGTGCTCTGGGTCATGGTGCAAAGGTGAACTGGTGTTGAGTCTCGGGAAAGGGCAAACAAGGAAGCAAGGAAAGCTTTGAAACATCAAGTCTAAAGCCGGGATTTGAAAGGGTGGGTTGGCAGTCCTGAATTGGCAAGAAGAGGGAGGCCTGAAGATCCCTAGAGGGAAATTTACAAAGGCAAGAACTTTTATGGAGTGGAATGGAGAGGACTGTTGAGAAGTCCTCCTCATCATCGGACTGTGGAAGGCAGGACCTGCTGTGGGCCTTGGAAAACCGTAATCAATGCCAAACAGAATGGGTGAATCTTCTGAGATACTTTCCAGGAAAAAGGGGGAGGGCAATGTCTGTTTGTTTGTTTGTTTATTTGTTTGTTTGAGATGGAGTCTCACTCTGTCGCCAAGGCTGGAGTGCAATGGCACGATCTCGGCTCACTGCAACCTCCACCTCCCGGGTTCAAGCGATTCTCCTGCCTCAGCCTCCTGAGTAGCTGGGATTACAGGCATGCACCACCACGCCCGGCTAATTTTTACATTTTTTAGTAGAGATGGGATTTCACCATATTGGCCAGGCTGGTCTCGAACTCCTGACCTCAAGGGAACCGCCCGCCTTGGCCTCCCAAAGTGTTGGGATTACAGGTTTGAGCCACTGCACCTAGCCTGGCAATATTTATTTGCATTCAGAGACACCCCTACTCCCGCGCCCTCTCCTCGCCACTCAGCATCCTCCCACCCTCCACCGTCCCAGGCAGGGCTTGTCCTCTTTAGTTCCATTTAGTGTCTGCAGCTGTTCTCTGCGCAGTTGTTACCGGTGATAACAGAAAAACTTCAGCCAAATTAAATTTAATTGAGTGTAATTGAGCAATGACAATTTGCAAATTGGGTAGCCCCCAGAATCGCAGCAGATTCAGAGACTCCAGCGCAGCCACGTGGTGGAAGAAGGTTTATAGACAAAAAATGGGAAATGACATACAGAAGTTGGAAGTAAGGTACAGAACAGCTGGACTGGTTACACCTCGTTCTGTGCCTTATTTGAACAGATTTTGAACACTCAGCAGTGTATAAATCGCTGAAGTATGGCCACAGGGATTGGCCAAGACCTAGCTATTGTTACAGGCGCATACTTCTAGGTTAGGTTTTCCATCTTGTCTACCTGTTAAGCTAGGTTTTGGTTCATCCACAAGGACTCAAATATAGAAGTACGGAGTCCTTCTCAGGCCATGTTTAGCTTGCTTTAACACCGGAAAGGGGTCCCAACCCAGACCTCAAGAGAGGGTCCTTGGATCTTGCACAAGAAAAAAAATCGAGGTGAATCCATAAAGTGAAAGCAAGTTTATTAAGAAAGTAAAGGAGGCCGGGCGCGGTGGCTCAAGCCTGTAATCCCAGCACTTTGGGAGGCCGAGACGGGCGGATCACGAGGTCAGGAGATCGAGACCATCCTGGCTAACACAGTGAAACCCCATCTCTACTAAAAATTACAAAAAACTAGCCGGGCGAGGTGGCGGGCGCCTGTAGTCCCAGCTACTCGGGAGGCTGAGGCAGGAGAATGGCGTAAACCCGGGAGGCGGAGCTTGCAGTGAGCCGAGATCCGGCCACTGCGCTCCAGCCTGGGCGACAGAGCGAGACTCCGTCTCAAAAAAAAAAAAAAAAAAAGAAGAAAGTAAAGGAATAAAGAACAGCTACTCCATAGGCAGAGGAGCAGCTTGGGCTGCTGGACTAAGGATACGTATAGTTATTTCCTGATTATATGCTAAACAAGGGGTGGATTGTTTATGAGTTTTCTGGGAAAGGGGTGGGCAAGTCTCGGAATTAAGGATTCCTCCCTCTTTTAGACCATGTAGGGTAAGCTCCTGACATGGCCATGGCATTTGTAAACTGTCACGCTGCCGCTGGGAGTGTCTTTTAGCATGCCAGTGAATTATAATTAGCGTATAATGAGCAGCGAGGATGACCAGAGGTCACTCTCGTTGCCATCTTGGTTTTGGTGGGATTTGGCCAGCTTCTTTACCACAACCTGTTCTATCAATCAACAAGGTCTTTGTGATCTGTATCTTGTGCAGACCTCCTTTCTCGTCCTGTGACTTAGAGTGCCTAACCTCCTGGGAATGCAGCCCAGTAGGTCTCAGCCTCTTTTTACTCAGCCCCTATTCAAGATGGAGACGCTCTGGTTTAAACACCTCTGACACACTGAGTAATTGGGCAGGTTTCTGTGGCTGGGTGCTCCTTGCTACTTATGATCCAGGAAGTGGAGGTTGCTTATACCTGCAAGGGATCTGGGACAAAGGGAGCTACCCTCTGCCTGCTCTGCTCTGGGTAATCGCTTTGCTGTTTTTGCCTTTTTTTTTTTTTTTTTTTTTTTGAGACAAGGTCTCCCTCTGTCGCTCAGGCTGGAGTACAGTGGCACAATCTCAGGCTCAATCCTCCCACCTCAGCCTCCTAAGTAGCTGGGATTACAGAAGTGCACCACCGTGCCCGGCTAGTTTTTGTATTTATTTTTTAAAGAAGGGGTTTCTCCATGTTGCCCAGGCTGGTCTCGAATTCCTGGGCTCAAGCAATCCTCCCACCTCGACCTTCCAAAGTGCTGGGATTACAGGTGTGAGCCACCGTCCCTGGTTCCTGGATGATTTTTTTGCTGGCCTTTCTCTAAACCAAATACACACTGAATGCTAATTAGTGTGTAAAAGCAGCTCTTTTCTAAAGAGTTTAAGATCTGATGCAAAGCCACACCAAATAGGAAGGAGATGGTGACTGGGGTCATATCCTTGTCTGCTTGGTCATTTTCAACTGGATCATGCCCATTACCCTCCTTTTAGCCAAACATTTTGTAATACTCTCTCTGTTCTCCTGAAATGAAATTCACGGGAGGGGGGAGGTTGAGGGGGCAGGAAGAGCATCAGGAAGAATAGCTAATGGATGCTGGGCTTAACACCCAGGCGATGGGATGCTCTGTGCAGCAAACCACCATGGCACATGTTTACGTATGTAACAAACCTGCACATCCTGCACATGTACCCCTGAACTTAAAATAAAAGTTGAAGATAAAAAAAAGAAATTAATATAGAAAATAATCCACCTATGCACATAATTCATAAAACGAAACTCCACTATATAATGCCCTAATATAAAGGAGAAATAAATGGCCCCACACTGCCACGTTCATTGAAGCTGGATCTTCTTTTCTTGGTCTACTGAGTCAAATGTTCATCTCTTCCAGAGACACCTCCCAGAAATAATGTTTCACCAGCTATCTGTGCATTCCTCAAGCCAGCCCAGCTGACACATTAAAATTAACCATCACAACCGAGATCATTATAAACACCTACATGGGCCGGGCGCGGTGGCTCATGCCTGTAACCCCAGCACTTTGGGAGGCTGAGGCGGGCGGATCACCTGAGGTCGGGAGTTTGAGACCAGCCTGACCAACATGGAGAAACCCCGTCTCTATTAAAAATACAAAATTAGCCAGGCATGGTGGCACATGTCTGTAATCCCAGCTACCAGAGAGCCTGAGGCAGGAGAATTGCTTGAACCTGGGAGGCAGAGGTTGTGGTGAGCCGAGATCGCGCCATTGCACTCCAGCCTGGGCAACAAAAGTGAAACTCCGTCTCAAAAATAAATAAATAAATAAAAAGTAAAAATAAACACCTACCTGAGGCCCGGTGCCATGTCTTTTGCCTGTAATCCCCACACTTTGGGAGGCCAAGGCAGCTGGATCACTTGAGCCCAGGAGTTTGAGACCAGCTGGAGCAACATGGCGAAACCCCATCTCTACAAAAAATACAAGAAAAAATTAGCCGAGTGTGGTGGTGTGTACCAGTGGCCCCAGCTACTTGGGAGGATTGCTGATCACACTACTGCCCTCCAGCCTGGGCAACAGAGTGAGACCCTATCAAACAGCAACAACAACAACAAAAAACACCACCACGATTGATAAAATTTATCTTTTTTTATATTTTTTTCCAAAACAGAATCTTGCTCTGTGGCCCAGGCTGGAGACGGGGTTTCACCATGTTGGCCAGGATGGTCTTGATCTCTTGACCTCGTGATCTGCCCGCCTCAGCCTCCCAAAGTTCTGGGATTACAGGTGTGAGCCACCATGACTAGTTGAGGTAACATTAGGCAAAATTATTCAAAGTCAATAGATTTTTATTCAAGGAATTCCATGTTGTGATTTTTTTCCACCATCCATCAGGGTCACTTTAGATTCTCTAAAGAGCTGGAGTCAAAAGATTTGCTTCAGGTTAGCCCTTTTTAATGAAACTGATGCTCATTTTACTCCAGTTATCCTGTCAGCCCATAATTCTTTTATTTTGGCTTCTGTCATCTCCTTTTAATATGGATATACTGATAAAGACTTCAAAATTCACCAAGAATCTTCGGGATCTAATCTCTTCGACCAATTCACTTTAGGGTCATCTTTACTGTAGGTGGTAGATGTGCCTGGTCCTCAATTCAACACCCTGGAAGAAGAAAAGCATTGCCTACTGTTATAGAGTATACCAAACTGAGCACTCTGTGAAACCTATGCAAATACTGTATCAATAGGAATACCAGGTTTAACAAGCACAAAGTCAAGAAAACCAACAATGGCAGATATTGAACTTCTATAGCACTGACCTTTGAACACCCTAGCAAGAGTAAATTGCTGGGTGCAGATACCATGCAGTGCAAGATCTTTTTTTTTTTTTTTGAAACAGGGTCTTGCCCTGTTTCCCAGGCTGGATTGCAGTGGCATGATAATGGCTCACTGCAGCCTTGACCTCCCAGGCTCAAGCTATCCTCCCACCTCTCAGCCTCCCAAGTAGCTGGAACCACAGCCATATGACACCATGTTCAGCTAATTGGTAGAGACAGGGTCTCCCTGTGTTGCCCAGGCTGGTCTTGAACTTCTGGCCTTCAATGATCCTCCTGCCACAGCCTCCCAAAGTGTTGGGGTTACAGGTATGAGCCACTGTACCAGGCCTATCTATGATCTTTGATCTAAAATTCCAGCTTCTGGCTGGGTGCAGTGGCTCAAGCCTGTAATCCCAGCACTTTGGGAGGCCGAGACGGGCGGATCACGAGGTCAGGAGATCGAGACCATGCTGGCTAACACGGTGAAACCCCGTCTCTACTAAAAAATACAAAAAACTAGCCGGGCGAGGTAGCAGGCGCCTGTAGTCCCAGCTACCTGGGAGGCTGAGGCAGGAGAATGGCGTAAACCCGGGAGGCAGAGCTTTCAGTGAGCTGAGATCCGGCCACTGCACTCCAGCCTGGGCGGCAGAGCAAGACTCTGTCTCAAAAAAAAAAAAAAAAAAAAATTCCAGCTTCAGGCCAGGCACAGTGACTCATGCATGTAATCCTAGCACATTAGGAGGCCGAGGCGGTTGGATCACTTGAGGCCAGGAGTTCAAGACCAGCCTGGCCAATGTGGTAAAATCCCGTGTCTACTAAAAATACAACACCAGCCGGGCATGGTGGCACGTGCCTGTAATCACAGTTACTCGGGAGGCTGAGGCAGGAGAATCGTCTGAGCCCAGGAGGTGGAGGTTGCAGTGAGTCGATCTTGCCACCACACTCAAGCCTGGGTAACAGACTGAGACTCTGTCTCAAAAAACAAAACCAAACAAAACAAAAAACAAACAAACAAAATAAAGAATGGAGTGCTGATACATGCTACAACATGGATGAACTTCAAAACATTAGGCTAAGTTGAAAGAAATCTCAAAAGACCACATACTTTATGATTCCATTTAGATAAAATGTCGATAAAAGGCTAATCCATAGAGACAAAAAGTAGACTAGTGGGTGCCACGGGCTGGAGGAAGGATGGAAAGTGACTTTAAATGGGCATAAACTTTCTTCCTAAAGTGATGAAATGTTCTAAAATTGGATAGTGGTGATGGTTGCACAACTCTTTGTACTGAAGACCAATGAGTTGTGCACTTTATTTATTTATTTATTTTTAAGATGGAGACTCACTCTGTCGCCCAGGCTGGAGTGCAGTGGCCTGATCTTAGCTCACTGCAAGCTCTACCTCCCGGGGTTCACACCATTCTCCTGACTCAGCCTCCAGAGTAGCTGGGACCACAGGCGCCCGCCACCACGCCCAGCTAATTTTTTGTATTTTTAGTAGAGACGGGGTTTCACCATGTTAGCCAGGATGGTCTCGATCTCCTGAC
>NC_045449.1:60944676-60956143 GCF_002776525.5 Piliocolobus tephrosceles | reverse complement strand
AAAAAAAAAAAAAAAAAAAAAAAAAAAAAAGGTGGGTTCCAGCCCAGGTAACATGGTGAAACACCATCTCTATAAAAAATACAAAAATTTAGCTGGGCATGGTGGCACACACCTGTAGACCTAGCTACTAGGGAGGCTGAGGTAGGAAGATCATCTGAACCTAGGAGCTTCAGGCTGCAGTGAGATATGATTATGCCACTTTACTCCAGCCTGGGTAACAGAGTGAGACTCTGTCTCAGAAACAAAAACAAACACAAGATGGATTTGTTTTTTTAAAGAACTAAATCTGGCCGGGCGGGGTGGCTCACACCTGTAATCCCAGCACTTTGGGAGGCCAGGGCAGGTGGATCATGAGGTCAGGAGTTTGAGACCATCCTGGCCAATATGGTGAAACCCCATCTCTGCTAAAAATACAAAAAAAAAAATTAGCAGAGTGTGGTGGCGGGCGCCTGTAATCTCAGCTACTCAGGAGACTGAGGCAGGAGAATCCCTGGAACCCGGGGGGAGAAGGTTGAGGTGAGCTGAGACTGTGCCACTGCACTCCAGCCTGGGCAACAGAGTGAGACTCCGTCTCAATAAACAAACAAACAAACAAACAAACAAACAAAAAGAATAAAATGTTACTAGCTCAGGGACATTTGATAAAGTAAATGAAACTTCTTTCAGCTTAACAAAATTTATTAGGCATGCCAGGCATACTTGCTAATGCCTACAAGCTATGTAAAAGAATACAAAAAGGTTTCTGGTTTGAGACCTAAGAAAATGTATTTTTGTTTGTTTGTTTGTTTGAGATAAAGTCTCATTCTTGTCGCCCAGGCTGGAGTGCAATGGGGTGATCTCAGCTGACTGCAACCTCCGCCTCCCAGGTTCAAGTGATTCTCCTGCCTCAGTCTCCCGAGTAGCTGGGATTACAGGAACCTGTCACCATGCCTGGCTAACTTTTCACCATGTTGGCTGGGCTGGTCTTGAACTCCTGACCTCAGGTGATCATCCGCCTCGGCCTTCCAAAGGGCTGGTTTTATAGGCGTGAACCACCGCACCTGGCCAATATGTATTTGTTTTAAACTATAAAAACTTAACAATTAAAATTAATAAAATGCTAACAAATTATAATGTTATGTCAACTAACTAATAATACTCATCTCATATAAAATTTGGCTGGGTGTGGCGGCTCATGCTTGTAATCCCAGTACTTTGGGAGGCCAAGGCGGGTGGATTACCTGAGGTCAGGAGTTGGAGACCAGCCTGGCCAACATAGCGAAACCCTGTCTCTAATAAAAATACAAAAATTAGCTGGGCGTGGTGGCAGGCACCTGTAATCCCAGCTACTCAGGAGGCTGAGGCAGGAGAATCACTTGAACCCGGGAGACAGAGGTTGCAGTGAGCCGAGATCGAGCCACTGCTCCAGGCCTGGGCAACAGAGTGAGACTCCATCTCAAAAAAAGCAAACAAGCAAAGTCATCTCATATAAAACTAATATATATACACATAGATTAATATAATATGAGATGTGGGCATATTTCATGTTTGACATGATATCAGGTGAGACTTCCACAAGCCAGGACTGTGAAGGTCTTAGGCCAGGATGGCTGCCTCCCTCGGCCAATTCTTGCTTTCTTTAAAGTGAGATCTTTCTTTTTTTTTTTTTTTTTTTAGACAGAGTCGCGCTCTGTTGCCCAGGCTGGAGTGCAGTGGCCGGATCTCAGCTCACTGCAAGCTCCGCCTCCCGGGTTCACGCAATTCTCCTGCCTCAGCCTCCTGAGTAGCTGGGACTACAGGCGCCCGCCACCTCGCCCGGCTAGTTTTATGTATTTTTTTAGTAGAGACGGGGTTTCAGCGTGTAGGCCAGGATGGTCTCGATCTCCTGACCTCGTGATCCCCCCGTCTTGGCCTCCCAAAGTGCTGGGATTACAGGCTTGAGCCACCGCGCCCGGCCTAAAGTGAGATCTTTCTTAAGGCTTCTTTTTTTTTTTTTTTTTTTGAGACGGAGTCTCGCTCTGTCACCCAGGCTGGAGTGCAGTAGCGCATCTCCGCTCACTACAAGCTCTGCCTCCCAGGTTCATGCCATTCTCCTGCCTCAGCCTCCCGAGTAGCTGGGACCACGGGTGCCCGCCGCCATGCCCGGCTAATTTTTTTTGTATTTTTAGTAGAGACAGGGTTTCACGGTGTTAGCCAGGATGGTCTCGATCTCCTGACCTCGTAATCTGCCCACCTCAGCCTCCCAAAGTGCTGGGATTACAGGTATGAGCCACCGTGCTCGGCCTCTTAAGGCTTCTATAGTCCTTTCTGGCAATCTTGCACTTGCCCGGGCACCCTATTTCCTCAGATACATCAATAATAGATAGGGTTGAAGTTTTTGCCTCCCAGAAAGCAACATCTTTCTCAGTGTATGCAAATAGCTGTGTGACAAAGTGTGTCATCTTACAGCACTCCACAGAGGAGCACTAGACTCTACCATACAAGGAGCCTGGTTCCAGAAATAGCCCTTACTGTGTTGTGTTTATTCACGTGTCCCCTGTTAAACAAGTGTGCTCCCTGAGAACTGGGATATCTCATTTACTCTTTTTTTTTGTTTTCTTTTCTTTTTTTTTTTTTTAAGCTTACAGCACGTGGTATTCCCTGTTGGCTTCTCATCCGAGTACTAGCCAGGCCTGACCCTGGTTAACTTCTGAGATCAGATGAGATCAGGCGTGTTCACAGTGGTAGGCCCATGGACTCATTTACTTTTGAATCCTAAGGTCTGGCACAACTCCAGACACATGCTCTGTGTTCAAAAAGAGATTTCTTTTTTCTTTTTTTTTTTTTGAAACGGAGTCTCGTTGTGTTGCCCAGGCTGGAGTGCAGTGGCACAATCTTGGCTCACTGCAAGCTCTGCCTCCTGGGTTCAAGCGATTCTCCTGCCTCAGCCTTCCGAGTAACTGGGAATACAGGAGTCCGCCACCACGCCCAGCTAATTTGTCTTTTTTTTTTTTTGAGACAGAATCTCCTCTGCTGCCCAAGTTGCAGTGCAGTGGCGCGATCTCAGCTCACTGCAAGCCCCGCCTCCCAGGTTCACGCCATTCTCCTGCCTCAGCCTTCCGAGTAGCTGGGTCTACAGGCGCCTGCCACCACGCCCGACTAATTTTTGTATTTTCAGTAGAGATGGGGTTTCACCATATTAGCCAGGATGGTCTCGATCTCCTGACCTTGTGATCCACCCACCTCAGCCTCCCAAAGTGCTGGGATTACAGGCATGAGCCACCGTGCTCAGCCTCATGCCCAGCTAATTTTTTGTATTTTTAGTAGAGACGAGGTTTCACCATATTGGCTGGGCTGGTCTTGAACTCTTGACCTTGTGATCCATCCGCCTTGGCCTCCCAAAGTGCTGGGATTACAGGCGTGAGCCACCGCACATGGCCAAAAAAGATTTCTTAATTGGTAAATTATTTTTATTTATATACTGTTCATGGAGATAAGCATCATGTCCTTGGGTTTTTGCTTTCATGTCATTCTAAATTTCAATCCTTCTTGCAAAAGAAAATAAAAGTGTTACAATATCACTATTGACCAATCATCGTAGTAATAATTGATTTATGCAAGAATCATTAGGCTGGGTGCGGTGGCTCATACCTGTAATCCCAGCACTTTGGGAGGCCGAGGCAGGTGGATCATGAGGTCAGGAGATCGAGACCATCCTGGCTAACGCGTTGAAACCTGTCTCTACCAAAAATACAAAAAATTAGCCGAGTGTGGTGGCAGGTGCCTGTCGTCCCAGTTACTCAGGAGGCTGAGGCAGGAGAATGGCGTGAACCTGGGAGGTGGAGCTTGCAGTGAGCCGAGATCGCGCCATTGTACTCCAGCCTGGGCGACAGAGCATGACTCAGTCTCAAAAAAAAAAAAAAAAAAAAAAGAATCGTCAATAAATGCTAAAAGGTTTGAGTGAAAGTTGGAGGATTACACAGTTATTTACACAGTCTCAAAGTGCTTCACACATAATAGTTATTATATTTTATTTTTTGAGGAGTTTCGCTCTTGTTGCCCAGGCTGGAGTGCAATGGCATGATCTCTGCTCACTGCAACCTCTGCCTCCTGGGTTCAAGCAATTTTCCCACCTCGGCCTCCTAAGTCACTGGGATTACAGGCACCAGCCACCATGCCGGGCTAATTTTTGCATTTTTTAGTAGAGATGGGGTTTCACCATGTTGGCCAAGCTGGTCTTGAACTCCTGACCTCAGGTGATCTGCCCGCCTTGGCCTCCCAAAGTGCTGGGATTACAGGCATGAGCCACTGTGCCTGGTTACATAATACTTATTTTACAAAGAGAAAATATTAACTTTGCTGTGAAGACAGCTGGTGGACACCATCTCAACCAATGATCAAAATTAACATCCTCAGTAACAGGACAGACTGACATTATAGGTCTCCTGCTATGATGCACTAAGAATAGCACAGCATTACTTCCAGGATATTCCTGCCGCAAATGCACAAACTGAATGTAGTCCTGAGAAAAGCAACAGATGTTTCCAAACTGAGGGACATTCTGCAGAACAACCGACTCCTCAAAAATGTCAAGGCTAGACCAGGCTAGGTTAGCTAGTAGTATTGTATGAAGGTGAATTTTCTGATTTTAATCGTCTTACTGTGGTTATGTTCCCACATAATTCTTTGTTTTTAGGAAATACACACAAAGTGTTTAGAGGCTGGGTGTGGTGGCTCATGCCTGTAATCCCAGTGCTTTGGGAGGTCAAGGCAGGAGTTTAAGAGCTCAGAGCTCGAGACCAGCCAGGGCAATATAGTGAGACTTCTTCTATGCAAAACACACACACAAAAAGCAAAACTTATCTGGGCGTGGTTGCACACACCTGTACTCCCAGCTTCCTGGAAGGCTGAGGTGGGAAAATTGTTGGAGCCTAGGAGGTTGAGGCTGTGGTGAGCCATGATCATACCATTGCACTCAAGCCCAGGCAACAGAGCAAGACCCTATCTCAAGAAAAAAAAAAATGTTTGGAGGTAAAGGGGCAGTGTTTCTGCAACTTATTCTCAAATGTTTCAGAAAAAAATATAGATACAGTGAGAATGATAAAGCAAATGTGATAAAATGTTAACATTCGGGGAATGTGGGTGAAAGTTGTATGGGAACTCCCTCTACTAGTCTTGCAAGAACTTGCAATTATGCAAAAAAGTTACAAAATACTATAATATCTTCTGCCTCTGGACACTAAAGCTATTATGAGATGTTTTCTGTGGCACTAAGGGAATCTGCTAAGCCCGGGAAAGCTGGTCAGAAGGGTTTTGAGTCAGTAGAATTCCCCCTACCCTTTATCTGTTCTCTCTGCAAGGCCCACCCTAGGCCTAATGACTTTTGCATGGGTCTAGGTAAATTTGATTTATATGCAGTATGACTTTATAAATTCCACATGTTAGAATGTACATCTGGCTACATATATTTTAAAAAAAATAACAGTGGGGAGGCCGGGTGTGGCAGCTCATGCGTGTAATCCTAGCGCTTTGGGAGGCCAAGGTGGGTGGATCATGAGGTCAGGAGTTTGAGACCAGCCTGGGCAACATGGTGGAATCCCATCTCTACTAAAATTACAAAAAAATTACTCGGGTGTGGTGGCAGGTGCCTGTAATCCCAGCTACCCAGGACGCTGAGGCAAGAGAATCACTTGAACCTGGGAGGCAGAGATTGCAGTGAGCTGAGACTGTGCCACTGCACCCTGGCCTGGGCAACAGAGTGAGACTCTGTCTTAAAAAAATAAACAACAACAACAAAAACAAACAAACAAACAAAAAGGCTTAAATGCAATAGAAGTTTAGTTTCTCACTCAAATAACAGAATTCAGATGGTCATTCCAGGGCTGGTATGGGGTCTGCTAATCATCAGAGACTCAAGACGCCTGTAATTTTCTTCTTGTTTTTAGAGACAGAGTCTTGCTGTGTAGAGTCTTGCTCTGTTGCCAAGGCTGGAGTGCAGTGGCGTGATCTTGGCTCTGCAACCTCCACCTCCCAGGCTCAAGTGATCCTCCCACCTTTGCCTCCCCACTAGCTGGGATTACAGGTATGTGCCAACCCACCTGGCTAATTTTTGTATTTTGTATTATTATTTTTTTTAGTAGAGATGGAGTTTCACCATGTTGGCCAGGCTGGTATTGAACTCTGGGGCTCAAGTGACCTGCTTGCCTCAGCCTCCCAAAGTGCTGGGATTGTAGGCGTGAGCCACCGTCCCCGACACCTCTAATTTTTTTTTTTTTGAGAAGGAGTCTCGCTTTTGTTGCCCAGGCTAGAGTGTAATTGTGCGATCTCAGCTCACTGCAACCTCCGTCTCCCGGGTTTAAGCGATTCTCCTGCCTCAGCCTCCCAAGTAGCTGGGACTATAGGCGCATGCCACCATGCTCATCTAAGTTTTTGTATTTTTAGTAGAGGCAGGGTTTCACCATGTTGGCCAGGCTGGTCTCAATCTCCTGACCTCAGGTGATCCACCCACCTTGGTCTCCCAAAGTGCTGGGATTACAGGTGTGAGTCACCGCACCCTGCCAACACCTCTAGTTTTAACGCTCTGATGTGCTTAGCACACGGCCTCATGATCCAAGCTGGTTGCTCGAGCTCCAGACTGCACATCCATATTCTGCCCAGCAGGAAATAGAAAGGAGCAAAAAAGAGTGCCCATAATACTTTTTAAAGGACATTTTCTGGACAATGCACACAATAGTTTTGATTGCAACTCTTTGTTCCAGGACAATTTCTTTTTTTGTTTTTTGTTTTTGAGACAGTGTTTCACTTCTTGTTGCCCAGGCTGGAGTGCAATGGTGCGATCTTGGTTCACTGCAACCTCCGCCTCCCGGGTTCACCCGATTCTCCTGCCTCAGCCTCCGGAGTAGCTGGGAATACAGGCATGCACCACCATGCTCAGCTAATTTTGTATTTTTAGTAGAGACGGGGTTTCTCCATGTTAGTCAGGCTGGTCTTGAACTCCTGACCTCAGGTGATCTGCCTGCCTCGGCTTCCCAAAGTGCTGGGATTACCAGCGTGAGCCACCATGCCCAGCCCTTTCCAGGACAATTTCTAACTGCAAGAGAGGCTGTGAATTGCAGTCTGGGCAGTCATGTTCCATCTGAAAATCAAGGAGAGAGAGAATGGATATTGGGGTGTGTAACAAATCTGTGTTCCAATGCAAGATAAAAGGAATCAGTAAGAAAAATCTTGCAATTATGACTGAAGTGACAGTATTGAGATCACCTGGTGGCATAAAGGATACTAGATTTGGAGGTGGGTGGTCTAGGCAGGAGATGTTTTCTTTTTTTTTTTTTTTTTGAGACGGAGTCTCGCTCTGTCGCCCAGGCTGGAGTGCAGTGGCCGGATCTCAGCTCACTGCAAGCTCCGCCTCCCGGGTTCACGCCATTCTCCTGTCTCAGCCTCCCGAGTAGCTGGGACTACAGGCGCCCGCCACCTCGCCCGGCTAGGTTTTTGTATTTTTTAGTAGAGACGGGGTTTCACAGTGTTAGCCAGGATGGTCTCGATCTCCTGACCTTGTGATCCGCCCGTCTCGGCCTCCCAAAGTGCTGGGATTACAGGCTTGAGCCACCGCGCCCGGCCAGGAGATGTTTTCAAAGAGGAGAAGAAAATGGGAACAACCCTAAGGATGCCCTGGAAGGTAGGAACGAAAGACAGGTGAGAGTTCTGGGTCAGAGCTATAATTCAGTGATTAAGACTTTAGAAGAGCTGGGTGAGGTGATTCATGCCTGTAATCCAGGTACTTTGGGAGGCTGAGGCGGGAGGATTGCTTGAGCCTAGTTCAAGAACAGCCTGGGCAACATGGCAACCCTGTCTCTACAAAAAATACAAAAATCAACCGGGCGTGGTGGCATGTGCCTAGTCCCAGCTATTTGGGAGGCTGAGGCAGGAGGATCGCTTGAGACTGGGAGGTGAAAGGTGCAGTGAGCTGAGATCACACCAATGCCCTCCAGCCTGGGCAACAAAGTTAGACCCTGTCTCATTAAAAAACAAACAAACAAACAAACAAAAAACTGTAGCTGAATAGGGAGAAAGGGAAGAGAAGGAAAACAAGGATACGCAAGAGACAAGGAAGAAAGTGGCCAGGTGCGGTGGCTCATGCCTGTAGTCCCAGTACTTTGGGAGGCCAAGGTGGGCGGATCAACTGAGGTCAGGAGTTTGAGACCAGCCTGGACAACATGGTGAAACCCCGTCTATACTAAAATTCCAAAAATTAGCATGGTGGTGCATGCCTTTAGTCCCAGCTACTTGGGAGGCTAAGGTGGGAGAATTGCTGGAACCCGGGAAGCGAAGGTTGCAGTGAGTCAAGATCATGCTACTGCACTGCAGCCTGGCGACAGAGGGAGACTCTGTCTCAAAAAAACAGAAAGATTAGGAAACAAAAAGACGTTAGAAGGAGCCAAAAAAAAAAAAAAAAAAAAAAGCCAGAAAGAAAGAGAGGACCCCGTAAGGGACAGACCGGGAATAACAGGAGGCTCAATTTCAGCCCTGCTCTGCCCTGCTTGATGCTGGCTCTTTGGTCCCTGGAACTGTGGCCTCTCACTTTGTAAGAAAACCGGTGAGGATAGCTTTATTTGGTGTAAAGAACCATCATCCACTTCCAATCATCTTTGTAGTGTTGGAAACTCTCCCGACTTCACATAAAGCCTTTAGATAACTAAATGAGGTGAGCAAACATGGTACAAGGGCCAGAAAAAAAAAATTAGGCTGCATTTAAAAGAAATCCAACTGTGTGCAGATACCAATGTTAATAACGACTGATAAATCAACCCATAGCTTTGTTGCTGTCTTCTGAGACACCGAAGCTATTATGGGAAGGTTTATTGTGACTCTGACGAGGTCTGATGAATACTGTGAAAACTGGTCACGAGGCTTTTGAGTCAACAGATTTTTTTTTTTTTTAAAGGAGTTCTTTAAAAAACTGCCTTACATGCCATAAACGGTTGGCTCCCTTCTTGTGAGGCTAATCTTTACCTTTGGTCAAGACTATGGAAGGTCTATTGTTGTGGCTCTGATGAGGTTTGGTGAAAACAGTGACAGGTGCTTACCAGGCTTTTGAGTCAATAGATTTTTCTTTTTTTTTTTTTTTTAACTTTTAAGTTCTGGGGTACAAGTGCAGGTTTCTTACTAGGTAAACTTGTGTCATGGGGTTTTGTTGTACATATTATTTTGTTACCCAAGTATTAAGCCTACTACTCATTAGTTAATTTTCCTGATCCTCTCTTTCCTCCCACCCTCCATCCTTCGAAAGTCCCCAGTGTGTGCTGTTCCCCTCTGTGTGTCTGTGTGTTCTCATCATGTAGCTCCCGCTTATAAGTGAGAACATGTGGTACTTGGTTTTCTGTTTCTATGTAAGTTTGCTAAGGATAATGGCCTCCAGCTCCATCCACGTCCCTGCAAAGGCCATAATCTTGTTCTTTTTCACGGCTATATCTTTGCTTTTTTAAACTCCTTAAACAAACTGTCTTGCATCCAATAAATACTTGGCTCCCTTCTTGTGAAGAGAATCATAAAGGATATTTTTACCTTTTGGTCAAGCCTATGGGGCAAAAAGATGAGTTAGAGTAAAACATGCACCTGAAGGTTCTGAGGTTTGCTCAAAGCACTTCATTTATAGTTTAAAAAAAAGTGTACATTAAAGCATCCTTGAGTTGGAAGGGACCCTTTTCTTTGGGTATAAATATTTCTTTTACTTTACTTTTCTTTTTCTTTTTTTTTTTTTTTTGAGACAGAGCCTTGCTCTGTCACCCAGGCTGGAGTGCAGTGGTGCAATCTTGGCTCACTGCAACCTCTGCTTCCTGGGTTCAAGCTACTCTCATGCCTCAGTCTCCCAAGTAGTTGGGATTACAGGTGCATACCACCACATCCAACTAATTTTTGTACTTTTCTTTTTTTGAGACAGAGTTTCACTCTTGTTGCCCAGACAGGGGTGTAATGGTGTGATCTCGGCTCACTGCAACCTCCGCCTCCTGGGTTCAACCGATTTTCCTGCCTCAGTCTCCCGAGTAGCTGGGATTACAGGCATATGCCACCACGTCTGGCTAATTTTGTAGTTTTAGTAGAGATGGGGTTTCTCCATGTTGGTCAGGCTGGTCTTGAACTCCTGACCTCAGGTGATCCACCTACCTTGGCCTCCCAAAGTGCTGGGATTACAGGCGTGAGGCACCACGCCTGACCTCTTTTTTTTTTTTTTGAGACAGAGTCTTGCTCTGTCCCCTAGGCTGGAGTGCAGTGGCATGATCTCAGCTCACTGAAAACTCTATCGGGTTCAAGCAATTCTCCTGCCTCAGTCTCCTGAGTAGCTGGGATTACAGGCATCTGTCACCATGCTCAGCTAATTTTGTATTTTTAGTAGAGGTTTAGTAGGTTCTCGCCATGTTGGCCAGGCTGGCCTCAAACTCCTGACCTCAGGTGATCCACCTACCTTAGCCCCACAAAGTGCTGGGATTACAGGCGTGAGCCACTGCGCCTGGCCGATTTTTATATTTTTGGTAGAGATGGGGTTTCACCATGTTGGCCAGACTGGTCGCGAACGCCTAACCTCAGGTGATCCACCCACCTCGGTCTCCCAAAGTGCTGAGGTCACGGGTGTGAGCCACTGCACCCGGCCGGGTATAAGTATTTCTACAGCAGGCTGGAGAGACTGGAGTTTGCTTTGTTTACAGAAATCTGTTCCACCCTACTCATGAGAATTTCACGATTGTAGACACTTGTGTGTGCCAATAATTTCAAAATCTAAAACTGGTGGGGTTTTTGCAAGTTTTGCAAAATATTTTGCAAATCTGGATCTGAGTGCCTTTGAATGGTTTAGGCTGAGACAGTAGGGGCTGCGGCCTAGGACCTGTAGTCACTTCCAGGACATGACTCCCCTGAGTCCTCAAATGGTTCTTTAGAGTGCAGACAGGAGACCAAGATGTTAAGCAAAGCAGTGAAAACGCAATGAGAATGTTCTGGTGTCTCTGAGTGTAGACCCGGGCATTGTGATCAAACAAACTGCTTGGCCTATTAAAAACACACTGAAAGCAACATTTTTGTTTTGCAACGTATGAGAGGGCAGGTTGCCAAGTACTTGGTTATAATGTGAAATCCATAAAAATAAATCCTGCCCTTTGTCACTTTCTTCATACTGGATTAACCCTAGAGCATCAGAAATGGCACAAGAGAATTACGTACTTAAGTCATTTGTACTTGGAATTCTCCTTCTTTGCAGTGACTTTTTGTAAAAATGACAAATCAGTTTTCAGTTCCAGTTTTCTCTTGTGCGTGTAACTGGCCCATAGGTAGAAAGTGTCAGAAACCTTAGTGAATTTTTCTACTGAAAAGGTACCTGCTGGAGACAAAAATTAAAGTTAAATTAACTAGAACAGAAAACGCCTAAGGGTTATTCTCTTCCTTTAAAGTGAAATTTGACTTACAATTAAAACACACTTTGTTTTGTAAGAAGAAAGACGTTAGGAGATATATATATATATAT